>NC_085027.1:8472390-8772390 GCF_963692335.1 Osmerus eperlanus
CTCCAGCTGCAGCAACATGGGAGAGACTCTGAGACTGAACCCTCTGAGAGACTGCAACACCATGCGCCTCAGACTCAAGGTGAGTGGGGGGCCGCTGTGGATCTCCATGCCATCACAAATCCTGTGTGAAGCACACAAGCTAAGACTCGTTGATTGGACAGCAGTGTTACAGCGTATTCGTCCATGCTGTTGAGTGATAATGAAATAGCTATAAGTGAATGAAAGTGTCTTTAAGATGAAGCATGGCCTTCTGATCACGGCTCGCTACAGATGCGTGTGAACGGGAGGATTTGTGTGTCTGAACCATAAAGGTTTATGGCATGCTCAGGCAGTCAGACACACTGATGGATGTTTCCTCTTAGTGACCAGAAGGCTGCGGTGCCTGACCACCATCAGGAGGGGAGCAGGTTAAGCACTCTCTCTCTCTCTCTCTTCCTCTCTCTTTCTCTCTCTCTCTCTCTCTCTCTCTTTCTCTCTCTCTCTCTCTCTCTCTCTCTCTCTCTCTCTCTCGTGTTCTTCCTCTCTTTCTCTCTCTCTTTTTCTTTCTTTCTCTCTCTCTCTCTCTCTCTCTCTCTCTCTCTCTCTCTCTCTCTCTCTCTCTCGTATTCTTCCTCTCTTTCTCTCTCTCTTTTTCTTTCTTTCTTTCTTTCTTTCTCTCTCTCTCTTTCTCTCTCTCTCTCTCTCTCTCTCTCTCTCGTGTTCTTCCTCTCTTTCTCTCTCTCTTTTTCTTTCTCTCTCTCACACACACATAATTCCCCCTTCTCTCTCTCATTACCTCTCTCTATATATATTTCGAGTTCAACCATAACATAGGCACATTTGATTTATTTTCGTCCTTTATCTCTGAAGAGTAATCCAGGTTTCCAGAACTTCCCGGCAGCGCTTATGGCAGCTTCCAGACTATATGGTTCACTCTAAGTAAACATTTCACTTTCGTATTTGTTTGCCCGTTTTTGAGAGTTGGGAATTTCTGATTTGTGAAGGAGGCGGAGTGTATAACCTTGGCGAGGTGACTCCCTGACCTCTGATTGGCCACGGGCAAGGTTTCCGTGGAAGGCGTTTGTTAACAGCTTCCTGTGAGGTGTTGTTCTAGCCTCTGGGACGGACGTGTCAGTATGTACATGTTTGTCACCAGGGAGATCTCAGGAGCCCCGTCTAGTATCACATCTGGAAGGCAGATGTTTACCATGTTGCCATGGCACCCAATACCTTTCTGGAACACTGCTGCACATAACCCCACAGAAATGAATCATGTAATCAAATATCTTCTCTAGTGTTTGTAGTCCTGAGGCGCTGTTTGTGAATGAGAGAGTGAGGACTGATAGTTCTGTCTACATGTGGTGCTGAGCAGAGCAGGTTTGAAGACTGCTGGTCAGGACCTCTGTTCAGCTGACATGGTCATTTATTATCATTTATAATGATCATTTATCCTGCACCCTCTGACAAACCACCTCCTCTTCCTTAACTTACTGAGACACACTGTCCATACTGTCAGGCAGGGCTATATGGTGACGTCTGTCACACTTTTCTTTGCATTTCCCCCTGCCTCTTGTCACCTCCTCAGCGACATCATCAGTGTTTGTGTCACCTTCGGTCCCATTTCCTTCCTCTCCTCGTCTCAATCATTATGTTCTCTGACTAGAGGAATGGCTTTTCCTTCATCTTTAACCGACTCTCCCTCTCTGTTTTTCATATCCTCAACCTCTTCCGACCGCCTCACCTCTCGCTCACTTTTCTTTCTTCCCTCCTCTTTCCCTCCCTGTCTCCCTTCCCCCAGGAGCTGCTGTTTAGTGTGTGTGCGCTGAACGTCATCTCCACCATCGTGTGTGCCCTGGCCACCGCTATGTGCTGTATGCAGATGCTCTCCACCGATGTGCTGCAGATGGTAAGATAGAGGCAGAGCAGGGTGAGAAGGGAGATGAGGGGGCAGGTGGGAGGGGGAGGGAAGGGAAGGAAGGGCAGGTGGGGGGGGGGGGCGGGGCGGGGGGGGGGGGGCAGGTGGGAGGGGGCGGATGTTGCCTGTTATGGGGGCGGGGATTAGTTTCATCTGAGAGAACATGAAGGAGACCAGAACTACACAAGAACAAAGCCCTCCCCCCCCCCCCCCCAGTCAACCACACACACACACAAAGACACCTTCCGCCACACACAAACACGCAAGCACACACACACATATAAAATCCCCCCCCCCCCCCCACACACACACAAATAGCCAGAGGTCCATCTTGCCGTGGCTGTGACAAGGATCAGTTCACATCTCACGAGATGAGGATAGGGGTTGGGGACACTAATGAGGACACTAACAAGGTCTTTTCATATCACACCTCTCTAGATAAGGTTTGGGATTAGGGACACTAACAAGGTCTCTACCCAGATAATGTAATACTGTGTTGTGTGTGGGGTGGGGGGTCTATACGTATGTATATACTGTATGTGTGCGTGCATGTGTGCATGTGTGTTTCAGTTCATGCCCCATAGAGCCCGTGCGCTGAGTGCTGACTGCATGACTCCCCATGGAACCATCCTCCACCAGACGCTGGATTTTGATGAGTTCATCGCCCCCATCCCCCCTCCACCCTACTACCCCCCGGAGTACACCTGCACCCCTTCCATGGACGCACAGAGGTGAGCACCCCAAACACACATACACACAAAATATGACCCTAGAAGCCACAACACTCCTTGTTCCAAGACACATCTCGCACACACACACGCACTGTGGCTTAGCGTGACTCTCTGAGTGACTGTCTGCAGGATGTTCTTTGACACCTGTCAGGGTGTGTTTGATACATCTTCCTAGTGGGTCGTGTGGTGCCTTAAAGTTGACCTTAATCTAGTTTATTACAGCATTGTAGTTCTCTGGGGATGCTGTGGCCCCTCCCCCTCAGCAAACACACACATTCAAACACACACAGACACACACACACACTCTGCTGCCCAGAGAGCAGCTGATGTTTCCATGGCACCATGCCAGGGCTGCTTGTTAATTAGGCCGTAAATACAAACAAGCTGAATGACACTTTATAAGAGCTCCCTGTCAGGGGGCGGGCCCGTGTCATGACATCATCATGCCTCGGATGATTGGTCGAGACACTCAGGTTGTAATTCATTTCCACCTTTATCTTCCCCCGCTTCCACCTCCTTCCTACTCTCCCCCCATCCTTCTCTCTCTTCTCATCCTACTCCCCCCCCCACTACTCCTCCCCCTCTTTCTCCTCTTCCTACTCTCCCCCCATCCTACTCCTTCTCCGTCCCCCTCTTCTCTTCTTACCCTCTGCCTCTTTAAAGGATTAAGAGCTGAATTAAACGACCCAACTTCTCGCTCTGCTGCTCATTCTTAATTGGCACCAGATAAAACACAGTCTTGGTGAATGGAATTATAATGGCTGTCGTATATTAGGTGATATGCTATGGATATGTGGAATAGATCTGAGTTGGAGTGTTAGGTGAAGAGAAGAGGATATCACTCTCTTACTTCTTCTCCTGCACCTCCACCCTCTCCTGCTTCTCTTCCTTCTCCTGCTCCTGCACTGTGTCACCGTCTATATAGAAACAGAACAAGGAACCTCCCTAGAATGGGTCCTCTACAGAACCTCAGTGTTTCACCAGAGATGGTTCCTCTGTACTGCACTGTTCTAGACGTCACGGTGACTACCTCGTGGTCTGTGTTTGTCATCCAGGGGGCTACACCTGGACTTTCCCCACTCTCCGTTCAGTGCCATCTACGGGGTGCCCATCAACAGTCCTGGCACCCTGTACCCGTCTGAGCTGCCCCCCCCTTACGAGTCTGTGGTGGGCCACACACCTGCCGGCCAGGTCTGTACGGGGGCAACAAGCACTGCTGGTTGCTCAAGTCCTGCACGTTTTCTTCTTCCTTCCATCCTTCCCTTCAGATGTTTGGGTGTCGTATTCTGTCATCTTTTGTAGCTCATTAATTCAGGGCCATCATCATCTGAAGCGTCATCCAAGGAGCCATATATCTCAGCGCCTCCCACTCACTCCTCCCCTGTCACGTACTGAGCACCTGAATTGATGTGGCTCTGTTATTCACTAATGATGAAAACCGATTAGGTAATACTAAGGTGTTTGTGTTCCATCTTTAAGAGCTGCTCTTCACTAATCTCTCCTTGTCTTCCTACAAAGGTGTGATGTTGTAAGTCTGATCAATGTAGAGACTGCTCACCCATAGAAGGGAGGATAGGGAATACAGGGAAAGAGAGAGACTGAGAGTGGGACTAGAGAGTAGCTGGGTAGAGGCTGGAGAGAGGCTGACATTCAGGTATATTCTCCGCCCTATAGAGCAGTCTATTCTCATATGCAGCCTGAAGTACCAGCCTCCTCTCTCCAGCTCACCATCACCCGTGCAAGTTACCGCCATAAGTCTGTCTGGAGTCTCCTACTCACCATGACCTGTCTGGACAATCAGCCTGCTGTAATCGGTTGTAGGAGTGGGTCTAAGTACAGGATTGACAGTTGCTAGCTGACAAGTGGCTTACGTCATGTGATTGATTGTTGTGATTGTTTCCTTTGATCTGTAATCAGATTTTGGTACTATGGGAACACTGGGCTTATCCGTGACTATAGCAGAGATGTCTGCATGATAGGTGAAACTGACATAGCCATAGTGATCAGTATAGTTGACCAAACTTGTCAAAATCCACAACCTTCTGTTCTGAAGCATCTCTATGGAACTCTGGATCGGGGGTTTTGGTGCAGTATGTTGATGGGTGCTGTGGTCTCAGAGAGCCCTCTACAGGCCAGTCTGTACATTTATTTACATTTATTCATTTAGCAGACGCTTTTATCTAAAGCGACTTCCAAGAGAGAGCTTAGTGCATAGGTCACTGATCATAACAACGAGATAGCCCCAGACATTGTGGGTAGACAAAACATGAAGAATACATTGCGAAAAAAACTAAATAAGTGCCAAAGGCCACCACAAGAGCATGTAGTTAAACAAATTACAATTAAACAACATGAACCTCAAAAGTGCAAGAGTGTACCTGTAGAAAAGCAAGCAACAACAATATATTTCACAGCGAGTAGGACTGCCCCAAGGATGCCAGTGCAGAGGAGTATCTTCACTCATGTCCTGAATAGGGTTCTAACTATGACTGCTATATTCTAATAGAACTGTGTGTGTGTTTGTGCACGTGTGTGTGCGCATGTGTGTGTGTCTTCAGGTCACCAGTCTAGAGCAGCAGGTATCACAGTCCAGCCCGTGTGAGAGGAACACTACTGCAGGCCTCAGCACCCAGGGTAAGACTGACCTTTTCATCTGCTACTGGCCACATACAGCTGCACCATCCTTTGTGGGCTTACCTCAGATTTGTCCTGTGTGTGTGTGCGTGTTGTAATGGTGTGTGTGTGTGTGTGTGTTTGTCTAGCCTCAGTGGACAGTGCATCTCTGATGGTGTCTGAGGTAGCTGACCTCCAGGAGCACAGCTGCTCCTCAGAAGACCTCTGCTCCTTTGAGGTCCAGGGTTCTGAGTCCTCCCCCTACTGCACGCTCCACACAGCGCCCATGGACGGCAGCGTGACCAGCCTGGAGCTCAGTACCCGCTGCTCCCTGCGCCAGTCATGCCCACACGCCCGCCCCAGCACTGGGGACCCCGCCCCCAGCGAGTCCCTGCCACCCTCTCCAGACTGGTCCTCTGAGAACCTGAGCACCCTGGAGCAGGAGGAGCATGAGGAGCCCGACGCCACACATACCATGGAGGAGCTGGCCTCTGCCACACACACACACACACCGCTCAGAGGGAGGGGGTGTAGGAAGTTTACCCTCTCTGTCCCTCCCCCCTCCTCCCAGCCCACTGTAGGCTCCTCAGGGGGGGCATCCACCCCCTCTCCCCCCGCCCGCCCCCGAGGTGCCAGGCTCTGCTTCAGTGTCTGGCCCCCCTCCTGTTCCCCCCAGCCCCCCTCAGCCTCCGCTGAGAGGCCCCGGCTCCTCCGCGGCAACAGGAAGTACGGCAAGCTGGACCGCATCGTCCGCTCCACCAGCGATCCCATCGCCTGCAGCTCCATATCAGGAAGTAGGTGACCCCACCAGGACCTGCTTGTGTGTGTGCGTGCGTGCGTTTTACTATGTAAAAGCCAGTGTGAAACCAACACTGTCATGTTTGTTGACAGTGGGGTTGGTGTGTGTCTCCCCCTGCAGGACAGAGTTGGGGCTGTGTGTCTGCACACCCTGCTGCTGAAGAGTCCCCCCAGACTCCTCCGGAGCAAGGTACCCCCCTCCGCCCAACTCTCTCCACTCACACTGTCTCACCTAGAAATCCCATTCCAATTCATGTGGACTGGTTGCAGGACTGCTTACACACTGACATCCTGTACGTGTGTGCGCTCGTGTGTGTGTGTGTGTGTGCGCTCAGTTAGTGCAGAGCAGACAGAGGTGGCAGCGTCTAAACCGTGGGGACGCAGAGGCAGGAAGCAGAAGGATCAGAAGGACGAGAGGAAAGTGGACCTTCGCCTGAAACCCCGGACGCTCCGCTCTTCCTCGTCCGGCCCCAGCGAGAGGCCCCACTCCCTGGCTGACTTGAAGACCTACAAGGACACCAAGATCCTGGTGGCCCGTTTCCTGGAGCAGTCTAGTTGCAGTCTGCCCCCGGAGGTACAGCAGGTGGTCAACACCATCAAACACGTCATCAAGTCTGACGAGAAGCACATGGAGGAGGCCATCTTCAGTGCCAACGTCATTGACCAGGCAAGATGGGGAGGGAAGAGGAGGGAGGTCGTGGTGTGAAAAAGAACATTTAGTTTCTTTGATAGTCTTCATGTAATAAATTGGATTTAAACATTTATTTTTTGTATCTCTCTTTCTTCCCTGTCTGTCCAGGTGATGACCCAGTGCATCATGAGTAGTCCCAGGAAGCGAGGTCATGAGGATCTGCACCTGCGGAGCTGTGGGGCCCTCAGCTCCCCCTCCTCCCTGCGCCGCCCCCCCCAGACACCACGTCCCCCCCAGGATCCCCCCTCCTCCACCTCCCCCTCTGAACATTCTCAAAGCCCCCTGTGCAGAGAAACCATCCTCTGACACCTCCCATATACACACACAACAAGAACTGGAACCCTCTGATGGGGGAATGTCTTTCCAGGTTGCTCTCTCTCTCTCTCTCTCTCATAGTGCCCTGTGAAACCGTGCCAACCAATACATCAGCAGAAACGGTAGCTTCCTTAAACTCCACCCACCAACTCTGGCCGGACCTGCTGCTACCTTCCTCTTTCTCTTTCACACACACACAAAAACCACCAAACTAACACACATACAAACACACCAGAATGTCTCCCTCAGGGGATTTTTGTAAAAACTCTCATTGGACTATCAGAACAGACCTGGAGGCGTTGTGTAAAACTGTGAAGCAGGCAGACTGCTTCACAGTTTCTAACAGATATGGGGTGAATATTTGTGATGGTGTTGGTCAGAGAACAAACGTGGATAATTAAACTTACCTCAGTGTGTTACCATTCTTATCAGTGTTGTAATAAAATATCAGTTTCTATCTTGTGTTTACCTCTTTTTTCTGTATTAAATATTAGAACGTTTTACTGCACGATACCTTGTCGCGCTCAACAAAGTTGTACAACAATCAGACAGCAGATGGCACTGACAGAAGTAAAAGCGTACAGATTCTTGAGTAGTTGTGGATATGGATAAATAGATGTACGGATGGCTTTCTTTGAGAATAGAGATGTAGACTATATCATTTACAATCGGATATATTACATTGATTTTATATATTTATATATATATATATGGCCTATATAAAATTATGATTGAGTTTATGTAAATGCAGAATGACACGTATAGGTCCAGTGCGTTTAAGTATTGTTGAGGTGACTTTGTTATCAGTGTGGATTCTGTGGAGGCTTCCCTGTGTCAATGAAGATTGACGGTATAAATAATTTCGTCTGGACCGCTCTGATCCGTATTAGTCCGTAGTGGAATAGAATCTGTTGGTTAGCGCGTTTTGTAACCTACGGGTCGCTTATCGGCGTGAACTAGACCCTTTGACAGCGCAACCGAGTTTTAACTCCGCCCTCCATCCACGCCGTCTGTGTCCGGATTGCAAAAGAAATGTCACCATAAACTCGTTATCTGAAACAACCAATAGGATTCCCATATGTGTATGTGCCATACATTGGAGCTTTAGCACGATTGGATAATCCCACTGTCAGTTCAAATATTTTGTACACTCTGGCTGTATGGTTTTGTCTTTAGAAGAGCCAGTTGGTAGACTTTAACATTCAGAACTATGAATTATATTAGATATGTCGCTGTAATCCTATAAAGTAAACAGGTCATGTTGTGTTTGTTATCACAACGACGCACGCGCTCCGCTGCTTTCCCATATTTGCCGTGAAAAAGAGACAACACAGAGGAGGATTGTCTCCAACGAAGCCGAGGACGCGCTAGTCTAGGCTAGCTAAGTAACGTTAACCAACAATGTTAGCGGGGCAAAACGTTGCAGACCTACATTTTTTTGTCAGTGTGGTCAGTTGAGCTGTTTATTTGGCAAAACGGGGTAATACACATGTTGCCCGTCCTCCGGACAATGAAGAGACCTTGGATATCATACTACTGTACAGTCAGAACTAGCGATCTAGAATAGCGCTAGCCAACATCGATTTCAAGTCTTGGCTGAGGTCGGATGGTACAAACTGCTGTATTGGCCAGCCTGTTAGATACCAGAATCCATTGTGAGGTTAGCAAAATATGTTTTTATGCAAGATGTATTTATTATGCATGATTTGTGTTTGCCGAAGCTAGTTATGTACAGGTTAGCTTACTATTTACCAGCTAGCCAGTTTGTTTTGTCAGGTCTGGTTGCTGAGCAGCAGCACCCAACCAACGCATATAATTTGCTCAGCCAATCATTTACTACATACGAGCTAGCTAGATATATATGCGTATACCAGCGCGTCTAATTGTCCAAAATAATAATAGCATTCAATGCGTTGTGTTTATTGCTAAAGTTGCTAGAAGCTAACGACAATGCTTGCCTACGTTTGCTGTGTTCGCAGCTAGGCCACGTCGCTGCGGATGCACTGACAAGCAGCGCATTGGATGAATGCAAACAAGAGCGAGACAACTGTACGGAAGGAGGAGGACGTTTTTTTGTTTCGTGGTGCTTCTGTCGCTTGAGAACAGAAAAAATGCTGAACTGGTAGCAGAACATTTTGGTGGAATTTATAATCTTAAATTTTTGCCGCAGCAATACGGCATGTCAGCCAAATTCACATCTGGAATTCTCTAACGTTACCAGTACAGTAGCAGAGCATCTTTGCTCGTTCAATTAGCAAGACAGATTCAGAGATGGTTGGTTTCAGCGCAAACCGACGGGGAGGCCGTCTCCCGTCCCTCGTCCTCATTGCGTTAATGGTCATTATTGGTATACTGTCTTTCAACTACTGGACCGTTTCCAACAAGAACGGGCGGCTGCTGGACGAGCTATTGGAAGTACAGACGCAGGTGAAACGCACGGACGCGGCGCGCAGCAGACTGGAGAAGCGCAACTCGGAGCTGATGGTGCAGGTGGACACGCACCGGAAACAGATTGATAAGAAGGATGGCGACAACAGCATGCTCGAGGGCAAGCTGCAGGCTCGCGATGTCCTCGTCAAGAAGTTCACAGATGAAAAGGTAAGAGAGTAGTAGTATTAGAGTAATCCTGTACAATACACTGACACTCAGAATCAACCAACGTGTGGCTGGGGATGACGACACTGGTCTGTGTAGACCGGGGTAGACCAGTACTCTCTAAGAACAGACTGTGCAGATTAGCTGCAGGAATGTACAGATTGAGTTTGGGTGTGCCTCAGAGTCTACAATGTGACCTGGTGGGTGTAGGTCCACACTCCCGAGCCTTTAAGGGAATGTAGCCAGGTTACTTCCTGGAGAAACCTGTTGCTGGATCCGGCTCAGGTGTGCCAGCATTCATGTCAACCAGTGCTCAGGTGTCCTGCGAGAGCATTCCACTCTCCTGTGTCAGCAGCTTCAAGCACAGGGACAGGACAGGGTGTGTCTGTAAACATGGACTCCCTTTGCTCTGTTCTGGTGGGTTCCTTTCAATCCCTCAACTCTGTTTTTTCGACTGTTAGCCACTCCTGTCTCTCTGCCCCTGTCCTCTAGTCTTCTCTCTTCTTCCTTCCTCCCTGTTTGTCTGCTGTTCTTACAGGGCACTGGTCTGCCTCAGTTCGGGGAATGTGACAGAATGAAGCTGTTATCTTCACAGTGGATGACACTGAAGCTGTAATTACTGTCACAGCTCTCCTGTGAGCTTTGTGCTTCATTAACAACCATAGTCTCTCTCTCTCTCTCTCAGCCTCTTTGAGGACAGTATGGGGGTGCAGCCTAGTGCAGCCGGAGCTTCCCGCAGATCTCATTAGAGGCCCAGCTTAGATCCTACACAGCTGAGGACCACTGGTCCCTCAGGACCAACACACACACTCACACAATCCTCCCCTCATCACCTCAGTGGGGTTAGCCGGCAGATGCTCCCAGCTCAGCTGCTCCCTGATTAACAGTCATGTCCACCCAGTTTAACCATCTTGTTGGCTATTCATCACCTGTAACATAGTTTGAGACATTCACACCAACGTGACCAGAGTTGTAGCTTGTTAGGTTGAAGGTGTGTAATGCTTCACTAGACTAAAGTTCTCCCCTCCTCCCTCTCTCCTCCTCTCCCATCCTCTTCCCTCTCTCCCCTCTTCCCTCTCTCCTCCTCTCCCATCCTCCTCCTAACATCTTCTTCCCTCTCCTCTCCCATCCTCCTCCCACCATCCTCCTCCTATCCTCCTCTCCCATCCTCCTCCCTCTCTCCTCCTCTCCCATCCTCTTCCCTCTCTCCTCCTCTCCCATCCTCTTCCCTCTCTCCTCCTCTCCCATTCTCCTCTTCCCTCTCTCCTCCTCCTCTCCCATCCTCTTCCTTCTCTCTTCCTCTCCCATCCTCTTCCCTCTCTCCTCTCCCATCCTCCTCCCTCTCTCTTCCTCTCCCATCCTCTTCCCTCTCTCCTCCTCCCTCTCTCCTTGTCTCCCATCCTCCTCCCTCTCTCCTTGTCTCCCATCCTCTTCCCTTTCTCCTCAGATAAAGTTGCAGAGTGATGTCACATCCCAGATGACAGAGATCCAGAGGCTCAAAGGTGAGAGTTGATATCACTGCCTAGCCAACAGGGGGCGCTGGCACACCAGCTCACACAGTGGACCCCACAGCCAACCGCATGTGTGTGGGTGTGTTTGTTGTGGCCCACAGAGCAGCTGAAGGAGCTGAAGCAGGAGTTTATGAAGCAGGAGGAGCAGTTGAGGGAGGTGAGGAAGAACAGCACCACCCTGGAGAGGAGGCTGGAGTACGAAAGGTACAGCAGATCCAATTCACCTTCTTCCTCCCCCAGAGATATTTCTACTCTGTGGTAAGCTTGACCAGGCTGGGCAATGACGTGTGTGTGTGTGTGTGTGTGTGTGCGCATTTTGCGCAACAGTTTGCAGTGTGGGAGACAAATGGCCCAAAAGAAAAACGAATATGAAGAGATGAAGAAAAGCCTGGAGGAGGAAGCATCCAAGCTGAGACAGGTGAGTGATGATGATCTCTCTCTCTCTCTCTCTCTCTCTCTCTCTCTCTCTCTCTCTCTCTCTCTCTCTCTCTCTCTCTCTCTCTCTCTCTCTCTCTCTCTCTCTCTCTCTCTCTCTCTCTGTCTGTATCACGCACACTCTCTCCTGTCTCCTCCCTCAGAGTGCTCTGAGCAGCAGGAAAGCAGCAGGGACTGCTGATGCAGGTGCAAAGGTGGAGGCTGCAGCGGAGCGCCACACGGTGGTAACCCTCCAACATGACAGCCCAGATCTGAAAGGTACTGCAGGAACGTCACCTGTAATGCATCGCACCAAATGGTTTCTGAGGGGCACTAAAATCCTCAAAGTGTTATGATGTCTAGATATTATCTACATATATCATGTATGTGAGTTTTGTGTTCAAGTTCACCTCATGTCTGCTGTCTGTATGTGCTTGTCCTGCTGCCCCCACCAGAGGACCTGGGCAAGCCTGGCAGTGATGCTGGCATGCCTGGCATCGAGGACAGCGAGGTGGGGAAGATAGAAGATGTGCATTTCGGTGAGTCAGCTGGTCTCTAGGTCTCAGCTACAATGCTAGTGCAAGAAAGTCAATTCATGACTAATGTATCTCCCCTTTCATCTCTTGCTTTCTCTTGCTTTCTCTGCCTCGCTCCTTCAACCTCATCCTCCTTTCTTCCAGCCTTAAAGCGGCCAGCCATCACCCAGAACCACGTCCTGGCCCCAGATCCTGAGGTGGACACTGGGGATAGGGTACGGGCAGGGGTAGATGATGGGGCAGTGAGGCCTGTGGTTCTCGAGCTCCCTGATCTGCAGGCAGAGAGGGACAGGGTGATGGTGGTGCCCCCTGCTGGCCACCCTCTGCAGCAGCAGCCTCCCCCGGCAGTGGCAGACAGACCTGTGCTGTTTGATGAAGACAACAAGGCTGCAGCCATCCAGGCAGACGAGCTAGGAGAGCAGAACCGACAGCTCCAGGGTAAACACACACACAGCTCATGTACATACGCAAACAACGTCAAGGTCCAAACACACACGGCTCTATTGTACTCTACTCTACTGTATCGATATGCTCTGCTTTATAGAGGAGACTGGAATATTTCCCAGACAAGGCAGAAGATTCGTAAAACCCCTCGTTCCATCTTGAGAACTTGACAGTCTTTGGAATAGTTGAATCTCTGTATGTCAGGCTGTTCTGGGCTCCCATTGGCTCTGTACAGCAAAGGCCCCGCCCTTCACTACTTTTGACCAATTGTCAGCTTTTCTCCTGTTGCCATAAAGCATCCTGCTGTGAGGAGGAATGTTTGTGTAGAAAATGGAGGGAGCAGAGAGAAAGCAGTATCGCTCCCTGGCTCTCCTCTCTGCTCTCTTTGGCAGACGTTCAGTTTGTAAGGTGATTCATCATTCTTTTTTTCCTCCCTGAAGACTTTGAACATGTGTGTTTGGAGCAGCCATGTGAAAGAGCTCATTCAAGTAGAAAACTCTGTAATAGCTCACTCTCCCCTCTCCTCATCTTCTCAGCTCCTGACCATGTTAAGGGGGGGAATGTCCAGGCCAGGGGTGTGGGCCTGCCCCCCAACCCTGCCCAGGTGCCCAACCCCATAGAGCCCAGGCGTGCCAGGGACCAGTTGCCTGCAGAGGCGTCTCGGCACCGCCAGAGTGAGTATCAGTATCCCTGGAGGTGGGTGGGTAGGGGGGTAACTGAGCACACTGGAGATGATGAAGAGGAGCGGACTGGAGCTGAGGAGAGGTCTGGGTCTCATAATGCTGCTGCTGCCTGGCTTCAGCTCTGCTGCCCCTACACTGCTGCACTTCTCATCCTCTCATCCAGCCTCCCTCCTCCTCCTGCATTTTTCTCCTCCGCACACCCTCCTTTGCTACCTTTTTCCTCTCTCTCCACCATTTCTCTTTAGTTTGTCATAAAAACCCCAGCTTGTCCAGGTCTGGTGTTCTATCCAGTTTCTTCTCCTCCTAACTTATGGGAAGCATCTGTCCCCCTCCCCTCGCTCTCTCTCCGTCTCTCCTACTTCCCTCCCTTCCTTACAGGCTCCATCGGTTTAATCCTCGTTTCTTTCTTTTTTTCTTACTCTCTGCTCACCTCACTCCTCTACTCTTCTTCCCCTTTTATTATTTGCCCTTCCTCCTCCATTCTGTCCTCTTCCTATCTCTCTCCCTCCATCCCTCCCCTTGTCTCTGCATCCCTCCGTCCTGATGGGGCCCTTCTCTCTGCATCCCTCCGTCCTGATGGGGCCCCTTCTCTGCCTCTGCAGGCCGCTTCTTTGATGAGAACGAGTCCCCGGTAGATCCCCAGCACGGCTCTAAGCTGGCGGACTACAACGGGGACGACGGGAACGTGGGTGAGTACGAGGCTGACAAGCAGGCCGAGCTGGCCTACAATGAGGAAGAGGATGGTGATGGAGGGGAGGAAGACGTCCAAGGTGAGCCCGGGGGGTCTCCAGCCAACTGATCTCACCAACTCCCCCCTCCACTCCTGCTGCCTCTCCCTGCATCAGTTCTAGACTGCCACCTTCACCCTTGCTCACAGCACCCTGACCCCCCCCCCCCCCCCCCCCCCCCTCCAAACCCACTCTCGACGGTAAACCTACACTTACTTGTCCCCAGCCCTAACCCAGGGTCTCAGGGTTCTGTGAGTGTATGCATGTTCCATCCAGCTGTCTCCCTGCTTGCCTGTGCTTCTTGTGGCTGGGCCTCACCCAGCTGTCAGTGTCCAATCACCATCTCTCTCTCTCCAGCTGTGGTAGAGTAGATGCTGTGTTCGTGTCACATAACTGGCTAAGCAGCCTCAAGTGCACCATGCCATCACTGTAACCCTGCCATCCATCTGGACCAGCAGAGGCTGTACTATGAGGCATGATCTGACCAGCTTCTTACTAGTGACTAACCAGTCCATCTAAGTCCATACAGCTGCTGTTCTTCCTGAAGTCGAGGCGTCTTTAATAGAGAAACATAATAAGATCAGGACACAGAAGGATCATGGCTGGTGTGCAGCCATAATGGCAAAGCCCTGGTGACCTATGACCTGTAAGCACTGAGGAAAGTCAACATAATGGTATGTTGTCTTTTCCCCCCCTTTCTCCTCTTTCTCTCCCCTGTTGTTCTGCTCCCAGACGATGAAGACCGGGACATCCAGGGAGACCGTGCAGTCGACTACGGGAAGAGACACCAGGCCATTGACATCCTCTAGACCCTACACTTAACTGTGTGCAAGACCCCGGACTTCCTGTGTGAAGGAGCTGGTGCACCCCTGTGCTGGGGGTGGGGCCTCTGACCACCTAGACTCGCCTTCCATAGTGTTCTTCCTATGATGTAAATCTCATGACAGTTTCCTAAAGACCTCCAGGATGTGGCACCTCTCTGGAAAAACTGATGTTCACTGTAGGAACCTCCCACCCTGCAGCACTGCAGACAGAGACATGAAGACCAGGCTCATGCCTGTGGTACATCTGCAGATGCTCATGGTGTGTTTGTTTGTTTTTGTTTGCTTTGTAAGTTATTTGTCACTAGGGAAGCCCCAAACTAGATGACAGGTATGCAATGTGGGACTGTATAATAAGTTTCTGTTTATGTCTGATTATGAAGGTTTTCATTTCCTACTTGGCTAAATGACCTTTGGACTGAAGCTGTCCGAAGTCTCTTTTGTCTAGATAGGGGGACTGTTTGTGACCTGGCAAGAAGTCTGGCCCCCTCTCCTCTGCTCAGCCTGATAACATCTGTGGGCTTTTCTTCTGTTGGTGTTCCACCTTGACTTGACTTTCCCTTAACTGACTAGATGTTCTCTCAGATTCTGAACAGCTGTTTCTTGATAGAGAGCTGAAACTAGTTTAGTCCTAAATGTGTCAATGAAATTAAAAGTCCTCTGTGTTTCCTCCGGTGTGTCTTGGCTGGTTTTGACGCCGGCCCCCCATGCCAAGGACCTGTCGTTCCGTTAGGAAACATCTCTGACTGCCCTCATATTCCAAAGTGGGCATTCTGTTGGTCTGAGGGCTGATGTTGCATGCATGACCACCACTACTAGCAATCTTTATGAACCCCCCTCCCCCACCTCACTCCACTTACTGAAGCTTCAAGCAATACTCATACAAACTGACCTAGGTACACTTCTGTGAAATGACTCTGGAACTTTAGCTTTTATGGAGGAGTGTTGGTAGCAGGTGTCTACATGTTGGAGCTGTCTCCATTTATATTGTAGGACATAAGGTACAAACTTATCTGTGGCATTTTAGATACATGAGCATTAAATCATTTGTTTTTGTAGCTCTTAAAGAAGGATTTCATATTGAAGGGCGGCATATTGAATGTATTGTCTTTGTTTTCTTCTGTTTATTAAAAGGAAATTGTACAAATCAGAGATGCATATGGGCAAGGCCAGCCAGGGAGATCCGTTTCCTTCAAATTCGAATGACAGGAGAGATAAATACAGCTGGTAGTTCAGTCACTGTGATCTGTAGGACAAGTGGTCTTGATTCGGTTTCTTGTTTCATGGTAATTAATGGTAAACATAGATCATCATGCTTAATAATGGTCATCAATCATTGGTAACAGTAATCAATCAATTGCTTATATGTATCCCTCAAATGCTTTTTGATTTATAATTTATTAAAACCGTTTTGTGCTCTTTTGAATGTGTATTAGTTGTTTGAAACGCAACTGATCTAGAAGAAGCATACCAGTGGGATTTATTGTAGAGTTGATGACTCCGTGAAGACAGTACAGTAAGTATATGGTACATCGATTTGGTTAGGTTTTGGACCCTTATTTTGTCGGGTAATTATTGTTTTTCATCTTCTGCCTTGGAAAGTATGTCGTAGCTACACTTATTGTGACTGTGCCACGAAGTATGTAGTTAAATATATTTCACTTTCATTTTAAAGCTACCTATTATCTTACGAGAGGTTGTGTGTGATGTTTGTGCGTCGAGTGTCGGAGGGGGTGTGTGTTCATGTGTGCATACGGGTATCTGGTTTTCAGTGTGTGGATAAGGAGGCGGGAAATGGCGACTAGCTACATATCGCAGTATCAGTTTTTAGACGGTCCCTGAACGAAGAGAAGTCGGATCACAGAAAAAAACTGACTGCTGCCCCCATCGTGGCTACCAGCAGCAGTTTGCTCGACCTGTCCCTTCGCTTTAGAGGCACTGCGGAGCACTGTAAAGTAAGTGAGGATTTTAACATGAGGGGGTGTGTATGACGTACAAATAAATATTTTCCTTTGATATTCAGGCACGTCTGCTAAGCTTCACGCTCTGTTTAGCTATTGTTGGCTAGCTAGCTAACCTAACGCGTTCGCAAAAATTCATGGCCTCCTTGGATCAGGCTAGTCCCTGAAACATTTGGTTTCCAACGACTCGATGTTTGTCGCTAATAAAATGTATAATCTGTAACTACTAAATGATCATATCCTCTCGTACTTTTACTGATTAGGGAACTGTCATTTTACTTATTTGGGTTGGTAACGACTGGTTGTTACCATCATAACAACCCAGGGAACGTTCCGCTAGTGCGAGCTATACAGCAGCATTCCAGCAATGCAATGGACATTCCCGGACCCAAGCTATTAGCCAGCTAATTAGTTTGGTAGTTCATGGCTATGTCATTCTCTAGCTAACGTGTTCGAAGTATCGTTTTAAGATTGCTTTTTCTGTTCATAGTTGATTTATTTCATAAGGCATTTGTTAACCATGGTATTTGCGACTAGCTTTACCTAATGCCGTTAATCGACTAGTTTGGTAGCCTAGCCTTGCTGAACGGCAAGCAGCAGACAGACGGTCATGGCTAAATGCTGGAAGGTACGGATCCGCTGCATAGCTAGCTAACCATGTCAAATGCAAGTTTAATGAGTGGGCAATCTTAAAGAAGACTGAATATAATATAACAGCTAGGCCGCTTGCTACAAGAGAGTTTCTAACGTCAGCTAATTATTTTGTTTGGCCCATTTGCTACCTGGGCGCAGGCAAGAAAGGTCTCCTTTCTTTTCCCGCTCAGTTTATGCGATGTGCATGCATTCTTCAGTATGTTGAAAGCGGCTACTTCAGTGGCTGACTAATTAGACTTGACTTTATAGCGATCGAATTTTGGTTTTATCAAACACTTGTGCATTTCGTTAGCCTACCAATAATGTTTTATTAGGAGTGCACGTCGCATTGTTGTTTTCTGTAATGCCATGGTCGGTGTCAGCTCCTGCAGCCAGCGCATACCTGACAAGGGGAGCTGGTTGAATTGGCTAGATATGACACTCACTTTCTCAACAAAGCTCAAGAGTTGGCTACACGGCACCACTGACAGGATAGTTAAGTGACATTCCAGCCTATCTAATTACAGGAATATTTTTAATCCACGACGTGTTGGTTGTTTGTTCCACATTGTGGACTCTTGAGACCCAGCTGGGTGTCCTTTCACAGCACTGCTGCCTGCCTGGCAGAGGTAGATGCCTTCAGTGCCTCAACAGGAGGGCATATATCTGCTCTGTATCTCCTGCTTACTCTGGCCTGTGGGCACATTTAATACAGGATATTTTTAAATGGTCTCTTGTGTTTCATCCCTGTTCTGATACAAACCAGATGTAGTGTAGAACGATGCAATGAGTGGTGGAGCTGGACGGATAGAGTAGCACACACACGCACAGTCTTTCTGTAACGTGTAAGTGTGTTTTTCTGGCATGGAATCTGACAGGTCCAGGACATGCCTGAACACATTTTCAGCCAGTTGTTCTTATGTAATTGCACTGGTTGGTAGGATGGGGCCAACAAGAATAGTTCTCCCTGGCTGGGGTTTGTTAATGTGCTTGTCTGCACAGACTTTCATCCATCTAGTCAGTTTTCAGTTTGAGCAGAGACACCCCCAGAGGGTGGATGGTATGGGAAGGCACAGGTTCCTAATAGGGCAATGAGAAAGGAAAAGAGCATGTTTAAAGTGTTGGAGCAGGGCCCTGGCACAGTTGAGACTGGGGGAGTGTTGTGGGGAGGGGGAGAGGGGGGGGGGCTGCATTGGTGAACCATATAGTGAAGGAAATGGGATCCTGAACACAACCAGATGTTTTGCTGCTGCACGCTCTGTGTGCTGGACCAGTGCTTTTTCTGTGTTTGTGCAAGACCAGTACTTTTTCCGTGTGTGTGCGTCGATTGAGTTTTCTACTCCGTTGAGTTGACCTAGACTGTAGTAGTTGAGCGCCATGTCCACTGGTAACTGGTCTAAAACTATAGTACTCTGCTAGCTTTATGACAAAGTTAACAAATTCTTGCTCTCTCTCTTGCTCTCCCTCTTGCTCTCCCCCCCCCCCCAGTCTTGCATGTGACTGCTAAGACGATGAGGCTGAGAATGCGCAAGGCTTCTCAGCAGCCTAACCCCGCCCATGCGGCACGCCCCTCCAGGACCAAGAGGAGGCACTCTGAAGTGGAGGAGGACACGCCCCCCAGTGGGGGGAGGGGACTTCTGTCCACCATCAAGAAGTTTATCAGAGGGAATGCCGTCAAGGTGAGCCCCTTCACCACCACCCTTTGTCCCTCCCCCAAGCCTTCACCATCTGATCTGGGATAGCAACACCTGTACAGAGGAAGAGCACATGCTTTAAACTATCTCATGTGAGATCAGACATTACCTCAGTGAATGCAGGAAGGCTGCATTCATACTATTGGAACAAGGCCAAAGTTGAGCTTTGACCGGCCCATTGTTGCAGTTAACCTGTGTACTGTACATGGTGTGACATGCAAGCTTGGTGTTGCGTAAGTCTATGTTGGCTGACCACTCCGGATTTAGCTCTCAACGTTTACCATGTAAATCTACTGTTTGTCAGGAGACAGTGTCGTGTTACCTAGAAATGTGTGGCGGAATGCAGCTGCCTGGCAAGGACTCTGACTGGGAGCTAATTTTAGCCAGGCTCAGAGTTTCCCTTCTCTCTCGCTCCGTCTGTGTCTTTCGCTCTCTCTCTCTCGCTCTCTCACTCTCTCTCAGGTGGAGCAGGAGAACTCTGCTAAGAGAACACGGCTCCACTGTGATGTGGACAACAACTTGATCACCTCCACACCACAGGGCGGTGATCCCCCCAGGAGGACCGTGGCCCGGGGGGGCAGGAGGGGCTCTGTCAATGGAGGTGAGACAACATTTATTTTCTTACGCTGACTTCTTGGAACATTCATGTTCAAGCTCCTCCCATTAATAGGCAGGTGTCCTAACGTGGATTTTAGGACAGGACCCCAGGGTGTTTTGGGATATGCTATTCCCCAACAACGCTTCTTACGGAGTATGTGCTGCTGCTGACCTTTAACCCCTGCTGCCACAGAGGCCACCAACCATGACAGGAGTAAGGCTGAGAAGGTCAACGGCAGGCTGGAGGAGGTGGACGTTGTCAGCCCCCCCAGAACCACCCTGCTGGGAACCATCTTCTCCCCTGTCTTCAATTTCTTCTCGCCCGCCAATAAGAATGGTGAGACGACCTCAACTGTTCAACCTAACCTACCATACCTTCTATTCTATCATACATCTCCCCTGTTCTTCTATTATACCATACATCCCACCCACTGGTCCTTCCCCGGTCCTCCTACGCTACATATGCATCCTACCCTTCCCCACTCTACCTTTTACTGTATCCTGTCTCCTACCCCATCAATCCACCATACCTCCTGGGGGGGGGGGGGGGGGGGGGTCTGTGCATTGTTAATCCTGATTGGTTTTCCCCAATCAGGCTCTGATTCGCTGGGGCAAACGGTGGAAGCAGAAGAGATTGTGAAGCAGCTGGACATGGAACAGGTCGAGGAGACGCCCACCTGCACGCTGGAGGTCTGTACCTCCACACCCCTGTACCCCCCTGTCCCCCCGGTCCTACGGCCCCCCCACCCTCCAGAGGCCCCCCAGGAACAGGCGGAGATGGAGCCTGATGCTGACCTGCCCCCCCTCACAGGTGAGCAGGGAATGGCAGTTATGGTGAATCATGCCTCCCTACTATTGATGTGAGTTTTGAAGAATATTTAATTATTGTTAATTGATCCATGGCTAATGACAGACCTCTTCAGTTTGCATTACCTGTTCTAACTATTCTTATCATTCTCTCCCTCATTCTTTACTCTCTTCTACCTCCTAACTCTCGTTCCTCCACCCCTCCCCATCCTGCCCAGCCCCTGGTATGCTACCGGAGGCGAGTTATGTGGAGGTTCAGCCCACTGTCCCAGCAGAGGGCACCTATGAGGAGGACTGGGAGGTCTTTGACCCGTAAGTACTAAAAACTATATTTCCCAAAACAAGTTTCTTTTTTGTTATTGGTGATGGCTGTACTTGGTTGGCTGTACTTGGTTCACTATGTGCTGCTAGTCTGTTTTCCTGGCTGGTTTATGATGTGGCCTCTGTTTCTGCTTGCGGTCCAGCTACTTCTTCATCAAACATGTCCCTCCCCTGACTGAGGAGCAGCTCACCCGAAAGCCAGCGCTGCCTCTGAAGACCCGGAGCACCCCTGAGTTCTCCCTGGTTCTGGACCTGGTCAGTACCTTCACCTCCACCCTCTCAGAACCTGTCCAATATCAGTCTGTTACCTGCCTTCCCATATCTCTGTGTCTCCTTCCAGGATGAAACGCTAGTCCACTGTAGTCTGAATGAGCTGGACGACGCAGCTCTTACCTTCCCTGTCCTCTTCCAGGATGTCATCTACCAGGTACAGGCTTGGTCTTCTAACAACTTCCTTACTAGTGAGCAACCTGGCCAGCAGGGGGCAGTGCTGCCCTGAGTTTAGTTTCCCACTGTCTTCCTATAAGCTGTTTTTGGTAGAACACAGCTTGAGTATGAACGTTTTTATAATTGGCTTTATTTTAATTCATAGTTTAACTTTCTTTGTTTTGCTGTCTCGTGTTTGTTTGCAGGTGTACGTGCGGCTGCGGCCTTTCTTCAGAGAGTTTCTGGAGCGCATGTCGCAGATCTACGAGGTCAGATCCTGATTCAAGTTCTTTCATTTGAATAGAGGATGTGGTGGTGGTGTGGCGAGGCATTCATTCCTGTGTGTGTTTGTCTTACAGATCATCCTCTTCACGGCCTCTAAGAAGGTGTACGCAGACAAACTGCTCAACATCCTGGACCCCAAGAAGCAGTTGGTTAGGTGTGTGTGTGTGGCTGGAGCAGGTGTTGAATCACATGTGATATTCAGGTGTCAGAGTTGTGGTTTAGCTACATTATTGATAAAGGGCCCTGAACCAGGTCATTGATTTGTTTTTTTCCTCTACTTCTGTCTCCGTTGTTGTGTCTGTAACTGAAGACACCGCTTGTTCCGTGAGCACTGTGTCTGCGTGCAGGGCAACTACATCAAAGACCTCAACATCCTGGGACGAGACTTGTCCAAGACCATCATCATAGACAACTCACCTCAAGCCTTCGCATATCAGGTGACCCCTCTCATGAACTATGCATCTACCCTTGGGTTCAGAGGTCCAACACTAAGTGACACACACACACACACACGTGTGCTCTCTGTTCCAGTAGTAGCAGTATATTTTTCCCGGGTGTTTAGTTCTCCAACTGACTGTTTGTCTAGCTGTCTAATTGTGTGTGTGTGTGTGTGTGTGTGTGTGTGTGTGTGTGTGTGTGTGTGTAGCTATCAAATGGCATCCCCATTGAGAGCTGGTTCATGGACAAAGGCGACAGTGAGCTGCTGAAGCTGGTACCCTTTTTGGAGAAGCTGGTGGAGCTGGTAGGATCTCACAAAATATGGATCCATAATGTACCAATCAATACCCAATCAATCATTATTCTACAGTTGTACCTGACCACTTGGCTGTTTGCTCCCCTCCCAGAACGAAGATGTGCGGCCACACGTCAGAGAGCGATTTCGTCTGCACGACCTGTTGCCCCCAGACTGAGACGTAAAGCAGGACTGCTGCCCCCGGACGCCAGAACTGACTGACCCCTCCCTCACAGACGCTGTACAGAGCCCCTTTGGAACACCTGCTACAGACATTGCCATTGCTCTTGATATTTTAGCCTTTTCTCTAAACCTATGATGTTCCTGCATTTCGTTGTCCTGCATACTTGCATTTAAAGCAACTTGAGAGAAAAAAAAGGACATTTTTTCAAAGCAAGAATTTTTAACTGTATAGACCCAATTCAGAAACTTTTAGGGAGACTGTGAAGGACTCCTCCTGTCCCATTGGTTGGCTGCCGGGTCCTACACAGCCCCCTCCACCCGCTGCAGCAGGTGCTGTCTGTATGGGCTGACCGTCTCACCAGAAGAAGAGGATGATCTCACACTGGCCTGAGACCCTCTGGCTCCAGACCCCTCCCCTCTGGCTCCAGACCCCTCCCCTCTGGTTCCAGACCCCTCCCCTCTGGCTCCAGACCCCTCCCCTCTGGCTCCAGACCCCTCCCCTCTGGCTCCAAGCCCTCCTGCTCCAGGCCCTGATCTCTGGTGCTCTACATACTGGACACTCCGTTGGCAAACGTATGGCCTGTTTTTGTGTAGCTGTTTCTCTGGTTGGGCTCCTATTTTGGAGGATTTTGCCACCTTTTACCCTGTAGTGCTAGGACCTCATGATGCATTCCTCTGTGTCTTCTGTTCTAGAGCCTCTTAAACAGTTGTTTCCTTGAACAGCCTTGATCCTGCTAAATATCTACACAATCTGTACTGGTTCCTGCTCTCTGTAACTACATGGAGATGTTAAGAGACTAGTGTCCCTTTTTCTTGTCAGATCAAGAAGAATTGATCCTGACGTTCTGTTTATGGTGCATAGTATTCAAAGGTTTAATTGAGTGGTAAGGGCAGGGGGGGCTTGGATTTAGTGGATTGGATTAACGGCAGATCCGGAATGGTGTCAGTTTGGCTTGGAGGTTTTACACACATACACAAACACATAAAAAAAGAAAACGGTTTATTTCTGCTCTTTTGTGCTGTAGATATCTGCTTTGTGTAACCGGTCATTTAGGAAGCTGGAGTACTCTTGGGCTTTCGTGTGAACCTCCAGTTACGGTTCTATACAATGTTCCTATAATCTGTAAGTTTTTATCCCTGACCAGCTATACCAGATCAGTACAGATGACATCTGTCTCAGTGGGTGGAGGGGGACATCCCAGAGTTCTCAGTAACCAGGTGACGGCTGGCAACACCAGAATTCTGAGCCGCCAACATTCTCCTCAGTTCCAGGTGGACAGTGTCACCTGAGGTGTGAGGGCACTGGAAGGAGATGGAATGTCTCACTGTTCTTCTCGACCCACATCTGCCATGTAGAATGTTTCACCTTTTTATTAATTGATTTTTACTTGTGTACTTTTTAAAGCCTTTTTCTTCTAAGTGCAGTTGAAGTATGTTAATGTCGATGCAGAGGTTTATGGCTGAATGTGTCTGTCCTGGCTTTTGGAGAGCTGTAGACCAGGATGTATTAGTTCTAGTGGACCCCAGACCCTCATCTCCTCCAGTCAACTCTCCTGGACCATGATCCCAGAGAGGCTTCCCCAGCCCTGCTGATGGATGCTCATCAATGGTGCCATACTACCCTTCCTCCCCAGTCTAAACAGTCTTTTATCTTCCTCTACAATGTAAAGATGTCCAGAGACAATCAAATTCTGGAAGCTTGTCACACCAGCCCCTAGGCTGCCCCTATTGGCCTCCAGACTCTCCTCTCTCTGTAGAGACTCACTAGAACCAGACTAACAGATCAGATCTAGTCAGCAGTGTTGTATTGAGTGTATTGACTATGAATGTAAAGTGTTTTCCAGTTTTGAGGAGAGGGAGTTATATAGTCCATGTGATCCAAAGGATCTAGTCTTTTTGTATTTTTATCTTCCAAATCTTAAAAGATGAGAGAAAAAAAAACATGGTTTGGTTTTATTCACCAAAAGTTGTCATTGTTATTGAGAGGTAAAGATCTGCTGTTCAGTTATTGTAGTTCCCCACCATGCAGACTTGGTCAGAAGACTCTTATTAGCTCCCATATGTGTTTATGGTCCAGTGGCCTGGTTTTCTCAGCTCATTCAGGTCCTGTTAACACCAGTGGTCATCTAAACCTTGGGCCAGGCCAGAATATCCATCCACAGTGACACCAACAGAACTAGAACCAACCCATGAAAGACCCAAAGCTCCATCTGACCTGGCCCAGCTCTGTGGGGTCTGACCCCTCTGTGTTCTCAAGGGTTGTGTTTTCTGAACAGCTTGGTGATGCTAAGGATGTAGGTGTTGATGGAGACCCAGTTCATTTGTGCATTACCAGTTTATTATTGTACAATGGGGTGTACAGTACATGCAGCTTAAAAAAATCCTTAAAATAAGGACTGTTTTTGTATTTTTGATTTCAAAAGGCATGTCATATCTACTTTTTAAATGTATTAATGAAGATTTAACTTTACATCAGCAGGAGTGTTTTCTTACAAATATCTGTATGTTTAGTTTAGCGCGTTGTCACTGACCCGTAGAAATTTAGCATGTAGAGAATACGCTTGCATTTGTGGGAAAGTCCTGAATAAAATTTTAATCATGGCACTTTTTCTGCAGAAATTTTTTTTTGTTTCATGTCTCTTCCCCATAAAATATCCGTAAACCTACTCGGGACAGAATTTGTCCTAATCATGTATTTTAATTGGGATATTTAAAGGTAAAGCTTGCTTGCATGCATTTTCTTTTGGGGCGATACACTTTTTGTGTTGCTGTTAGTATACTCTGTTAAGGCAAGTTATGGATATTAGCTTGAGTTACATAGTGTATCCTATGCTATCCATCTCATCATACAGAGGTGTTAGAAGGGCTAATGTAAATCTACACAACATGGTCTATTGTACATTCCACACGTTACTTTGCACAAGTTGCCACACTGGGCCCCGGTGGTCATCTTAAAGCACCCTGTCTGGCAGGTGTATATATACTGCTTCTACCACTGTTGTAGAGAGACATGAGCTCCGGTTACTCACATTGGTCTGAGAAGACCTAATCAACTCGCCGTATTAA
Organism: Osmerus eperlanus; assembly: GCF_963692335.1. Taxonomy (NCBI): domain Eukaryota; kingdom Metazoa; phylum Chordata; class Actinopteri; order Osmeriformes; family Osmeridae; genus Osmerus; species Osmerus eperlanus. The sequence goes on from NC_085027.1 coordinate 8,497,871, forward strand.
TATTTCAGCACCCAAGACGCCGTGTTTGTTTGCAAATCCGGACGTAGAATTTCACAGCCGTCCTTTCGCACCTTTTTTTGCGTCGGTTCTTAATTAGGCTACTTTAGACCGTGGGTAGGGTTGCAACTGGACAGGGGAGAAGAGCTAGAGTCGACACCCTTTGGAAAGTAGTGACTTCGCTGTGGGGCAGTGTATCGTGTAAGTGGAACTATCCAACTTGACAAAGATATCTGAGAATTTGAAGACGTCTTTGGAACGAAGAACTAGACTACCTGAAGGATTCAGAAGAACCGTTTTAATTATTTTCGATGCAAAATTTCACGAACCAAAATTCAAAGATGTCGCTGAATATCGGTTTTGTGGTGGCACAACTAAAATGGTTTTGTCATCCAACTGGATAGATTAAAACAGCGGTTGTCTGCTTTCGTGGTAGTTTTCCTAAACATCATAGTGGAATAAACGTAGACTATAACCTGCTGCTCATGACAATGGGGCGAGTAATAAGCCTACAAACATTTTGCGTATTAAGCATCTTCATTGGTAAGTAGGCTATTCCGCTGATCATACTTTAAAGTAGGCACATTGCTGGGTTGATACATTTATATTAATGCGCACATTTCTTTTTTTCAGACATGATGTATTGTGGTAACGCTAGACAGGTGCGCTCGCTGCCCCAAACTGTTGCTCGAAAGGATCCCGGGGTCTCCAGCCAGCTTGATAAGAACATACTTGAACTGATTGAGCGCCTTCATGCATTATCCGGAAAACTAAACACTGGCCCCAGCGTCCGAAGCGGCATCCCTCCAGAGCCTCAGATATCCGGACAACCGACGAGCCGGGCTGGTGGTACCACCTTCACAATGCCGGGGGGCATAGACTTTAGTAGCTACTATGGAGTCTTGAGCGGAATATTAGCCGTATACGGGCCGCTACTTAAAGAAAGGTTTGTAGAGAACCTTCCAAAAACTATAGTATGTATTTTATCCGGGAGACAGGACTGTGGATTGGAAGCCGAGCTGACCAGAGCAATATCGCTTGAACTGGGCAAGCCTTTCCTAGAGCTCCTGTCATCGCTCACATCTCAGACCTGCCCTAGCAGGAGCGCGGAGCTACCCAGTTTCCTCAACTCTTATCTTAGAATGGGGGACGCCAACGGTACTACCTCCCTTCAGGAGATGGTCATAACAGCTCTGTCTCAGCTACCACTGTCTGGCAATCTGGTCTCCGCCCTCAGTGGCCTTGTGGACATGACGTTCCCTCCTATTGTCACATATTTGACAGATTTCATGATAACTTTTATTCAAACTCCCATGGACTATGTCAAACTAGGACTGCAGTTAGGAATCAAGATTCCCTCCATAGACCAAAGTGGGCAGTGCCAGCAAGGTATTACTATTCAGGCCACAATATCCACTCAATTGATCAAACTGATCACATGTGTGTTTAGGATTCTGATTACATGTGTCTTCCTGTCTCTCCACAGGGGACCTCAAACAGCTCATCATGTGGTAAGCAATGATGTAGCATCTACTGAATGACTTCTGAGTGAGGCACACAGCATCACTGCATGCTGTGATGTGACATATTAGAGAATCAAGATGAGACTTTTCAAAAACGGAACGTCATGGTGTGACCTTCCTAACCTGAGGGGAAAGAGACAGGCAGGATGGTTGGCTCTCTCTCTCTAACAGGTGTGTTTTCTCCAGGGGGATGAGCCACAATGTGACCTGGTCGTTTGGTAATGCCATCCTGGACATCTTCCTGGGTCCAGGGCCAGCCCCTTGCTACCCAGCCTCAAACTGTCAGAACCCCACTGGCCCCGTCAGCCGTTCCCTAGACAGCAGCATTGCCTTGGACCCCCTGACCTGTGACCGCCACACCCTGGCCCACTTCAATGACACCTCCTGCCCTGACATCATCAAAAAGGGACAGCAGGGCCTTGACCCGGGCTCCACCTCCCTGCTGACGTTCTGCCAGGCTCTGAGCACGCTCAGTAGTGCCCAGCTGGAGCAGGTGTGGAGCACCTCCTGCCAGATGGTTTTGGGGGTGACCATGCCCCTGATGCAGAGAGCCTCCTGTATGTTAGAAGCCCCGCTTACCTCGCCACCACCCCGCGCTCCCTCTCGAGTCGCCAGGGCAGCCGTCAACCTCAACTCACTTGCTTGCAACTATGGCAATTGGTCAGGAAGTGGACAGGTGATGATTGTTGATTGGTCAGTGTTTGGTTTGGAAATGATCAGTGTCCTGGAAATACTCTTTTTAGGTGTCTTTCTCTCTGTCTCTCACTCACTCACTCTCTCTCCCTCAACCAGGTAGATGCAGGGCTGGTGACCCTTTGCAGTGAAAATGATCGTGACGAGTTTGTGAGCCGTGTGTGTCAGAATGCATCCACGATGAAGAAGCTTCTGTTAGACCCTCAGAACACTTGGCTGTGGGGCTACTGCTCCAACACCACCCAGAACTATGTGGTGTCCCAGTTCTGCAGGTAACATCACACATCACTAAAACCTTACTGTTTTATGCAGTGTGGACACATCTTCTGTCCTCACTTAAAGGTGATTAAGTCTCTCTCAGTCCAAGCTGCATGGACATGGTCGAATTAATGAATAAAAAAATCCAAAACATCTTCTTCCTGACCATCTTCCTCCTCCTCAGGTATGACATGTGGCTGGCGGAGGGTGTGGTAGACCCATCCCTGGTGGCGTTCTGCTGGGAGCAGGATCGGGAACGGTTCAAGGCCCTGCTCTGTGATGACTTGAACTTTTTCGTGGTTCTGTACTCCAACCCAGCCAACAACTGGCTGCAACCCAACTGTACCATGGCACCGCCTCCAGTGGACACCAACACCCTGGTGGCCGAAGAGTGCAACTACGCCAGCTGGAAGGACATGAAACAGGTTACCATGAACACAGTGTCCCTGTGCGTTCAGTACGACCCCCAGAGCTTCATCTATGTCATCTGTAGCAACTCCACCTTCCTGGCTGCGCTGTTGCATATCCCCGGCCTTGACTGGGTGAACGACTACTGTGCTCTCAACGGGAACGCCCCGCATACAGACCCCCCATCCTTGTTCAACATCCAGGACTGGTGTAACTACCAGTTGTGGGGTGGGCTGATGATCGACTCCTCCCTGGTGGGCCTGTGTTGGCAACAGGACCAGCTCAGCTTCTCGAAGAATGTGTGCTGCAACATACCTCTATTTGAGCAGTTGACTCTTGACCCCCAGAACTCCTGGCTGATGTCAGTATGCTCTGAGCAGGACAATTCACTTCTGATTTCCCAGCTGTGCCACTATGCAGACTGGAACCAGCCCATCATTGTTGACATGACGGACTTGGCGTTCTGCGCCGAGTTCGACCCGCTCAACTTCACTCGTCGGGTTTGCTCCAACAGAACCGTGCTGCAGAACTTGCTAGCCAACCTGGACAACACCTGGCTGCTGCAGCACTGCGCCAACCAGACAGGGGGGGCCGAGGGAGACCTGCTGGGCTTCAGGCCAGCCGTGCAGTGCCAGTACAAGAGCTGGTCCATCTCCATACCGGACCAGGCGCTGCTGGCTCTGTGCTGGGACTACGACCAGGCAAACTTTGTCTCCTCCATCTGCCCAGACGCTGGCCTCCTGGCTAAGCTGATCCGAGAGCCCTCTGCCGTCTGGGTGGGCCAGCTGTGTGCCACCTACACCAACCACATCTCTGTGAATGGCAGTAGCAGCATGGCAGGGGCAGGGGCTGGCCAGGCATGCCTGGTCAGGGATATTGTGCTGAGGTTCAACTGGACCTGCTCTGCTGACTTGACCCCAGCCTGCAGCCCTGGAGCCAGCCCAACCATGGCCCTGCAGGTCAGAACACAGACCAGAGCTAACCCAAACCCTAACCCTTAACATCAATGTGTGTAAACTTCATCTTGTTACTATGCTGACATGGTTTAATAAAACTTGTGTGTGTATGTGTGTGTGATCAGATGCTGCTGAGGTGTGGTGTGGAAGCCTTAAGCCCTCGTCTGCACAGCGTGCTGCCTCAGAGTGAAAAGTGGCTGGTGGGACAGGCGTCCACTGTGGTGATCCTGGTCGCTATGGAGGAGAACCTGATGACGTCACTGCCTGTGACGGAGAACATACGTCTGGGCGTGCTGGAGGATGTGGTGCTCTACATGGAGAGGGAGAGCAACTTAGAAAACAAGAGGGTCTTGCTGCAGTGTTTTGGGGTAGGCACAGTTATGAATGAATGAATGAATGAAGGAATATGAAAGAGAGAGAGAGAGAGAGAGACTATCCACAAGTGCTCTCCGTGAGCTGCCCGTTTTTAGGTGTGGAGGTGATTCAGTCATATCCGTTACACTGCTGCTGTAACCAACCTCCTCACCTTGTCAGCTGCAGGTGTTTTCTTACACTCTCCTGTCATGGCTGAAAATCTCTTCCTCTGTGTGTAATCTCCACTGATAAGACATCTGATTTGATAGTATGTATGACAAGCTGACACCAACACTCTTTGTTCCTAGTTGTTGTTGATGGTGTTGATGAGGGTGTGTGTTTCTGTGTGTGTCTGTGTGTGTGTGTGTGTGTGTGTGTGTGTGTGTGTGTCCTCCACAGAAAGTGCTGACCGGTCTGATGCTGACCAGAAGAGATGTGACCAGTGATGGATTCTTTCACATCAAGGTAAGCTATACGACCTAACACTGACAGAAGATCAGGTTGACAGTGTTTTAACCTGGGTCAGTGGTTTACAGTTGTGTGTGTGTGTGTCCTCCAGGAGTATTTCAAAATCCCCCTGGCCAGTCTGACGGAAGTACTGAGAGCTGTGGACATCAGCACTGTCAGGCAGATCCTCCAGTACTTCAACAGAAACAAAGATGCACTGAAGGTGAACTAGAACCTGCTTTCTCTCTGCTCTTTCTCTCTTCTCTTCCTACTGACATTTAATTCCATCAAATATGACTCTCAGCCAGTGCTTTTCTGCCAGAACAAAATGCTATATGGGAACACAGGCTGGAGACTGACAGCTAGCATTGTTAGTTAATGTGGAAGGGAGAGATGCTTTGTTGAAGCAATGTTGCAAACACAATGTTAGAGATCTTTCATGTAATTATGAGAAGTTATTAATGGGAAACACTGCCCCCAGCTCTCTTATGTAGACTATATATGTGTAGAGAATATGATTATAAAACAAATTAATGAAGGATGAACATAAAACTATTTATCCCCCACCTTTCCAGCTCTCAGAGGCCTACGTCTCCACCATGGTGTCGGTCTTGTTCCAGACACAGCTTTCCAAAGATCCCAGTCTATTCCCAGAGCTGGCTCCTCTCCTGGGCCTGGCCAGCCCAACGGACATCCAGGCCTTCCCCAGACTGCAGGACAACCTCAATGTGTGAGTCAAATCGAGTGCACCCCATATCATCAAAACGTTCAGCTACATACACAACCTCCTGAGGTGCATACAGTATTATTTATTTATTTTGTGCACCCCTATCTTTCTTTCCTTCTCAGGAAGACCACCATCAACGACAACTTGGTTCACCTCTCTCTGGAGAAGCGCTGGGCGTTTGGCCGCTGGTACAGGCAAGCGTTTGGCCCTGGCAACATCACGGCCGGAGGTCTGATGGTGGTCCGGGATACTGGGAACTTAATCACCTGCTTGCCCTTTGTCCTCTTCCAGCTCCTCTCCCCTGCTCAGGTAGCACACACATGTTCTTTGTAGCTGGCTGTATGGCTGAGAAATGACAGAAGCAGGGTTAAGGGCAGCAGGGCCTAGCCACCCGTTCCTGGTTGTTTTTTACTCCATGTTCAATATGTCATTCCTCTTCTTCTTTTCTCCTCTCCACTCCCCTCCTCCTCTCCTCCCTCCCCCTCCCCTCCTCCTTGCTCCTCAGATCCTGGACGGTCTGGATGTTCTCCTGAGGAATCCTCTCACTCTCCTACAGCAGCAGTTTGTAGCTCAGAGTGTCTTTGGCACTTTCAGGAATTTGACAGCTATGCAATTCCATAGGTCAGACCCCCCCTCCCCCACACTCTTTCTGTTTCAAACGCTCATTTAAAAATGATGTTAAAGCTTGTTCTCTGTTGTGTGTGTGGGTGTGCGTGTTCAGGCTGGGGAATCTGTCATGCCTGGCTGAGCCCCAAAACCTGCTGTTGTACAAAGACTCTGAGGCCTTTTCTGGCATCCAAGACAAGATCAGGAGCTGCGCCATCCACGGTGTCAGCCTACCTAGCAACATGGTACCTGTGTATGGATGTTTTTGTGTCTGTCTGTCTCTATATCTGTGCGTTCTTGCGAGTGTGTGTTTGCTTGCCCTTGTGTTTTTGTGTTGACCCCTTATACGTCCTTCACCAGATCTCCAGTCTGTTCCTGAACACCAGTGATCTGAAATCGCCTGGGTCCCTCTCCTCAGCCCGCCTCTCCCAGCTCGCAGATTTTCTTCCCTGGCTAGGCATTGACTTCTTGCAGAAGCTCAACCAATCACAGCTCAACCTTTCTCTTCCTGCCTTATCTGCTGTGACCTTCTCTTCTGCAGAGGTACTAAGCCAGCTAATCACGTGCATCTGTTGACATTGTATGTATTGGAATCAACAAATGGTAGTGGATGAGTTACATATCAGCTAATCATACAGGTAACATTAGGTTACAGTATTATGTTGAATGTGTTAACAGGAAGTGTGTCAGAGAGCTAGGTAACACAGTCCTCTTTGGATCAGCCAGTTCCAGATGGTTTGGTTCCAGTTGGTTACCAGGTTCAACAGATGACAGCCAGCCGGCAGGTCGTCTCACGTGGCTTGAGACGGAGCTGACCTGCAGTCTGACAGCTGCTCTACTGGCACCCAGACACCATCCGACTCTGGATGAATAGAGCAGCAAGGAGGGGAGGGGAGAACGGAAGGGAGAGTAGGAGAGAGTGTTCAGGTAGTGATGAGTTTCCTATTGTTTGTTCTAGGCTGCTGTAATTGTGGACAAGTTGTCCAGCAACACTGTAAGTATTTGAACGAAGGAAAGTGTGTGGTTTAGCCTCAACTTCTTGCCGTGTATGTTGTGGCTACTTTTAGTGATGCTTTCTTACCCTTTCTTAACACATCCTCTCCTTTTCTTTACTTTTGTCCTTACATCTCCCCTGTTGCTTCCCCTCGCCCTCCCCCCTTCAGCTGTTTGCCCAAGGGGGGCTACAGCAGCTGGGGTCCCTGGTGAAAGGGGTGAAGGTGGAAACCCTATGGAGCCTGTCCTCCAAAACACTGCTATCCTCACTGCCTGCCATGGCCCTGCCCAACCTCACCCTCAGCCCTTCACAGGCCAACGCTGTGGCCAGCAAACTCTGGGTATGACTCAAACACATACGTTTACGTAGGAACATATCATGCGCACACATAAACACATCCACTTGTCTGAGTATTGTGATGTTGTGTGGATGCAGGGCTCTGTGAATGTGACAGCCTGGCTGGACCAGGTGGAACCTCTCCTCTCCAGCACCCCTCTACTGAGCCTGCTGTCCTGGGCACGCCCCCTGATGACCAATACTTCCTCTACAAACACACGCCCCTGGAACACCCAGCAGGTACACACATGCACACACACACACACACACACATATACACACATAATATCACTGGCTTGTGTTTCTGTGGACAGCAGTCAATATAACCTGACAAATGTGTTTGGCAGCATGTCAGTGTTTGCGTGTGTGCATGTGTTTGTGTGTGAATTTCCGTCAGTGTGATTATGTATTTGTCCAGGCTGCCTGTCATGAGAAGGTGTTTCTGACAGAGTGCTGATGAGCAGCTGAATTATTAACCTCCAGGAGAAGGTGGGGTGGTTGTGTAACCTGGGACTCTGTTAACAAGACACACTCATCCATCTGACACGTTCACAATCAGTCTGGTTTGATGGAAATAGATCTCAGTGGGCGGTGTCAAAGTAAATCATAGATGATTAACTCCAGCTACAATCAATCAGAACAACACCAGGCCAATGTGAACAATGACAATTTTCCATCCCATTGATGGCAGCAGTAATGGTTTGTGGTCTCTCTCCAGGCCCAGGCTCTGTTCCAAGAAGTGATGAACATCAAATCAAACCTCTCCCCACAAGCTTTCCTGTAAGTCTCCCCTCTCTTCCTCATGTGGACTGTAACCGTGTGCTTAATTCATTTGAATAAACTTTCCATAGAAAGCCTCAGGAAGTAAACTGTCTATGTTGTGTGTGTGTGTCTGTGTGCTTGTGTATGTGTGTGCATGTGCAGTGCCCTAGGTACCATTGGCCCAGGTGCAAGCTGCAAGGTCCTGAAGAAGCTCTTCTTCTCTCAACCCTCCTCTTCCTCCCTACGGAGTCTACTGGTCTTCCTCAGAGAGCAGCCTGTCCCTCTACACACCTCCTTGGTAACACGCTCACAAACCTGTCTGCCAGTGGTATGACCATGGGTCCAAGTGTTACTGACCAGATGTGTGTGTCCCCTCTACCTGACAGACAAAGTGTGTGATAGAGGAACTGTACAAGCTGGACCTGTTCTCTAATCTGCTAGGGGAGCTGGGGGCTCAGTTGGCCCTGGCCATGACGTATGTTTCACAACATCAACATGTCAGAGACATTTGATTAGATATGACAAAAAGGTATTGACAAAGCCATTGGCAATACAGACTAATCACCATGGCATCTTCTTCTTGTCCTTTCTCTCTCTGACTCTCTCTCTCTTTCCCTCTTCTCTATCTCCATCTCTATCTCTCAGGGTGAGCACCATTAAGAAGTTCCCTTCAGACATGATGAACAGCCTCAGGAAGATGATCGTCCAGGAGCCGCGCCACTTCCTGTTGCTCCCCAGGACCAAGCAGGAACTGCTGGTGGACAAGATGGTGCAGACCCTGGTCAGTCCCCTTCCCTCTATTACTCCCCTTTCTCCCTATCCTCCCTCCTCTCGATCTCTACCCTCTCCTCACTTCTCTCCCTCCCCTCCCTTCTTCTTTCTGACAGCTGTCATCAGTTTGTAACTGGGTGCTGAGGTTACCAGGTTACACTGTGTTCATGTGTCTAAGATGTTGTTCCCATGACAATCCTCTCTCCAGGAGATGTACACAGGACAGTACACGCAGGAAGAGTTCCAGTCGCTGGGTGTCATGGCGACCAGCGTGGTTGACGAGATGTTTGTCCAGCTGGATCGCAAGTTCCTGATGGACAGCGTGGAGCTGCTGAGAACCCTCTGCTACAGTAGCAGCAAGAGAGACCTGATGGCCCTGATCCTGCAGGAGCCAGACATCTTTGGGTAGAGGACACGCACACACACAGTCACACACACTCACACAAGCACTCATACACAACACACACAATCTCTCCTCAGATGGGTAACATGTGTCTCTCTGCTCCCTCAGACCGGTCCAGAACTGGACCACAGCAGTTCTGAACCAGGTGGATCGCTTCATCTTCTTCCTGCCTCCAGACAAGCTGAAGCTTTTACCCCCGGTATCATTCTCTCCTTCTCTTTGCTTCTTTTCTCCTCTTTTCTCCTGTCTTCTCCTCTTCTCTCTTCTATTCTTAGGATGGCCACAGTGTGTTTGATAATGGTATAATGATTGTGTATTGGACCTTAGTGTCTAGTGGTGGATAGTGTGTCCTGATTTGTGTGGAGGTGTTGAGCTGGCGACAGGACACCAGGCATTAGGCCAGGCTGTACCATGCTCAGCCGGGTCAATTGAAACCTACCTGATGGTGTCAGGTCTCCTGGAGGTGTCAGGATCTTAGGTGCTGTCCAAGTCAGTCCTGTTCATGTTATGTGTGTGTGTGTGTGTGTGGTCCACAGGCTCTATTGACCCAGGGTCGTATTGAAAGGTTGTTCCAGAACCAGCGGCGGTGGGAGGGGGAGGAGATGGGAGCCTTATGCATGGCGGGGCGGGACCAGGAAGAGAAGGTGGCGCTGTTTGGCAGAGAGCAGTTCCTGCTCCAGTATTTCTTGGGTTTCCTCACCATGGGCCGGCTCACAGGTGAGGAGCAGATTGAGATCAGCTCTGTGTGAACGGCACCTCTCTAGATACCCAACTAACTTGTTATTAAATAAAACACAGTTGTTTACATGACTCAGCAAACAATCCAATTATGTCTGACCCTTGATCTCTCCGTGTCCAGCCCCCACGCTGGTCCCAAGCTGTGAGAACCTGAAGTCCACTGCCCCCTCGGCCTGGAGCATTGGCAGCCTGACAGGCATGTCCAATGATGCCTTCACCAGCTGCCTGGAGCTCATCGGCCAGGACCCCTTCCTCACCCCCTATGAGCTCACTGTGCTGTTGAAGAAAACCAATCAGGTTGGTTGGGGTCGTTTCAATATCCACTGAGCCTAGAGGTCTCAGTGTAGATCCACTGGATCTGTAAAGCTCTATATCTTTAGAACATTGTCATTAACTTACTCTGCTGAAATCCAATGTCAAGGTTGACCTAAAATGCCAGATGTCTTTCTGTATTGACCCTGTTACCTGAAGCAGGGCTTTGCTCTTTCTTGCTCTCAATCTCTCTCTCCACATCCCCCCCCCTCCCCCTCCCCCAGGTGTATGGTGCTGTGGCGTCCTTCCCCCCCTCTGTGGTGTCTCGCCTGGGCAGGCTGGCCCTCCAGCTCACTGTGGAGGAGCTGGGGACCCTGAGGCTCTCAGAGCTCAGCAGCGTTGCTGCCCTGGGGGCCATCAGCACCTGGTCCACTAGACAGGTCTCACGCACACAAACGTGTACACACGCAAACCGTACATGCACACACAATATTGTAGACTCTCTTCTACCCATCCATACCCTGATTGTAAATCCTGTGTGTGTGTGTGTGTGTGTCAGCTGCCAGCGTTGTTCTCCGCACTGCTCAACTCCACCAAGCTCAGTCCCAGCCAGCTGGACTCCAGCACGTTGGTGGCCATTGGGCATATCATCTGTGGGATCAGCTCCGTCGAAATACGCACACTCAATGCGGTCCAGTTTAGGTGACAAAGGAGATTTAGTTTCCTCTCCTCTACCCAATTCTCTTCTTCCCCACCACCTCTCCTTACCTCTTTTTTCCTCTCCTCTCTTTCATCCCCTCATTTCCTCTCTCTCTTCCTTTCCACTCCTCTCGTCTCCTCCCCACTACTGCCTCTTCTCTGCCCTCCTCTCTTGTTTCTTCCCCCCCCTCCTCCTCTGACCTGTGTCTCCCTCTGGTGGCTGCAGTAAGGCAGTGATGTGGCTGGGTCATCTGAGGTTGGCCTGTTCTGAGGAGCAGCTGGCGTCCCTGGTGGGTCTGCTGAGCCACGACCAGGCCTTTGGCCTCATCAGCTCCTGGGGGCCCCAGGTCTTCATTGAGATCGGAGTTTTGGCAGGTAGACCTCAGATTCATGGTGCTACATATTTGTATACTGAGATTCACTACTATGTGGCTCACTTCAGATATAAGAACATACAAAAAGTATTTACATATTTGACATCACACTGCTGGGTACTTCATGTGTAGACTTGTAAAGACATTTTCAGGCTGTTGCAGTGGCCCTGTAGAGTTAATGTGATATTCTTCTGAAACAATGTTGAACTATGTACAGCTGTAAAACTAAGTGTTGCTGTCAGAGTTGATCTTTCTGGTGTTGTCTCTGCCCTTGTGTAGCTGGCATCCCAGACATGTCCATGTCTGCTCTGGTGAAGGAGCAGATTGAGGGATTCTCTCCTCTGGCTGTCTCCCTCATCCCTCCACAGAAGTTTACTGTGAGTGTCATGTAGCCATGCTACAATACTGAGTGCAATGGTCCAGCTGGTCTTTATTTATGCTATGTTCATGTGCTCATAGTCATCATGTGTTCATTGTTGTCTTCATAGCCTTGTATTGATGTGTTTATATATGTGCTCATAGGTTCATATTCACGTTGTGTCATGTTTATTACAGTAATGTAATGTCAGTGCATTAAAATGAATCTGTTTCTCTTCCTATGTTCATACTAACGTATTCACATCCTGGTGCCATATCCTCAGGTGGTGTTCAACCAGGCTCAGATCAACATGTTCTCATATGAGCAGGCTATGGCAGTGACCCCGGAGCAGCGAGCCCTTCTGTCGGACGTGCAGCAGACAGCTCTGTCCATGGTGTTGACGCCCTGGGAGAACAGACCTCTGGACTTCAGAGGTAATGATGCAAATGCTGCCTCACAGTTGGATAAAGGACCTTTACACAACCCCCTTAATGAAGATCCTCATTCAGTGGTTCTAGTGTCCAACGTGTATATAAATGTGTGGTCTTGGCCTGCAGTATAACTATGGGGATTGTGTGTGTTTACTCCCCAGACAGGTCTTCAGGGCTGACCCTGAGTCCCAGTCCTCTGTGTCACCTGCTTGGACTACTGATGCTACTGCTTTGGTTGGTCTAAACTGTCTTGTCCTGGCCTGGTCTGGTCTGGGCCACCTGACCTGCTGAATGACTGCCTCAACGATTCTGAAGTTGGAGAATTTAATATGTAAAAATTGTAAGAGATTAGGTGAGCAAAGACAGTTTAGAGAATAATAAAAAAAAATCTAGTGTCAGACGTAAAAATCCTATTCACACTCTACACAAATATATAAAAAGTTATTTATTGAAATGTTGCATTTTGCTTACTATCAAAGATTGGGTTTATTTGACCTTATATAAATAGAACAGATCATTGCATTTTGTTCTGCGCTAACCTTTGTTGATATTGCTGTGAGTTTTGTATTGTTGTGAAAATAATCGATATTCAAATAAACTAATAGCCTATAACAAATGTTGGTCTCTCTGGACACCTTTGTGCAACTTAACATACAAAAACGGTGTAAACAAGTCCCAAAAAATACTGCTTCTGGCCACATTCAACAAAAAACCTTTACAGCCGTACTTGAATAGATGTTTTGTAAAGATTTTAGAGGACGGACCGGAGTAAGCAAGATGGCCGCTGAACCACAAAAGGCGTTGATAAGCCCATTACCGGTACACTGCGTTCAGATCTAGAAGTCTTACAGCGTAGGTGACAGGAGTTGTTTCTGGACTAGCCCAAACAGCTCGTGGGTGAATGCCTGGTCGCTCCATCTGCTGACTGCTGTCAAAACCCGCACACACACACAGCAAAGATGGCGGACGCCGACTGGGGTGAGATTCTAAGTTAGAAATGATCACATTATCTAACTAGAAAGCTAGATATAAAGTTAAAACTACTACATATTTATAAGATGGATATTGAAATGAACTTAAGTTAATTTGTAATCGTCTCCGTATATTTCATATAGATAATGACAACTTCGAACATCTTGAACCGATCCCAAAGGCGGTTGTACTGGACAAATGGGAGGGCGAAGACGAAGAGGATGATGTAAAGGTAAGCTAAGCTAAGCTATGTTACTTGCGGGCAAGATAGTCCAGCGAAGGTTTTAACAGTTGGCCATATCCAAACTCTCAACGTTTAGTCAATTGCTTCGTTTTGTTTGATGCAGTGTTTTAAGTAGTTAAGCCTATATTTGCGTTCTTTGAACTGTTGTCAGCTAACAGGCTCCTAAAACGCGATGCTCTAGCTAGCTAGGTACTGGCTGTAACGTGAAAACTATGCATGGCAGATGCTCATCCAGTTAGCCTAGCCAGTGTTAGTTAGCCTAGCCAAAACTCAAGGCCGCATGTGAAAATGTCAACGTGTGTTGGCTGTTGGATTCTTCATCCAAGTTTATTCTCCCACTTTAAAGACGCTTTTGCTGGTGACACTACATCGCTAGAAAGCTAACAACGTTGACACAGTTTGTAAAAGGGGTTAATTGCGTACATATCAGCAGTTATTACTTTCTAGCTAGCTAGGCTAGCTAATGTTTAAATCTGTCAAGAAGATGTGAACATGATAAAGATGATCGCTATTAGATGACTCAGTTGGGCAACAATGCTAGAAGCTTCCAACTCTGAAACATACCAGGACTAATGTGCTTTTTCTAGCACTCCCTGCTAAAGACATTCTCCCTTTCTCTTACTCGCCAGATTGTTAAAGAAAATCTGAGAATTTTGTGGAAAGGTTTAGTCAGGCCTGTTCTGTAGCATATGGTGTGAACGGCCAGGACACATAATGCTTTATTCATGCTCAAACAGCAAACCTCATTGTAGTTTGTGCCTGTAGTGAGGCTCACTGTATCTGAGCCATATTGTCAACTGTCATATTCTGATCCTAATCTGATTTTGGATGCCAGTGTCGTGTGTAAATGTGGTTTGTTCTGTGATGTTGCTCTCCTTCAACCTGTAGAGCCAATAAACTAAAATAATGCTCAAATCTTTAAAGATGCATCATGAAACCATTCCCCATCTGTGCTCATGAGATGCTGAGTGTCTCAGTCTCTAACCGATCTTTTGTTCAAACATGGTGTGATGGTCTCCCCTGCATATATGGGTTCTGGAAATTCATAACATCTCAAGTTTCTGATTCTCTCTTCAGGACAATTGGGATGATGAGGAGGAGGAGAAGAAGGCGGAGGTAAAAAAAGCAGGTGCGGTAATACTCACATCAATACTCAAGAAGACATAAGTAGGCAGAAGTACCGGAATGCTGGCTGCTGTCTCGTGATGTCACTTTACTCTCATCGTGCATCTTTCCGTTTCAGAGACAAAAGTGTCAGAAAAGAAGAAATTAAGTGAAAAAATCAAAGAAAAAGAAAACCGATTAAGGAAAAAACAGGAAGAGAAGCGTTCAGCGGTGAGTTTAAGCGCCTGCCTGCTCACGGGTGTTCAACTCTACATTTACATTTAATTAATTTAGCGGCGTTTGTATCCAAAATTACATACAAATAGTGCATATAGTAATTACAGCATCAGAATAGCTGAGAATGTCAGCCTTCTCTACCACTTATCTTGAGCTGAGCTTTGGGAGAATTGTAATTGTTGTCACCAGGAAGAAGAGGAGCTGAGTCCTGAGGAGCAGCAAGCGGAGAAGCTGAGGGTGATGCAGCTACAGGAGGCAGCAGATCTGGAGCTCGCTAAGGAGGCTTTCGGTATGCCCTGGAAGATCACCTGAAGCCTGTCTCTCTCTTTGACTCACTCACGCTCTCTTTCACACACACTCTCTCTCTCTCTCTCTCTCTCTCTCTCTCTCTCTCTCTCAGCCTGTCACACACACACTCTTCATAGTCTGGCAGGTGAAAGTGTCTGATGCTAAACCCAACTCAAATCCCTATGCTGGTGATCTTAACCCTACAGACTAGAAGCATGGAAAGGTCTATTACACAAGTCATTCATTTCTCTCTCTTCCTCTCGTTGATCCCAACCTTCCCTCTCTCCTCTGCTACAGGTGTTAGCAGTAGTAACAACTTGTCAGGTCTAGATGCTATGTGCCCATCCTCCAAAGACGACTTCACAGAGTTTGAGAAGCTGCTGAAAGAGAAGATCTCTCAGTTTGAGAAGTCGGTTCATTATTCTAATTTCCTGGATTCCTTGTTTCGGGAACTTTGTATTTCATGTGAGTTTCACCTTTGACTTTTAAACACATTGGCATTTCTTCAATCACATCCATTCCCTAAGTAAATGTTTTATTTATCTATTCACAGTGGAAGTCGAAGACTTGAAGAAAATCAGCGGTTCTTTGACAGCTCTACTGAGTGAAAAACAGAAACAAGAAAAAGTGAGTATCTGGCACTTTTCTGTTTGGTAATTGTAGTTCTTCCTATGACCAGAGGAGGGACAAGTTAACCCAGCTCTGGTCCAGCCAGCAACTCAAGGCATCCTGTGTGTAAAATGGACTGTCTTATGTGTGGTTGATTCATGCTCTTCTTTTGTTGTTTTAGCAAAACAAGCAAGGCAAGAAGAAGAAAAAAGGTGTGCTGCCTGCCGGAGGGATGAAGTCCAAGATGAAGGACGACCTTGCAGACTACGGCGATTTTGAAGGCGGCTACACCCAAGACTATGAGGACTTCATGTGACAACGGCCTCCCCACCTCCACCACACCCTCCTCCTCCTCCCCCCAGACATGCAGCTGCTCCCCCAACATAGTGCCACTTTGGAACTATGTGTCATTCTTCATTTTGCTTCTACCACCTGAGGGACTACAGGGAGCATCTGGTATCACAACCTCTTATGTTTCACACATAGACATGGACCTGCCTTTTCTTTCCTTCATTCTGCCTCAAAACACGAATCCTCAAGTCACAAAACCTCTCGACCCCATTGTTCACAATCAGTTTAATGACCCAGCTTCAGTCAGAAAATACAATGCCTGCTGTCTGTGTTCTGTGTAGGTATCATTTTTGATTTAGGAAAATGATTGCTCGTCTCAAAATACAGCAGATTACAAAGTATTGCTAATTGCAGCTTCATAGAAACGATTGAGGTTCTATGCAAATTGTATTCAACCAGAATGTCTGTAAATATTAGGTCTCTCACTTTGCCTGTGATTGGGTTCCTTACAGGAAAAGTATATAGTATCTATAAACCTTTTGGTTGCCAAATACAAGAATCAAAGTACATTTCATCTTTATATTCAGAATAAATAAAGAAGTTTAATTAGTTTTTGCTTTGGACCGATACTGACACTACAGGTTGAGTGGGAGCTCCAGGGCTTCACTGGAAAAAGGGACAGACGAGAGAGTAGCAGAGCGACCACCTCACAGACGCTCTCTGGAGACGTCTGGAATATAGGGACAGACGAGAGAGTAGCAGAGCGACCACCTCACAGACGCTCTCTGGAGACGTCTGGAATATCCTTGAAGAAGTTGAAGCAAAGGAAACTTTCTGTTTTTTTTGTGTGTGCATTCAACAATGTAACATAATTTGTGTAATTACTCCTGATGCAGATAGAGAAGTGTGATCTGGCGAGTCGTCCTTGGCTTGCAGCACAAAGTCCCCTTATAACTGCTTTTGCAGGCTTGTATCCAATGAAATGTGTAGAAGGTGGCCTGTAGTGTCTGTCCTCAAAGGGGACAGTTTTGAGGGAGGCTCGTTAACCTTCTCCCTATTTGCTAATTATCGACCAGTTCCAACTTGATCAGAAAAGGGGTAGGGTATTAAGACTCCAGCATCTGCTGTGTTTTATATGCATCATAATTTAATAAAATCACTGGTCAGAAATCATAAGTTTTGCCTGTCTTTGCTGTCTTTAACCACAGAAAAATAAGTTAATGTAATGAGACATTTAAAGAACTCGGGAATAATCACATAACATATCCATGTTTGTTTCCATTTTTATTGGGGGTTTGACTTTTACATCAATGGTTATAACCTAGTAATAAATATCCCTTTATTTACAATTTCAAGTAGTAAATATTCATCACAGTACAGATGAAGAAAATATATAAATATTTACTGTTAAACTCCAGTTAAACCTCCTGTCAAATGTTCCCTGGGACAGATACCTGTTGTAGATAATAGTTTTCCAGTTATGAATTTATATTGGTGTTTTTACAAAATGTATAAGTGAGAGTTCTATATCAAAAGCTATATCAAAACAGTACAAACAGTTTGAAAATATAACATAAGAATCAGCCAGCATTATAGAATTGATCCACTATACCTGAATGACTTGGGCCTGTTACTACTCAAAAATGCAAAAAACACCCTTTCCTATTCCAAGATCACCACACAGTGAATTACAGTGATTTCTCAGAGGAAGGACGATTGAGCACAGGGCCCATATGGTGTATAGTGAGTTGGAGTGTGGAGCTGAACAACTGGCCTGAGGAGAAGTGTGACATTCTAGCCTGAGGTCTGGGGGCGTCTACCAGACATTCTAGAACTCACTGCTGGGTCCCGGGTACTGCGTCTACGGCTGTTCCGGACCGCATTGGCTCCTCCCCTCTGGCGTCTTCTTTGCCCCTCTCTCACTGCGCTGGGCAGGGATTGGCCAGGGGAGTTCTGCAGGGCCTGGAACACGCTCTGGCGTGTCACCTCCCGGTCTCCACACGTGAAAGTCAGCGCCACACCCTGGTTGCTTTTCATTACGCGGGACGTGCCGTCTGAGGTGCCATCAAAACAGCGCCCCAGGGCGATCTCCTTGGCGGTGCGTGGGTCCTGGTCCGTCACTGTGTAGATGCCATAGTTGTGGCCCAGCGGGTCGAGCGGCGCCAGCATGGTGAACTCGTTGGTGTCGTTGTTGACGGCTAGCGGCAGGTGGTTGACGAGGTACTCCTGCAGCATGGAGTTGACGTTGTCCCTCTTGCAGCTCCCCTGAGGGATCACCTTCACCAGGGTGCGGTCCACTCGGTCCTGGTCATACAGCATCCCGCTGCACTTGAACTCCAGGCACACGGCCGACACCGTGGACTGGTCCATGTCCCGGATGCTGCGTGTGTCCCTGAGGCCGTACAGCTGGCCTACTGTCTTGGGATGCGTCCCTCCCATGTTGCGTGAGCGCACATTAATCTCATGAGGCGCGTTCATCTTGACCTTGATGTAGCAGGCGCGGTACTCCATGGGCTTGGGCCACCAGCTCAGGTAGTCCTCGGTCCAGCTCATTGGGTCATCCTCATTGAATGGTACAGTGTTATAGTCATAGCGATCACCTTCCACCCGGGAGAAACGGAAGTGTGCCGCACTGAATGAAGCCTCCTCGCAATCCTTCAGGTTCTCAAAGGAGTAGACGGGGCCGTTGGCCTCTTCTGCCACGTTGGGGCCAGGCTTGGCCACATTGACGCTGAAGGCCGTCTTCTTTACTCTTGGGTCATCGTGGTCCGTTCTCCTGTAATTGAGCTTGCCCAAGTATGGCTGAGGAACACCCACAGTGTTGGGATTGAGTTTGGGAGAAGAGGCGACAGCCTCCAGTTCCTCTCCTCCTAGGTTAGCCATGATGAAGGCGGAGTAGGCATCCGCTTTCTGTTCGTCGCAGAAGGCAGGCAGACAGGCGCCATTGGGCCCGGTTACTACACTGTCGAAGCGACCCCAGGCACGTGGGTTGGTGGAGTAGCCAGCTGACGGTTCCATGTTGATGAGGGTCATGACCACACCCTCCACCTGCTCACTGGGCATGAAGCGCTCGCTGCGGAAGGATCTAACCTTCACGTAGCACCTGCGGTTCTCCGGGACATCCAGGTTGAACAGACGCCTCTCCCGGATCTCCATGTTCCCGATCAGGAAGGTCCTCTCCTCTCTCTTCCCGCGTTTTTTCTTCTCCATCTTCAGACTGGCCTCCTCCTCCCAGAGTCCTGTCTCTGGGTTCAAGGACCAGAGCTTCATGGTGCTGAGGTGCTCCAGCATTTTGACCTGCTCTGAGTCCAGGGACACCTTCACCTCGCCTGCGTTCAGTGCCTCTCCGGACTCCTCATCTGTGAAGTCCACAGAGAACATTCCATAGGTCCGCAGGGGGAGCGTGTCGCCTTCAGACCCCACAAAGTTGAGGTCACTCTGAGCTGCGGTTGCGGTCGACACGTCCCTGGGATCCAAGAATGTGACAGATGCCTGGACGTTCCCAACAAACACCTCCCCGTTCTGCTTGTAGAAGGAGTTTGGCGGGATCTGGATGGAGGCCATGGGGTCCTGACCTTCCACCTCCCCCAGGTCCAGGGTGTTGGTCTCGGTGGAGCTGATGGTGACCGGAGCCTTCTTCCTCAGCAGCCTGATCTCATGGTAAACAGCGCCTCCTCTGGTGTTGAACGGTAGCACCTTGGTGGTGTTGACGAATTTCTGCATGTGGTCCACAAAGGTGACCACCAGCCTCTCTGTCTCCGGCGGGACCTGGATGGAGAAGGTTCCTTTGTAGCCCGTACGGCTCACCCTGACTCCATTCATGTAGATGTGTCCAAACCTCATTGGCTCTCCGGTGTCTGCAGCTACAGCTCGCCCCCGGACGAAAGCTCTGGTCTCCACACACCTCTGGCAGCCGCAGGTGGTCACCACCATGATGGGCAGCTGGTAGCCCTGGCACGTCAGCTGACGCTCTTCCATCTTGGACACGCCACAGCAATAGGCCACACTGTCCTTGCACCGGATGCCATTATCCAGCTGCCCATTGCAGGAGGCTGTGGGGCACTTCCCCACGTCATAGTAGAGAGAGGCGCTGGCATTCTGATAGCAGTCGTGAGGCAGCCGGATCAAGTGGGATTCAGGCTGGGGGTGACATGATGGCTCGTTTTGACCTGAGGGTGACAGGAAATAGTTAATTGGATTAGAATGTGAGAGAAATTCTAAAGTGTTTCATTCAGGTACATTTTGTATTGTCTTGTAAAGACCTAGGATAGTGAGCGTGGCTGCTTTGGACTTGATGGCTCCAGCTGGTCCGCTGGCTCTGCAGTAGTATTGACCAGCCTGGTCCAGACTCAGCTCTCTCAGAACCAGTGTGCTGTCTGTGTTCTTCTCCAGCAGGTTGCCATTGTGGAACCTGGCAATGTAGAGATAAACACACTCCATTGGTTACCAGTGTGATATTTGCCCTGATCCTGTGTGAACTCTCCATTCAGTGAGGTGTGTTCTATTACCATTCGTACTGCTCTGGCTCTGGTGAGCCGGCCACCTTGCAGCAGAAGGCAGCAGTCTGACCCACTCTCCTGGACTTGCTCTCCGGGTTGTTCAGCACATGGAGCTTCTCTGAAGGAAGAACACAGCAGTGTTTGGAGTTAGAGGTTAAGGACCACAGGCCGATAACTCCCCCTTCTTTTCCCCCTCCCTCGCCGCAATACCTGCTCTCTGCAGCTGTATGCTGAGGACGGAGGTGTGTTCAGAGCTGAGGGGCACGGTGACCGTGTGGGGGGAGTGGTCCTTCAGCGAAACGGTCAGCGTGGTGTTGCCATCAGGGCAGAGGCCCGGGACCCTAAAGTGTCCGTTGTGGTCTGTAAGGGTGAGGAGTTTGGAGGCAGAAGAGAGGCTGGAGAGGAGGACAGCCGCGCTAGGAGCAGGGAGACCGCCCGCGCCGCGGACAGAGCCCAGGACCAGGTGATCCTGACACATGCACGAGTCACACTCTGCATTCACTCTGCCCATTATGCACTGAAGAGAGCAGCCTGGAGGAGAGAAGGTGATCAGGAGATGTTCAGGAGATGAATGTGATAAGAATGATGATCAATAATCCTTGTGATGTCAGTGACTCTGATAATGACCAAGATTATATCGATGAGAATGGGGATGAATGTCATGGTGACAATTGTGCAAACAATGATCATGAGATTGTATTTGTATTGATGATGATGATGAAGAATGTGAGCACCACCTACTTGTGCCGGGGCAGTCTGGTCCCTTGCAGGGTCTTCCCTCCACAGTGGGCCCACTGCAGGGCTGATTCTGGGCCTGGCAGATCCTGGACCGGACCTGGACCCCAACTTGGCCACACTGGGCTGGACACACACTCCAACCCGACCAAGGACCCCATACCACCGGGGCTGATCCACCGCTGCCTGATGACAAATTATATGAAACACAAGGTACAAATGCAGCACGTCTCACATTATACTGTTTCTAAGAGTATAAAACTATTAACATACATTTTATTCATCATCAACATTTAGTTCAAATGTATAAGTGGAGGGATGTTCCTGTGTGTGTGTGTCACTGCCTGACTTCCCTTGACTGACCTTTAGGACACAGAAAACGAACGGCGTAGTTGGAGCAGTTTCTGCCGGGCGCCTGCTCTGCGTTGGAGCACCAGAAGCCCAGGGCGGGGTCAGCGTGGACCCGCTCCCCCGTGCTGCGGGCCGGGACCCAGTCTGTTGTGCGGGCCTCCAGAGCCCGCGGGGACACACACACTCGAGCCCGGTAGTAGAACCGGATGGCGTCCAGTTGCTCATAGTCACCACGGCCACCTGGGTGGTCCACGTTGAACCAGGTGGTCCACTCATAATCATCTGGACAGAGACAGGAAGTTAGATTAGGGATTCGGACTGATGAATGGTGGAAGGAAAGAATGAAGAAAGGTTGTCAGAAAGGGGAACGGGGAGAAGTGTGTACCGTCAGTATGATAGATTGATGATAGATCAGGGTTGTTCTCTGTGGAGACTCTGGAGCTGTCTCTTCTCCAGGTCCCTGTGTAAAACACACACACACTTCATCAGTAATCTTGATTTATAAATCAATGTACTCATTTCAGAATGATGCAGGCAATGGTGTTTCACGTGGCCTCCCTGTCTAGCCCTGCTCTGATCTCTGGAAATGACATCAACCCAGGGGAGGTGCCAGCAGCCTGTTGCTAGTGTTTAGGGGAAATTGTGTGTTTGTGGAAATAACATTGAGGAGCCAGCAGTGAAATGAAATGCTGTAAGAAGTCAAACATGTATTTATTAGACCAATTATCTTCCTTCAGAATTTCGTCAGTCAGCTGGAAACAATCAGGAGCTTTGTTCTGTAGTCCATAGAGACATGTAGTCACACACATTCATTTTTCATTCTAATCACTATTTTAACTGTGTGTGTGTGTTTGTGTGTTCCTGCAGCATGTGTGTTTGTGTGTTTGTATGTGTCTGTAAGCTCGCAACACTAGAGACTCTGAAAACTGAGTTGGTTATCTTCCTGCATTAAACAGACATTGGCTTCACTTCACTCTCTACTACTGTGGGATCACACTAGCCCCAGGCATGCCAAGTCACCAGCACATCCAATAAGCAGGGTTTTAGGCTTGGCCCTATACATGCCTCACACAGGTGAAGAAGTCAGGGAGTCATGTGACTGCTGTTCACCAATAAGGAGGAAGGAAGAATGTCTTTCTTCAAGAACTCATTATTGAGTGGAGATAAGGATATTTGTACTAGTGTTTATGTTGCTGGTCAATCACAGGATGGACAGTGGCTATTTTCTGTTCTATTTTCTGGTGGAGTCTCATGACCAAGAAGCATCTGACCTAGTCCACTGATTGTCTTTCATGGATTCATCACATACTACTCTGTCTCAACTAGTTAATGAAGTTCCCATCCGACAATTGAATTTCCACACACAGACTATAAATCTCCTCTGACAAGTTAAAGAGAACAGAATGAGTAGTGTTTCCTGGACTAATATCATGGGGGAATTACAGCAGACCAACCTCTCTCCCTGTGTGTGTGTGTGTGTGTGTGTGTGTGTGTATGTATGTGTCTGTGTGTGTGTGTGTACACGCAAACGTGTGTGTGTTTGAAGCATGGAGCTGCTGCAAACCAACCTTGCCCTGTAGTAGTCTTCATTGTGAATCCCAGGATCAGGAACAGAACCCACGCTGACTGGCCCATTCTAGCTGCTGACCTTTGCTGCCAACCCTTAACCCCCGACCCCTGACCCGTGGTGATGACCCCGACACGCCAAGAGTTCCAAACCTGGTCCCGCTCCAGAAAAGCCCTGATGTGGACAGGAACCTGGACACGCACACGGGGTCATTAATCACTCTGCCAGAAGCAGCAGAAACATGGCTTCAGTCAGCCCAGCTCCGGGCGTTTTCCTCCAGTAAGATGCCGAAGCTTCTCTCTGCTACTCTGGTAGGATAAGCATCAATTGAAACGAAAAGCCATTAAACAGGCTAAACTAACTGGTGTTTTGTGTGTATCCAAATGACGTGACTTGTTCAGTATCTGATGGGTCCCCATTCTCAGAGAGTTAATTGGTGATTTAGGAAAATCTTTTAAACGTGTAACGTGGAGAGGCTAACTTCTGCCCGGAGCAGCTGGGGTCATTCCACAGCATCTTGCAGCCATCAGGGAACTATTACTGTAACTAAGATGCTTCACAGGGAACATTAATGGAGGCAGAACACTGGTTCAGACTGTTGGATAGGACAGTAAAATGCAGTTCAAATACACAGATTTGGAATTAAATATAACATTATTTAAACATTTATCTACCAAACGTTTGTCCATTAAAACAGTAGAACTATATGTAACTTCCATCCCCCTCTCTGCCTGACGGAATGCAGAGCGTGAGGAGAGTGGAGAACCAGAGGGAACCAGAGGGAACCATACAGGATGAAAGACCAGAACCATCTCAGGTTTCACATCTGGATTGATCATCAGCTGTGTATGTCATGGGAACACTAAAACCATCCAGCATCCCCTGACCAAACACTGGGCTCACTATCCAAACACACACAAATTCATACAGATATACAGACTGACACACATGCACACAAACTTGACATACTTAAAGTTAAATACATTTTATACAATTTAATATGTCTATTGGGTACTTTTCCATAGTATTAATGAATACAATCTGACTTAAATTATTCTGTAAATGTGTTTTTACAGACCATTCTCTCAAAACAGTACATAGTTAGAAATGATGGATCAAAAGCTTAAGGACTAAAGGACATTTCAAAGAAAGATTAACTGTAAGATAGTTATTGATAACTATAAAATAACATTGAACCATATCACTGTCATGCCTAAAAACTAGTCTGATAAAACAACAGCAGCAAGCGCCTCACCTCAGTGTTAGTAGTGTTGAGTTTCTGCTCTCTGGGAGCGCCTGTGTTGAAGTGTAGAGAGTCTGGAGAGGACCTCTCTATTGCTGTCTTCTACTGCTTAGCTTGCACACCTTGTTCTCAATTTCGCCTTCTCTCCTACTCTTTAGCTCTGGCTGTTCTCCTCTTCAATCTCTTATACACCCCCAGCACCCAACGCCAACCCTCCGTCTCTCCCTCCCCCTCTCTCCCCCTCTCCCCTTCTCCCTCCCTCCCCCTCTCTCCCCCTCTCCCCTTCTCCCTCCCTCCCCCTCTCTCCCCCTCTCCCCTTCTCCCTCCCTCCCCCTCTCTCCCCCTCTCCCCTTCTCCCTCCCTCCCCCTCTCTCCCCCTCTCCCCTTCTCCCTCCCTCCCCCTCTCTCCCCCTCTCCCCTTCTCCCTCCCTCCCCCCCCCCCCCCCCCCCCTCTCTCCCAGACCTGTGTACCCAGAAGCAGTGCTGCGTGGGACTGGAGCCCACGTACCCAGCCAGACACACAGTCTACAGAGTGTGTGGTGTGGGGGGTGATGTTGCATCTCCATGTCCCCTCTCTCTAGCTGGGGAGTACGTAAGGTCACATCAAACACACCCTCTCTCTACTTCAAGTCCTGGGTCGGTTTCTTAACAACCACAGTTGCCATGTAAGTCTTTGTCTACACGCAACATCAACACACAGCCACATCCATCTGAAGCTGCCTTCATCAACAGTTTAGATTAGAGACCCTGAGTCAAGACGCTAATGAGCATCACCTCAGGAAGATGGTAAACACTCTGACTCACACTCACTGACTAGCACACACACACACACACACATACACACACAGGGGCCGTCACACACACAGACGGCCTCACACACATCATCCAAAACCTTAATGACACCCTTCCATGCTGGCCCTGTGGTGTGTTGATAAACTGTGAGACAGTGATTAGCTCTAATGGATGACAGTAGGAACATAGTGGAGTTGGGAGACGACTGCAGTGACAGGACAACCTGGAGGCTCGGGGGGGGGGGGGCTCAGGAGGGGGGGCTCAGGGGGGGGGCTCAGGGGGATCTCAGGGGGGGCCAGGGAGGGGGCCAAACTGTGCTGGAGGAACAAAACGAGAAAGAGTTTAGTTCCAGACACAGAGACCTCCTAAGTACATTCCTGTCTATCCTGTAGATAGGGCAGTAATGACAGGGCTGTGTGTGATTGCCTGTGTCTGTGTTTATTTAACACACAAAAAACACATCCCAAAACAGTGGCCTTCTATTAAGGTGTTCTTACTCCATTCACTGTAGGTTTAACAGGCCGTGTTGAGGAAACCATTTTACGAGCCTCTGTTCTTCCTCACACAGAGCTGCTACTTCTTAAATTAAAAGAAATTGAGATTAGGGAAGGAGAGGAACAGAGGAGAAGAAAGAAAGAAAGGAAAACAAACACAAACACTGACAGTTTGGCCGTATCCATGGCAACAGACCAAGACTGGACATCAGGACGCTGTGTACAGACAGGTAGACATGCATGCTGGCCAATGTAAGGTCTGTGATGACATCACACACAATTCTTTGTATTACAGAGTTTCTCTGACTGACTTACTGGGTTATTGTAGTTTCATTTGTTGACCATATTTGGGTGATTATTACCAGGCCAGTAGCACAGTCTGGTCAGGGCACAATGAGACTGTCTTTAGGAGCTGGCAGAGGGGTGTTGTGTCAGAGCAGAGGACACTGTAGCAGCTGGCAGGGTGGCAGTGACAGGGGTGGCTGGGTCTTCTAGGGTGTACTGGAGCTGCTGATGATTGTAGCAGTGAGGGGTTGGAGTAAGCGAGCAGTCATGGTATGTAAAACTAGGTCTGCTACCATCATTAGGGCCACACTTTGATTCAGTATGGAGAGCAGATCCGCTTCCTGTCCAACCAAAGAGATTACTGTTGAGCCCAGGCTAATGTGAATGTCTGTCGTCTGTCATCTGTTCAGATTCTTTCTAGGCTTCACTGAACCGGAGAGATTGACTCCCTGGCTGAAGAGAATCTGGTAATAACCAAACTCACCCTGCACAATGATATGATGTCATCCAGAGTGGGTTTGGCGGGAAACAAAGCCATGTGCCTTAAACGCCGGGAGAAGTGTGACAGAACATAACCCAGAGGACGGAAACTATTTCCAACCGTTTGTGTGTGAGTGTGTGTTTGTGTGAGAGAGGCCGTGGAGAGCTGAGATCATCGAATGTTTCTGAAAGGTTGCCATGTCAGGATGATGATGTGCTTCACTACTGTGGCCACCTGCTGTTTCATCTCCTGGGATCTGGTGTTCTCTCTCAGAAGTCAACAATGAGAGCATTGCCATCATGAGCTCAGAGGTGATCAGAGAGATCACCTCAATCTGGGCTTTCATCTGCCCTCCAAACAGATGGGAAGTAACAAGATACCTAAGTATTTTTTACTTCAGTAGGCTATATGTCAGAGCCCATACTTATTTACTTTAACTTGAGTGAAAAAGTGTAGTCAGCCCTTCAACTTTTACCAGTCTTTTTAAACATAAGTGTCTGTACTTCTACTTGTGAAGGATGTGTACTTTTGCCATCTCTGCCTGTCAGGATGTTCAGACACAGAGCTAGGCACAGACAACCATGTTATACAGACATGCTTTTCACACCTGGAAAGGACATGTGTTCTTATTTCACACTTGTGACACACAAACACATGCACACGTGCACAAACACACACATCTCCCAGCCATTAGAAGGTTGTATCTATAGCCAGCTCCTCGGTGCTGAGGGTGGAGCTGGAAGCAGGAAGTCTGGCATGAACACAGATTAGAACCATGTGTCTGACCTGGAAGACACATGATCGGTTCTTCAGAAAAGCACCAAAACCAGGCCGTCCATCTTTCTCTTTTTCTTGTTCTCTCCCGAACTCACTGGCGGATCATGACAGCCTCTCTCCTGAACATCAGGAAAAGGAAAAGCAAGAAGAGGTGGAGTAGGCAATGGTAGAAGTGGAGGAGGAAGAGGAGGTGGAAGGGAATGGGTAGGGACAGGGAGAGGGAGAGGAGGAGCAAAGGTTATTTCTGATAAGAAAAGAAAATGTTTATGAAGTAGAAGACAGGTCCAAAAACAACTTCAAAAGCATAAGTACTACTTTCCAGACATGCACAAAAATGCTGAAAACGTCAATGTTGACATCATCAGAGCATTCAGAGAGCAGGATGGAGGGATGAAGATACCGGGAAACCTCATCCCAGACCAGTAATGTTCATGTTCAAATATCTTGGTTGGCCTCCAGAGATGCACCATCATATCCACATCTAAGACCCAGGGGCCAGAGGCCCGGGGACTGCTGCATCCACAGGTAATGACTCACCATGGAACATTCTCCATCTCTGGTCATGGCTAAATCCTTTAGCTCTGCTCACTGAAGAGCTGGTAGCAGACAGGAGACTGTCTGAGGAGGCTCGTGGGAGGGAGAAAAGAGGAGTGAGGTGAAGGAGGAGGTGAAGGAGGAGGAGAAGAGGAGGAAGAGGAGGGAGATGGCAAACAGGACATTGTGAAAAAGAGAAGAATGGAGAGGAGAAAAGAGGAGGTGGAGGTGGAGGACGAGGGAGAGGAGAGGCATAAGGAGTTGAGACGCTGTAACGGTTGGCTCATCCTCATAAATAAACCGTCTTCACACTGTCCAGGAACGCTCTCTAGGAATCCCGTCTTCATCTCTTCATCTCTCTGCTCTACTTCACCCTGTAATATTGAGGTCTGAGTTCACCCTTACATTTTCCAGAAGGTGCTAGATCGAGTTTGGTCCTCCTGGTGACCCGGTGAGTATGGAGAGATTTAAAATGCGGTGATCTGGCTGAGAACACAAGCAGGGAAGGAGGAAGGGGAGGAGAGGGAGGAGAGGGAGGAAGGAGGTGAGTGGTGGGGGGTATGTAGCAATCACCTCAGATGACATCACTGTCTGGAACCTTCTGGCAAAACCCTGCTCTCAGTTCCTTATCTCTCTCTCTCCCTCTTTCTCACCCTCTTTCTCTCTCCCTCTCTCTCACCCTCTTTCTCTCTCTCACTCTCCCTCGCCCTCTTTCTCTTTCTCCCTGTCTCTTAGCCTCTTTCTTTCTGTCTATATCTCCCTCTTTATTTCTTCAGCGCTTTTTCAACACTACCACAATCTTGGAAAAGTGGAAGCCGATATTCCCTCCCCGGACTCTGATTATTCTGAAGCAACAACAACCCCGTTTCAACCAGAAAGGGGGTAGGCTTATACTAAAGTGTAGAGGTGAAACAAGATCTTGGTGACGCTAAGCAGTGATTGCTAACATCCTCCTCAGTACCAACTACATTGAGCTATACATGCAATGCTGTCCCTCAAGAAGCCCCCCCCCCCCCCCCCCCTCCATAATCAGCCTCCTTCCCCAGACTCCCATCTCTCACCGTTTCCACAACAGGAAATTCTTGGGCTGGGAAAGCGATCAGACCCCCCTGCCATGCTAAACACACACACACACGTAACGCAAAGAGCAAACTATAGCAGAGATGCAGTGTTGAGTGACAGGTGAACTACCAGGATCAACCAGGCAGTGCTCTGGTTCCAGATGCACACACTCACACACACTCACACACACTCACACACACTCACACACACTCACACACACACACACACTCACACACACTCACACACACTCACACACACTCACACAGGAGCTACTGCTAACACTGCCTTTGTGCTGATAATCTGCCAAATGTCGGTTAATATCTAACGTATCTAACATCCTGCTAACACTCTGATAATGCTCTGCTGATACTCTGCTAACACTCTTTAAATACAGTCATACAAACATAATATACGGTTGATTGTATATTTAGTCAGATTGCGGTGCTCCAACCTCTGATATAATGGCTTTAATGGTAGTGAGACGACTGATGAGTCAGCACCATCTAGTGGTAATGAGTTAAACTAGCATCTATAATAATGGCAACACATATTTCAGACACTTCAGCTCTATCGGCCACTAGATAACACTATGAGTTAATGGAAGGCAACATCAACAAGGACACACACACACACACACACAGCAGCATGTATGACTAATGAATGGTGAGATAAGATCCATCACAGGAGCACAAAGCCATTTTCACCGCCGACGGGAAACCAGGGTGGAGGAGCAGGTTGAGAGTACCCTCCGACACACACACACACACACACACATACATGCACACACAAACACACATGCATACATGCACACGCACACATACATACATATATGTACACACACACTGCATGGTCTCTAACACACACACACATCCTTACATACATGCACATACACACACACTGCATGGTCTCTAACACACACACACACACACACACACACTCTCACTCACTGCTACAGCTGCCATCTGTAACAGACAGCCCAATCCCAGGTTTCACATAACGGCTCAGACAGCTTGTAAAGGTTGGCTTGGTTCATACATAAAGGTCACCTATAGGAACGCGGAGGTGTGTGTACTGTGTGTGTGTGTGTGTGTGAGAGAGAGAGTGTGTGAGGGTGTGTGTGCATTTTTCCAGGTGTGCCGAAGCTACCTCACCCAGAGTGATGAGTGCAATTAGCTGGTCACCCAGCTAGGTGACAGCGTAACACATCCTGTAGTATCCAGCAGCGTATCTAAGGACCATCACTGATAATGGGCCGTTCTCCTCTGGGAGACTTCTCATCAGGGAGTCAACACCTCAGTCCCACTTTGACAAATTACCCATGTTCTTCTCTCTCAGCCTCTCCTATCTTCTCCTTCTCTCCTCCTTTCCTCTACTCCATTCCTCTCCTATTTGCCTCTCCTCATCTTGCCTCACATCTCGTCTTCTCTTCTCGCCTCTTTTCTTTTTCTCTCCTCTTCTCCCCTCATTTAACCGTCACACCATGTGTCTCAAGTAGCATGGCCAACTGTTAGAATTCTGCATGAAGACAGAGAGGGAGAAAGAGAGAAAGAGATGGAGACTTCTGTGCCAGGTCAGGTCTCAGCTCCACTCATGGCAACAATGGCCGTCTGTCTGTCTGGGTGGGAAACAACAACAACACAAAAACAGAATGGTAGAATGGCATGGGAAACATTCCTCTTCTGTGTACCTCTGCTTCTTATCCCTCCCAAACCCCTCATACCCTCCCCCCCTCCCCAACCCCCATTCACCCCCCCCTGGGCAGCCCTTTCGCCTTCTGTATCTCACGCTTTCTCTCCACCTCTCAAGATGGCTCTGCTTACATGAGTTTATAAATCCTGTTTTGTGGAGCTGGTTGTATTCATGCTTTGTGTTGGTGCTGCTGTCTATGTCTACTTGTGAAGCAGAGCTGTGTGTCCTTACAGAGTGGAAACAGCCTTTTGTTGTGGATTTGAAAGAACAGCTTCTAGTTCGACAAATGCCAGCTCACTGATAGAGACCGACATGAGTGCCAGCACACGGCTATGAATGCACACACACACACACACACACACACACACACTCACACGTAAAAACAGACAGATGCACACACTCTCCTGTTCGTCGTAGTAGAGGAGCTAGGATCTCAAGTGGGTCTTGCTGTGCATGGAGGATAAGATCAGAGTGTTCTGTCAGTCTTAATGAGAGCAGAGAAACACAAAACAGCAATATTTCCACAACACTAGAACACCTTCCGATTCTACTGGCTGTTTCTTCTGCCCTACTCACCTCTCCTCTTCTCTGCTGTACTCCACTTTCTTTCCTTCCTTGTTCTTTATTTCTCAATTTCAAGCCCATTTTGCCACTCTTCATCATTTGATTGATCTGTGACATCATTTGCCAACTCAGCATCAGCAGGGTGGTCACTTCCCTTCCAGTGTTCTGGTTCATCCATCTCAGGGCAGGGCTTTGGTCCTTGGACTCCAACGATCCAACACTAAGGATGTGTCTGTGACAGTGACCAGGGAGAGGGGGGGGGGGGGGCAGGTGGTAGGGACACCACTGGGTGGGGTACTGACAGATTTCACTTCTCAGATTGGTGGGTGAGAGGGAGAGGCAGAGGAAGTAAAAGGGAGGGGAGGAGAAGGAGGAAGTGGGGAGGATAGGTAGGAGGGAGGAGGAGGTGTCACCAAGACTTGTCCTTCTTATTGACCTTGAGGGATGATAATAACCTGCAGGTCTGTCACCTTCATGGTCTGTCACTCTTCTCTTATTCTCTCAATATCTCTCCTTCTCTTTCTCTTTCTCTCACTTATTCTCTATCTCTCTGTCTCACATCTGTGCATATCGTTTCCAATTATGTCTGTGTGATCGCAGTTCTTTGCTCCCATTGGCCAGTCTCCCTCTCTCTCACATTGTGAAGATGGGGGAGGAGGTCAAGTCTGAGGTTTTTCCCCCCAAAAAAACACTTAAATGGCTTTTCTCGCCCCTGCTGTAATTATAGTGACAGGGGAACATTCAGGCACCTTGTTTTTTCCAAAGTGCACACACACACACAATCATACTGACACAACTACATACCCCCACACACACCCTGAGAGACTGACTGGGGAAAAGCAATCTGTCTAATCTGCACATGCATGAATGCACCCACCCATCCCCACTGTGGACACTCACTGGCTGACCACAGCAGGGACTCATTTTTAAATGTGTTATTATACATGTGGGCTTATAGAAGAGAGCTCCTGTACTGTATATGTATCATCTCACTGCTAGAAGCACATCAGGCCATAACAATAATGTGTCCCTCACTGATACATTGCTGAGCATTACCTTGTTATAATGACATAGTGTGTGTGTGTGTGTGTGTTTGTGTGTGTGTGTTTGTGTGTGTGTGTATGTGTGTATGAATGAGTTAGAAGATCTTTGAATCCTTGTTTCAATGTCTGTCTGAGGAGGTTAAGATATGCAGCATGAATTATTCATCTGTGTCTGAACAGAAAGAAGATAGGGAGGGTAAGTGAATTAAGGAGACGGGTCCTTGCTGTGATTCTAACCAATGAGAGAGGAGGGACAATCATTTTTTTATGGCACATTTCACCATCTTCATCTGCTCATTATTCAAATTCACCCAAGTGTTACACAAACTCACACTCAAGTATGTACACTCAAGCCCACATACCTCTTATCATTTTATTTCTTGTGACATACAGTATGTGCATTTCTGTGCCATGTGTGTGTCTGCGGGTGTGTGTAGGAGGGTATGTCTGTCTGTCTGTCTGTCTGTCTGTCACATCTTGCTGGAAGTGCTTGACTAGCCTGCAGAATACTGCTGACACACAAACAGACACACACAGAGGAGTACAGGGTACACACGGTAAGTAGCTCTGTATAAGAGCGTCTGCTAAATGACTAAATGTACATGTAAATGTAGTGTCTCCTTCGTGCCAGCAGGTGACAGTGTGTTTCTTCTCCGGCTGGTCAACACGTAAGGTCCAGCCTGAACCCACTCTGGCCCCAGGGAAACAGAAAGTCTTTTCTCCTCTGCACCCCCCATCTCCACACATAACTGATTCTGTCCTAGTGGTTAGCAGACCTCTGGTTTATAGCCATCTATTGATCAGGTGGGTATTGATCAGTGATTAGCTGGCTTGCTCTTCCAAATATTGACCTGCCTGGACTGTTAGATTGACCTTCATCTTACACCTGACCTCCCAGGCTGCCGGTAAGGTGTGGGTATGTATGCATGTTGGTTGAGCAGATAGCAGACCAGGGTTGGGTCATCAGTCCTCCAGAGAACACTGATGCTGATCTTCTGTAACAAAGCAAACCTGGAGTGATCCAACCCTCCTGGGAACCAGTTGGGATTAGGATCGATCTCAATACCAGATCTTCTGTCTTTCCCCTCAACACCTGACAAGAGCCTGAACAGTCATCATGTACTGTATATCATCCGCTTGAACATTACTCTGATCAGTCTGATCAATGCTCAGATCAGTACATATGATCAATACTCGGACACATTTCTAATATATCAAATCAACATCCTTACCCTACCGGCCCAAGTGCCCTGGTCCCTTCCCAGCATGCCACCATGGGAGCTGCTGCATCTGCATAGCAACCATGACAACGTCTGAAGTCCCTGTGTGGCCACGCCTTCATTGAAGCTAATTAATACTACACACTGGGCTGCCATATGTCTCTGTGTGACTGGAGGGTTGGGGGTGGGGGGTGGGGGGTGGGGGGTGAGAGGCAGAGAGAAAGAAAGAGCGGGAGGGAGAGAGAGAGAGGGAGTGGGAAAGTGGTTGGCGTCTGTATAGATGCATTAGCTGGAAGATCAGTTGGGTTCTTAAAGGGAGACACAGAGACAGAGAGGCGACCTTGACACTCTGCACTGTGATTAGACCACAGGGAGATCAATACTGCAGACGTCCCAGTCAGTCACAGACATACAGATAATCACATGTTGTGGTGTTTCTGCTGAGGCCATGATGGTCACATGTTGTGGTGTTTCTGCTGAGGCCATGATGGTCACATGTTGTGGTGCTTCTGCTGAGGCCATGTCTGTACGTGTGTTTATCCTCTCCTGGGGGGACAAAGGAACACTCCCCCAAGGACCAGCCGCCCTCTCTATCCCTTCATCCCTTTCCTCCTCCTCTCATCCTTCTCTCCTCCTTTCAGCTATCCTAGCCCGGGAGAGGGTGGGGCCGGGCGGGTTGGACACGGTAAGGGATGGAGGGATGGAGAGAGATGCAGAAGGGGAGGAGAAGGAGAAAGGGAGGAGGGCATGGAGGATTGCATTTGTAGCTGTCATTTCTGTCCCTTCCTGCATCAGCGTCCCTCTATCCATGCTGCCGTCTATCCCTCCCTTTTTACCTCCACCCTTTCTACCTCTCTCCATCCTCTCTCTCTCTCTCTCTCCCTCCCTCTTTTCTTTGTCCAGCTTCACACATCACTGCAGAACGACAACACCCCTCCCCCACCCTTCTCTTCCTTTTTATCTCCAGGGTATAACATTGTACGTGTGTGTGTGTAGGTGTGGGCGTGCATGCATGTGTGTGTAGGTGTGGGCGTGCATGCATTTGACTGTGCTTGGCTTTGTGTTAATACAGCAGAAAACATTTGTGAGATAAAAAGAGGAGGAATAAGAAAGAAAGAGAGATTGCGCCTGTGTTTGTGTGTGACAGATATTATTCCATATTTGTACATGTGATGTGGTTCCCTCTGTGCTGGAGGAAAGGTCACCTTCACTGAATTATTTCTGGCAAATTTATAGAAATGTTTTTTGGGAGTGGAGTAGTCAGTTCCTCAGCACAGTTAATAATCACATCAGTCCTGCTCATAGTACTACTCTCAAAGTCCTGCCTCCTGGAAGAGATACCAGCACAGCCCTGTGTCCTGGAGGAGATGCCAGCACAGCCCTGTGTCCTGGAGGAGAGACCAGCACAGCCCTGCCTCCTGGAGGAGAGACCAGCACAGCCCTGTGTCCTGGAGGAGAGACCAGCACAGCCCTGCCTCCTGGAGGAGAGACCAGCACAGCCCTGTGTCCTGGAGGAGAGACCAGTGGCTGGTATTACTAAGAGAGATTTGTTTTGTTAAAAATGGAGGAAATGAGAAAGAGGAGCAGGAGAAGGAAGAGGAAAGAAGAGTAGAGAGGGGCAAAAGGAAGGGGAGGAGGAAGAGAAAGACACAGATTCTGTGTCAGGACTGACAGGGCTGTTTTGATAATTTGCGAGGTACGAGGAGGGACATCACCTGGGACGAGTGTTACGGCTGGGAAGTCTGGAAGCAGTAAAAACCACAGAAGAAAAACTGACTTCAGAGGCTGGAGGCATGTCCCCCCCCTTCTCCTGGCTGCTCCCTTTGAGCTGCTAAAAGGCATGCGGTGTGAGAGGCCAAAAGACAGCTGCACCCCCCTCTTTGGGAAAACTAGGGTCCCCTTTTCCCAGCTTGTTGGGGTGGGAGTGGGGGGGTTTCGAGGAGGGTGGTGCAGGGGCCTAGGGGGGTGCTGGGCCTCAGTAGAGGTGGCCCAGTCAAGGATTGAGTTTCACAGGTTTATATGGCTAGTCTACCCTCCTGCTTGTGTGTGTGTTTGTATGTGTGCATGTGTGTGCCGACATGTCTGTGAACACAGCTCCCTGTGAGGACTGATTTACAACCAGTACAGATAATGAAGAAAGCAGTGCTGGACAAACATAAACCACACACACACACACACACACACACACACGTACACACACAAGAAACAAACACATACCCAAAAGGATCCAGAAGCAAAGAGTGGCAAAGTAAAAGGGAAAAAAATGAGATCAAGGAGTACAGCTAGGTGGCCTGGTGTGATGTGAGTAGGCAGCAGTAGAAGTGGCTGTTTGGTCAAACACAGCCAGAAAGGAAGTAGCAAAGAGAAACACAGTTGAGGCCAGGGTTAAGGTCACATTTTTACTTGACATCTGCCTCTCCTTTCCACCCTCTCTTCTTTGCACTCTCTCATTCCGTCCCAGCTCCCCCCCCCCCCCCCCCCCAACACACACACGGCAGTGATCAAAGGGCTGGCTCAACATCTCATTGATTCAGAACCTTGAGCACCCTGTTCAATACTCCTAAAACGACCTGCAGGGTAGGGCATAAGATGTCATGATGTGATTGTTCTATGGTTCTTTGTGACAGATGCGGTGAGCTGAATGGTGGCACAATCAAGTTGCCTGAAACATGCAGTTGCATAAAAGACCAAATAACCCACCCTCTCACACACACCCCAGGCACACATACAGACACATACAGACACACATCCTCACATAGATACAGGCAAACTCACACATATACACACAAACTGTACACATACAAACTCACTCTCTCTTTCTCTCTCTCACACACTTGCATAATTAAAACACAGAGTCATCCTTAATTACTAGATCTAGTTTATTATCATTGTTGTTGTCTTTTTTCTGTAATCAGTGTAGCACAATGAACCCTAAAACAATACAAACCACTAAAAACAGTGTTTATTCTTTCTACAGACAGGTTTGGCCCGACATTTGTTACTGGATGTATGTATATGTAGAGATGGACCCTCTCATCACTACGGAGGTCCTACACTACACACCACCACGTCTGAGGTCTTACACACACACCACCACATCTGAGGGGCTATATACA
This sequence comes from Osmerus eperlanus, assembly GCF_963692335.1. NCBI lineage: Eukaryota > Metazoa > Chordata > Actinopteri > Osmeriformes > Osmeridae > Osmerus > Osmerus eperlanus. Next base: position 8,534,155 of record NC_085027.1, read on the forward strand.
CACGTACATACACAGATGGGATCCCTGACAAAATGATCAGAAGAAATGCTCTAAATCATTTAATACCATTTAGACCTGAATTTAATAGTGGGACACTGACAGAGGCACTGACCTCGACAGACAGACAGGCAGACAGACAGACAGGCAGACAGACAGGCATACAGACAGACAGGCATACATACAGACAGGCATACAGACTGACAGACAGGCATACAGACAGACTGACAGGCAGACAGACAGGCATACAGACATACAGACAGGCATACAGACTGACAGACAGGCAGACAGACAGGCATACAGACAGACTGACAGGCATACAGACAGACAGGCATACAGACAGACTGACAGGCAGACAGACAGGCAGACAGACTGGCAGACAGACAGGCATACAGGCAGACAGACAGGCATACAGACAGACAGGCAGGCAGACAGACTGCTGTGAGCTCAGTTTTCTGGGTTTGTGCTCTCTTCATTCTTTACACAGCCGAGCGACACTGTGTAGATTTCTATGTATATTTCTTCTTCTCTGTCCCTTTACCAAGCACCCCCCTCTAACAGAACAGCTCGACCTCCGACAAGCAGGGCACTGTATTTGGTATTTAGTTTTGGTTAGCACCTTGGTCTAACCCTGCAGCGAGTTTAAGCCTGCATAGTAGCAGTAGCAGTGGCAGCCATAGCGACAATGGAACATGGAACTCCCAGAGAGGGTGACTTATGGGTACTGTTGTTGTTATAGAGACACTGCAGAACTGGAACAAGGACAAACAGCATGTCACATGTGGGAGATGCAGCAGCCCGAGACCCCCCCACCCCCCCCCCTTCTCAGGCAGCGGCAGGACAGGCGGGTTGCTGGGATTAGAGACCTGCAGCTGTGCATATCTCAGGAGGATTTCAATAAACGTTGAGCTGAGCCTCCAGCCTGCTAGTGTCAGCACAGCTCAGACACCAACACTGGGCTATAAACGATGGAGCTCAGAGGTTAATGCATATTAAACATCCAGTCTTTAATTAGGGGGGGGGTTACAAACCCCACACAAGGCCTTGAGGCAGCACTGGACTGGACCAGGGATGGGGGTCCAGGCAACACGATATCATCTAATGACATGTTTGACACAGGATGACATGGTAGACACAGGCACACTATACTGTCCCAGCCACTCTGCCTGACAGCAACAATGACACACAGGGACAAGATGCCAGTCTGGAGCACCGACAAGCAGCCGGGGGTGCCAGCCAGTACAGGGGCCTCCCAACAACAGGCCTCTACAAGTTTAACAACTCTTTACACCACACCATCAAACACACTGATCCACAGTGAGATAGGGCCTTCTACAGCACCACAGAGATAACCACATCAGCCCGATCTGGCTACAGGTCACAGTGTTAACGTCACAAAACCCAATATAGATACCCTAACACTTCCTCAGAGTGCATGATCAGTACTCTGGCTGATCTACAACATTCTGATCTACGTTTAAATACACTGGATTCCATCAGTACAGACTGGGCTGTATAAATATAATACTGATCTCAAACATGCTATAAATTACATTTACATAAATTCACAATTTGACAAGAGTATAAATTAGTTGAGTAGTTGTTCAAACGAGCACGGTCTGGTGCATCTTAGGGAGCACGGCGGAAGGTTTAGTGGAAATAGCATCGTTTTACTAGCGAGTCTCTGTGATCGATATCACGCGAAGAGGGAGAACCCTCAGATGGAGATGGTTGCTGCTGACGGAGGGCGAGACGTCTGCGCATCACCGGAGCCCCTGCCAGGTCTGAAGCATCGAAACATGCTGTTACACGCTACATGTTACATGCATGACTGCTGAGGTGTGTGATGCGGAATCCTACACTGTGGCTGCCTGCTCCTTCCTCTAGGGTTTGGGGAGAGAGGATGATGGGGGAGGGTGGGAGGAGAGGGAAGTAGAGAGGTGGAGGGAGGGAGAGAAGTGGAGAGATAGAAGGAGGGAGTAGGGCAGCAGGCCAGGATAAGATGGTCGAAGAATGAAACCGACAGAAAGGGATGGTTAAGGGTTGGAAACCCATCTAAAATGCTGACACACATTCTGGAATAGCTCATAACCATATGAGCTATGAGTGGTTTCATCTATCTGAAAATATAATTTGGTTTTAGCAGTTAAATACATCAATCTACAACCTGATGTATTCAGCTGTGTTGGGGTCAGGGGTATTTCGGTCCCTTGGAGAGAGACAGAGAAAAGTGTCTCTTCTACAAAGGACTAAACCCACAGTAGGCGGTTACATGCATTGTAGCAAGAGAACAAAGTTGTTTGCTTTCCAGATTCCCAGTTTAATGTCTCTCTGTGGTGGTTAACAGCCCTGTGGTGTGCTGCCATCTATAACGGTCACTTCTCAACAAAGGCCTGTTTGTGTGTGTGTGTGTGTGTGTGTGTGTGGGCGTGTGTGTGTGTGTTCTACTGCTCAGCGTGTGAGAAACTCCCCAGATTAACTACAGATTATCTGTTCTGTTTATCACCCCCCACACACAACACACTCACTAGCTAGCTGGATGGGTGCAGAAGGAGCAGGAGAAGAATGACCGTGGGAAGAAAAAGGAAGAGGAGGGGGGGAGGGGGAGGAGGAGGAGGGGGAGATGAAGGAGATGAAGGCCACCATCATGTATACATGCACCAACAAAGAACAGCACATAGCAAATGTGTCCTGCAGTGGGACACACTGACACACACATACATATGCACTCGGAGATGGGATTGGCCCTGAGCGCTAAGCCTGTCGGTCCAGGGAAGCTCTACAGAGAAGGGGGCATGGGCAGAGGAAGGAGACGGGTCCTGCAGACGTCTTCCCCATCCTGAAGTCCTGTCTGATCTAGTGTACGGTGTCTGACCAGACCAGCTCTGTTACATACCTTTCAATCTCCACAAACAGGAAAAGCCTGGATTAGGTTTGTAAAAGGGAGTCAGGTGGCTGAGCGGTGAGGGAGTCGGGCTAGTAATCCGAAGGTTTCCAGTTCGATTCCCGGTCATGCCAACTGACATTGTGTACTTGGGCAAGGCACTTCACCCTACTTGCCTCGGGGGAATGTCCCTGTACTTACTGTAAGTCGCTCTGGATAAGAGCGTCTGCTAAATGACTAAATGTAAATGTAAAAGCACCAGCCATGGAAACATATGCCCCTGGCAGTTCCTACATGCACATGTAGGGGGCAGCACCACAGGCAGCTACACCACTACCAGTATTATTTGCTAACACTTCTGACTTAACATACCATAATATACAATACAGCTTTAATAAACACGACCAATATTTGCATGAGAAAATTAGAAAGTTATCCAACAAGATAGATTAACTTTGTTACAGCAAATGTATGCTTGAAATGTATGCATTTATGTGTCTGTGACTGTGTGTGTAAGTCTGTCTGTGACTGTATGCATGTGGTTGTTTATGTATGTGTGTCTGTACTGCATAACACACAGAAGGAGCTGCCAGCCTCTACAGTGACGCTGGTAATCCCCTCTCTGGAATGTTGTGTGCATCCAGACAGTACTGCAGAGTTGACACACAACAGTCTTAGTAATATACAGACAGTTAAAGAGCACCAAACACCAAACAGACCCCCCCCCCCCCAACCCACACAGCAGCATGGCCCTGTGATGGACACAGGGCTGGTCTGGGAGCAGACACACAGGGGCTTGGGGGTTGGCACCAGAGTGGAGTGTGGCCCAGCAGATGACAGTGGCACCTGAGGCTGAGCTGCAAATCCAGCTTTGTATTTACAACCAGCTACTGAAGCAGCATCTGGGTGGGGTGGGGGCAGGTCTTCACCACTAAACACACACAGTATCAAAGACACTCAAGGCTAGGAGTAAGAAAAACGAAACGTAAAAAAACCATTGTGATAAACAAATTCAAGAAAAACAATATTGTAAGAAACATTACATTCATAAACAATGACGAACTAAGCAACTAATGATGCAACACAACTGTCTTTGTAACATATACTGCACGATGGAAAAGGCCCTGATGAGATATTTTACTGTATGTGTGTGTGAATATGTAAGTGGGTTCAACCTGAGAGCAGGACATCTGGGTTGAGGTAGGTTACCGTGGAAACATGCTTCAGAGCTCTATATGTGAGTGGGACAGAGTTGGATGGAGGGAGAGAGGGAGGAAGGAAGGAGAGAGGAAGGGAGGGAAGAATGGGAGGAGAAGGACGGTGAGGGCAGTGACTGGTAGAAATCTAGCGTTCAGCAGCATCTATGGAGGTGTGTGTTAATTATAGACAGGTACTGATGCATCATTCTGGGCTCTGCTCATCAGGCCTGATCTCTGCTATGTTCTGGACCATAAGGTGGTTGACTGTCAGGCAATTACATTTGTGCTTAGTTTTCTCTTAATGCATCTTAAAACATTTCCTCTCACACACACACACATACACACACACACACACCCCCACACACATACACATGCAATAGTTTAAGTACCGGTGTGAGTTGAAGAACAAGTGTGTCCTGAACATCGTCATCAGCATTACAGTTCACAACAGTCTTAGAAATCAAGAGGCAATAACTAAACATCCAAATAAAAACTTAATAAAACTACATGTACACTATTCCTATGGTATGCAAACAAATCAAAGATCTAAGTCTAAAGTCTGCGGGGATTGTGGTGATTGGCCAGCTGAGTGGAGTGCTGTTGTTCTCGTCCAACAGCAGAGAGTTCTGACCACCCTTGGTGGCAGTCTTACGGCAGAAACATCATTATATTATGGAAAAAAACAACAACAACAACAACAACAACAATAATAATAATAATAACATGTTTTCTCTTGAGGTAGAACATTTAAGCGTTTGGAAGTGCTTTACGTTGGACTTACTCTTCTTTATTTTGAACAACTTTTTGTTTGGCGCTCTCTGTGAAGCGGGCGAGCGACGGTGACAGCTGAGGTAGGACGGCGCGCGGTCATTCATCGTTCCGAGTTCGTAACAATAACGGAACACTAAGGGACCGCCACACATTCATTCCGGCTGAGGTAGGTTTTAGTTGAGGTTCGTGGAGCCCAGTGCCTGTGTGAAGGCTGACAACTCATAAAAAAAAAAAATACACTGGTGTCACGGAAACACAAAGTCCTGAGACAGAGGACGCAGACACGCCCAATCCCTGGGAGAAGAGCCAGTCTTCAGACGGTACAGGCGGAGTCACTGGTAGGACATCCACACAGGAAGTACAAATAAGACCAGAACTCATAACCACTTAAGGAGATAGAGTGATATAAAAAAAATAAGTCCAGTGGGACGAACTGGACGTTCCAGGCCTGTGTTCTGTGTGCTGCCGGTCGCCACAAACCAGAAAGTACCAAACCAACAGAAACAGGAAGAAACACTTTCATTGGTCCGCCAAGATGTCCATCACCGTGGTCCTGGGTTGTGGACATGCCCAGGATTGGTCCTCCAATCCTGGACCTACTTACTTGACTTACCAATAATACAAATCTCTGCAAAAAAAAGTACAACTACTATGAAAGGAAACAGCTGTAGACCTGAGTGAAGGACAACAGTCTTTAGGGGCACAGGAGGGGGCAGAGCCTTCCCAAGGGAACAGGGTCTCCCTTTGAGGGCAGTCCACCCCAAGGTGTGGCCTCTCAGCATTGGCCCCCTGTTGGTGGCTGCTGGAACTGCGTCTCAGCCTCTCCCTCCAGGCAGAAGCCATCCAGCGGCAGAGATGACACCTGGGTGTCGTTCAGCACACAGGATACCAGGGAGTTGTCCAGCTGGGAACAAACACACACATACACACACACAGTTCTTTCCTCTGAAGTTCTTAGTCTCCTATTTCAATCTTGCATGTCTACCTTCTTCTCAAAGTGTTTGTTTGTGCTTCTATTTAAAACTTAATCTGTTTGTTTGTGTGTGTGTGTGTGTGTGAGTGAGTGAGTGAGTGTGTCTCTCTACTCACCATGTGTGTTTCAGGTCTCTCTCCACAGTGGGAGGGGCCTGAGAAGAGTCTCTCCAACTCATTAGTGTCCCCCCTTCTTTTATTGGCTACGCTGCCATTGCCCTCGGCAACACCCCTGGTGGCCCCGTTTAGCCCAGGTGCACCCTGGGAGGAGGAGGAGGATTCTCCCAAGTGACGCACGGTCTGGGGTGTTGCCTGCACCGTCTTACACATCACCAACCTGGGAAAACACACACACACATTGTGAGATTTTACACACACACACACACACACACACACACAGATACACAGATTGTTACATTTCCCCCACACATAGCAGCATCGTTTGGTCCACTGCCTACCTGCCGCGGTAGCTGAAGAGCAGGAAGAGGACACAGAAGATGATGCAGGTGACACCAATGTGGATGCCGATGATGATGCCAGTGGTGGAGGACTTACTCTGGTCATCCTTCACACAGTCACACGGCGTGTTCAGGACTGAAGACACACACAGCTAGTCAGTCAGAGAATGTGTGTATGTGTGTGTGGGGTGTGTGTAAGTGTTTGTGTGTGTATGGTGTGGTTGATGGGGGGGATAATGTGTGGTGTGTGTGTGTGAGTGTGAGTGCCTCCCACCTGATTTCTCCACAGCCTCCCTGAGAGATACGAAGCGCACAGTGGCATTGCCGTCTCCATGGTGATTAAACGCCAGCAGCTTGATCTCATAGACAAGTGCTGGATCTGGAGGGTGGGATGGGGGGGGGGGGTATTAAGACTGCTCTAGATGGTTATACAATATAAGGTTGATATTATACATATGATGCTGACTGTATGCTTCCTGGGCTCACCTAGATTACTGATGTTGTAGTGGGTTGCATTGCGGGGGAAGGTGATTGGTCCAGTGAAGATAGGTGTGTGAGCCCTCCTATAGAAAAGCCGGAAGCCCTGGTGAGGCCCCATCTTATTGGATGGCTCCCAGACTGCCTGAACCACACTGCTACTCACCACTCTGGTGAAGAGAGATGGCGGGGCAGGCACTGCACACACACACACACACACTTAGTTTGACTAAACCCAAAAGTTTGCCATGTGAGACCTGGTGTATATGTCATACTATAACTGGCCTGTTTAGGAAAGGAAAATTCATAATGTACCATTCATGGAATAAAGGGCCTAAATATATATATATATTTTTTTACTGATTTTGTCATAATTCCACACAAAGGTTTTTTTCTCTTCAGAATGTGCGTACGCATGGTCTGAAGCTGGCGTAGGAATGTGCGTAGTCTAAGACCAAGTTGTGTTTCATAAAGGCTGACTTGCCGTACGCACACTTTCCAAATGAGGCCCGCGGTCAGTATGTGTGTGAGCATGTTTGTGCGTGGCCTCACCCTCCCCCAGGGTGCTGTGTGTGACGGCGCTGGAGGGCTTGCTGGCTCCACGGGACGTGTAGGCTTTGACGTAGAACACATAGCTGGTGGAAGGATCCAGATCTCCCACCACCTGCTGGAGCGTTGCCTTGGAGACCGCCTCCTGGTACTCCATTTCCACTGGGTCTGGGGGAGGATAGGGGCAGGATGGGGAGGATTGCAGCAGAAGACGGGAGGATGAAAGCATGAGGGGGGGGGGGGGGGAGGGGGGGAGAGGAGGGGGGGGGAAGGTGAAAGAAAAAAGAGAGACAATAGAATTACAATATGTTTCCGTGCCAACAGGTTTATGGTTATAGCACTGGTTTAATTTCATTTTGTGTTTTTGTTATGACCATTATTGTTACGGCTCTTAAGTCAGATTTAGTCAGCCATAACCACTATCTCCCCATCCCCTAGCCTATTGGCCGGCCTGTCTCAGTAAGGTAATTAAAGCGATCCTATTGGTTGCCCTGGGGGCCTTTAATTAGCCATCTGATAGTCCTGCAAAGAGAACAGCTGGGCTGGGAACTGCCACCCGCTCTCACACACACACACACTCACACTCACAACCCCCATCCCACAAACACAACCCACACACATTCTGCAGCTTTCTCACCCAAGGCAGATAAACATTAAAATGGTATTATAAAATTTAGTCTCGTTCAATTATCAATTAAAAACTCCTTTTATGGTCGTGCAGGAAATACAGGCAGAGCGGCTCTCTTCCTGTCTGACTGCAGAAACAGGTGTCCTACTCTCCCCTCTTCCTCCTCTCCTTCCCCCTGTACCTTTCCCTTCCCCCCCCTCCTTCCCTCCTTCTCTCGCCACCTCCTCCCCACCTCTCCTCCTCTCCTCCACCTCCCCTCCTCCTCTACTTTCCTCACCTGTGGACCGGCGTATATGCAGAACGTATCCAATGATGTCCTCTGTGTTCTGGTTGGGTTCTCTCCAGGAGATCTGGATGGAGGTGGGGGACAGGGCATGAGCCTGCACCTCGCTGGGGGAGCCGGGGAGCCCGTCGGTCCACAGCACCGTCAGCCTGGCGCTAGCCTGGGTAGAGCCAGCACGGTTCTCAGCAATGCACTGGTAGATTGCCTCGTCATCCTGGCTAATTCCATTTATGGTCAACGTGCTGTGGCAGGAAGATGAGGGGAAGGTGGAGAGGAAGAAGGTAGTTGAGGGGGGGGGGGAGACAGAGGAGGAGAGGGAGGGTTAAACTTCAAAGCAGTGAGCCGGGAGAGAGCACAGTGGAAGGCAGCACTGTGAGTGTCCTCACAGTCATGCTGCCGTGACTGCAAGTGTGTGTGTCTGTGAGTGACCGTGAAAGAAAGAGTGAGACAGTGAGTGTGTGCGTGTGTGTGTTTCTTCACCGCTTCTGATGCCAATCTGCATCAGTGAAACCTGCCATCTGTCACAAAAGCACACACAGACACACACAGACTCCCTTCTCGCCCCGTTTTCCTTTTTCAGTTTGTCTTCTCAGTTCCTCTCTCTCTCTCTTCCCCTTCAATGTTCTCTCTGCCATTGTCATATGAGAAAAGGGAGAGATGGATTGATTTGATGAATCAGAGGAGAAAGGACGGAGGGATGGAAGGGCAGAGGGAGAAGGACTGGAGGGGATGGGGTAATGGAGGGAGGAAGGGGATGTTATTAGAGCTGAATACATAATGAAGCCTCTTCTTCAAATAGTCCTGCAGGGAGGACAAATCACATGCATCAGCCCCTCTGGCTGTCTGCTCCTTATTTCTCTCCTCTCTCCCTCCTCTCTCCCTCCGCTCTCCCTCCTCTCTCCCTGCTCTCTCCCTCTGCTCTCCCTCCTCTCTCCCTGCTCTCCCTCCTCTCTCCCTGCTCTCCCTCCTCTCTCCCTCCTCTCTCCCTGCTCTCTCCCTCCTCTCTCCCTGCTCTCTCCCTCCGCTCTCCCTCCTCTCTCCCTCCGCTCTCCCTCCTCTCTCCCTCCTCTCTCCCTTCTCTCTCCCTGCTCTCTCCCTCCGCTCTCCCTCCTCTCTCCCTCCGCTCTCCCTCCTCTCTCCCTCCTCTCTCCCTGCTCTCTCCCTCCTCTCTCCCTCCTCTCTCCCTCCTCTCTCCCTGCTCTCTCCCTCCTCTCTCCCTCCTCTCTCCCTCTGCTCTTTCCCTCCTCTCCTCCTCTCCCCTGTGGGTTGAGTTCTGTGTACACTAGCTTTATTCAATATCGGGTCACACACACATACACACAAGTACACAAACAGTAGCATGTAGGGTTCTGTTTGGAGAGAAAAAGTGTAAACCCACAATTGTGAACACACACACACCTCCTCATCAAAGTGTGCTGTTGGAGGGGCTGAAATTCCACACCCTCTGGTCACATTCCTGCCTGGTTCATGAGGGGCCTGTTCTGGGACAGGAGACACTGACTGGCTGGCTAGGTGGTGTGTTTGGTTGGCTCTCTGGCTGACTGAATGCTAGCAAAACCTCTGAAATCTCCACATATTGGACACATGAAAGGAGAAATAAAGTGAACTGAGAGAGGAGGAGCACAGCCAAACAGACAGACACAAGAACAGTAAAAAGGACCACCAATGCACAAAGGATTCGTAAAGAGATAGAATGAGTATGTGCGTGCTTGTGTGTGTGTGTGTGTATGGGTGTGTAAGAGAGAGAGGCAACAGAAGGTTTTGTGCAGCAGAGGAGAGGCCAGTGTTTGGGCCATCTGCCTTCTCTCAGTCAGGACAGGGCAGCTTGACAGCATCGTTTACTCATCAGTTCAAGACCACTTCACCGATTGATGGATAGCCCCGACAAGCTGTGTGTGTGTGTGTGTGTTTGAGAGAGTGAGTATGTTTGCCGGAGCACCACCATGAAAGGCTGTGGAGGCCATTCTAGTTTCACACCACTCTGAAGACGAGCGAGAGAGCAGACAAAAGGAGAGGAGGAGGAGAGGGAGGGGAGGAGCTGTCTCTGGTCTAAGGGGGATATGACTGATTGCTTCAGGGTCAGGGGTCAAGGCCAAGGCCTGGGTCCCTTCGCTGTGGAATGGGGGAAGGGGAAGGACAGAGGGAGCGGGGAAAAACAAGTAGAGGACAAAACAGAGAGCGAAAGAGTGAGAGAAAGAGTGAGAAAGCTCTACTTTAAGTAGAATAGAATTGAGTTGAATGTCCACCCAGTCAGCCCAACTCATGGGCTTCAGAGAGGCAGCAGTCCCAGTGCTCTTAGCCGGTACAGCAGGCTCGGACAGAGTTGCTAGGAGATACATGAACATGATGCTACTACAGTGGAGCTGTTTGAGGCTCCTGCTGCTGATGTCTCTGACACACACTGACCCAGGAGGAAGTGTGAATGTTGAAGTGTGTGCGAGTGTGTGTGTGTGTGTTGTAGTGCCTGTGGTTGATAATTAGCCAGCTATAGGGTCATGTTATGGCCAGGTTCACCATTAACAAACTCCCAGGAAGCAAGCGTGTGTGTGTGTGTGCGTGTGTGAGAGAGAGAGAGAGAGAGAGAGAGAGAGAGAGAGAGAGAGAGAGAGAGAGAGAGAGAGAGAGAGAGAGAGAGAGAGAGAGAGAGAGAGAGAGAGAGGAAGAGTGAGGAAGAGAGATTGTGAGAGAGTGTGTATGTGTACGCAGGGTAGATTGTGTGTGAGTAGAGGTTGAGTAAAGTGTGTGTGTCTATGTGGCCCAAAACGGGCGTGGGTATGTGAATATTAGCATGTTTAATCATATTTGTATGCATGCCATTCATTATGTGTACTGGTGAGCTAAACTTTGTGTATGTGTTTGTGTTCGTTTTCTAACATATCCTGTGAAATGTGTGTGTATGTTTGTTTGTTTGTTTGTTTGTGTGTGTGTGTGTGTGTGCGTGTGTGTGTGTGGAACAACTGGTACCCTCTCCTGTTCGATGGTCTCTGAAGGTCAACAAGAATAGAGATCCCTGGAGGGAAAATGGTGCTGCAGGAGCCTAAGCATCACACACACATATCTGCACATACCACACTCTACCACACACATACCACACTCTACCACACACATACCACACTCTACCACACACATACCACACTCTACCACACATATCACACTCTACCACACATACCACACTCTACCACACACATACCACACTCTACAACACTACCACACACATACCACACTCTACCACACACATACCACACTCTACCACACATACCACACTCTACCACACACATACCACACTCTACCACACATACCACACTCTACCACACACATACCACACTCTACCACACATATCACACTCTACCACACATACCACACTCTACCACACACATACCACACTCTACAACACTACCACACACATACCACACTCTACCACACACATAACACACTCTACCACACATACCACACTCTACCACACACATACCACACTCTACCACACATACCACACTCTACCACACACATACCACACTCTACAACACTACCACACACATACCACACTCTACCACACACATACCACACTCGACCACACTCTACCACACACATACCACACTCTACCACACACATACCACACTCGACCACACTCTACCACACACATACCACACTCTACCACACACATACCACACTCGACCACACTCTACCACACACATACCACACTCTACCAGACACATACCACACACTACCACACACATACCACTCTACCACACTCTACCACACACATACCACACTCTACCACACACCGCCTTTGTCAATTACGCCCCAAAACTATGGAACAAATTACCCATAAATATTAGGGAAGCAAATACGCTAGACATTTTTAAAAGACAGCTTAAAACCTACCTTTTTACCGAAGCATTTAAGTAATTTTATCTCAGAAGGGTTTTACTACTTTTATTAGTTATATTATTGTTTTTATAATTTGCTATTTAATTATTACTTTTATCACTTGTATTATAGTTTTTATTGATTTTATGTAAAGCACCTTGAGCTACAATTCTTGTATGAAATGTGCTATATAAATAAAGTCTTACTTACTTACATACCACACATACCACACTCTACCACACACATACCACACTCGACCACACTCTACCACACACATACCACACTCTACCACACACATACCACACTCGACCACACACATACCACACTCTACCAGACACATACCACACTCTACCACACACATACCACTCTACCACACTCTACCACACACATACCACACTCTACCACACACCGCCTTTGTCAATTACGCCCCAAAACTATGGAACAAATTACCCATAAATATTAGGGAAGCAAATACGCTAGACATTTTTAAAAGACAGCTTAAAACCTACCTTTTTACCGAAGCATTTAAGTAATTTTATCTCAGAAGGGTTTTACTACTTTTATTAGTTATATTATTGTTTTTATAATTTGCTATTTAATTATTACTTTTATCACTTGTATTATAGTTTTTATTGATTTTATGTAAAGCACCTTGAGCTACAATTCTTGTATGAAATGTGCTATATAAATAAAGTCTTACTTACTTACATACCACACATACCACACTCTACCACACACATACCACACTCTACCACACATATCACAATGTACCACACACATACCACACTCTACCAAACACATACCACACTCTACCACACACATACCACACTCTACCACACACATACCACACTACCACACACATACCACACTCCATACTCTATCTATTAAGTGTGTGTCTGCTGGATGTATTGCCATCTACAGCATACAAATTATAGCATTAGCATTATCAATAAAATAATAATATTATCCTAAGTATTAAACTAATAACATTAGCATTTCTGTGCTGTGTTTGAGAGGCAGTACTACATGACCCAGACTGGAACGTAGTAGGATTAAGCTGTTCTTTGTTACACCGCCATTAGTGTGTGTGTGTGTGTGTGTGAGTAGGATACAATGAAATTGTGGATGAGATGGACCAGTTAATGTGCTACTATAATGAATTAGAATTGTAATGCCTCTCACCCACACACACCAAATTGAAACACAGACACACACACTTATCCAACAGTATGGACACACACACACCAGTGTGACAGGATGTACTAGTCGGGTTGAAAGCATTTCCTGGTCAGACTGCTGTAGCTGAGTTTATGAGCCAATTAGCTAATGGCTGATGTGGGGAGGTGGCTCCAGTCTTAAACCAATCATAGGCCAGGAGACGTGATGCATGAACAGGTTTCCATGCATACATAGTGATGTCAGAGTACCTCCTCCACATCCCCCTCTCTCTACCTATATCTCTCTACATCCTCTGAACATACCTTTCTCTCTGCTTTCGCCTCCATCTCTCCCTCCATCTTTCTCTCTCCATATAGCTCACCTTTATACAGCCCACCTCCTTTCAACCCTGTACCTTTAATTTATCTCTCTTTAGTACCCTCTATCCCTTTCTCTTCAGACAACAATGCCTACCACAGCACAGTACTGTAGCAGAGTTCATCAGTGAATAGAATGACTAATACAGGGTCAGCAGCATACTAGCAGACTGAGTGGAAGAGAGAGAGAGAGAGAGAGAGAGAGAGAGAGAGAGAGAGAGAGAGAGAGAGAGAGAGAGAGAGAGAGAGAGAGAGAGAGAGAGAGAGAGAGAGAGAGAGAGAGAGAGAGAGAGAGAGTGAGGGATGAGGGAGTCTCCACCTCTCTGCTCCTTCCATGTACCCAACCTATCCATTGTCTTCTAAACTAGACTCACTTTATTGATTTTCCACTGCATATGAAATTGATTCACTTCATTTGAACTACTCTCTCTTTGTGGGACACACCAACACACACACACGCTGTCACATACGTATGCCAGAAAGGTTTCATGTAGGTTTTCCAACTTCCAGAAATACCCTATAAGACCCTTACACCATATACTAACACTCCATACATAGACACACAGACACACGAACACGGCCCATGTAGGCCGCAGCTGACCTATTGTTGTTCCTCAGTTTGACGTGTCCTCCAGGCTCCAGCACCTCTCCGTTCCTCAGCCAGGTGAGCTGGGGTTCAGGCTCCCCCTGGGCCTGGCACGTAAAGATGGCTGTGGTGCCCACCGGGCGCGAGATGGACTGGGGTGACTGCACAAACTCTGCTGGTGCTGGGGGCAGACAGACGGAGACAGACAGACGGAGACAGACAGACAGACAGACAGGTAGTTCAAAAGGGATCCTGGCTGGTGTGGCGTTAAACACACATGATCTCATCATCCCTGACCCTGCTGATCCCATTCATCATGGGATCAGCAAAACCCATCAGCACTAAGAGCATGTGGACACAGTGTGGAAAGAGGGATATAATTGCTGGCCCTGGCTCTTTAACTCTCATTAATTATCAGTTGGTCTCATGTCTCACATACTACCAAACGTCAATACAATGTTTCATGCTTTGATAAACTGAGTGACGTCTTTAAGTCAGGTTTGTTAATAGCATCAAACGGCATCAGCCAGCACGCTGGGAGCTCCTCCCAGTCTGCCCTTTCTCTGCTGTCTTGCTTTCTTCTTCTCTCCCTGTGCTTCTCATCTACAACTCTCCTCTCGGTCTTCTATTCCTCCTTCTCTGATGAAGATGAACTATGTTGTACAGTACAGCACATCCTACTCGCCTCCCTGCGCCTTAATACCCCCTCCCTCTCCTTCTCTCTCTCGCCTATATGCACATATACTGTATAGTTATGTATCGCTCCCTCCCTCTTCATGTCTATATATATTCCCTACTCAGCCTCTCCATCGCTCTCTCCCTGCATTTCTCTCTCTCCCTACTTCTTTCTCTGCCCCCCCCCCCGCACGCCCCCCCCCCCGCACGCCCCCCCCCCCCCCCGCACGCCCCCCCCCCCCGCCCTCACTACTGCAGTGGAAGGACCAGCCCTTTCCCTCTCCTTCTCTTCTGCTGCACAGACAAGAGTTATCTTTTGCACGTACTGCAAACTGGTTTCTTTCACATATAAATCTTCTGCATGTATCATGGAGATGCCCTTTGCTGCAGTAATGCAGACTGTACATATGAAGCACTGGACTGTTTCACTCTTTCAGTTGTCACTGATCAATAAGAGATATTAAATAATCAATAAGAGAAATGGACACATTGACTCTAATTGCCAGCTAGGGTTACCTTTCTCTGCAGGGTGATAGGTGGGTGGCTGGAAAATTCAATTAAATATTGAACAGGGGCATGATTTTATTGGCTGGGCCCAAAGGCCAGGGTTTTCTATTGGCTTGTGCTAAGTGTGGACCTCCTGATCCATTTAATCAGGAATGGGAGGGACTCTTCCTGCTTGGTGACATTCACACAAGTACCTCCCAGATTTGTCTGTTTGATTTGTACAGAGTACCCACCCTTCCTGTAGCAGCAAGCGATTCCATTGATCTCACCATACTTTCTCACCGCGAAAAAGACTCTCAGGATTACAGTTTAGTGGTTAGGGTCAAAGGTTCAGACTAAGGTCAGGGCTGCTCACCTTGGACCACCAGTCGTCCCTGGGCCGTCCTGCGGACGCGGGTGCCAGGTTTGTTGGCGGCGCACACGTACACCCCAGAGTGCTGCACCCCCACGTCACTGATCATCAGGTTCCCTGTCCCCAACACCTGGATGCCCTCTACGCCGATAGGACGACCGTCTGGGGGGGGACACAGAGACACACATATTAGCATCCGAGGCGATCAGGCTGATTTGTAAGGGGGAGCGGTGCCCTTCATTATGTGCAGAACCCAGTCTCCCTCCCTTATGTAATCAAGGGAGTCCCTACCAGCATGTTTGCATTTCATCCAGGCAATCAGCGAGGATTATCCTCTCTACAGGGTGCATGTGTGCGCATGTGTGTGTGGCGGGAGGGGTTGGGCCCAATTTGCATTTTGAACGGCTCATCTGATTAGATAAGAGCTCCGAAAAACTGATATCAGATTGCAAATTGGTAGCGGCAAAGTGGCGGTAAAGAAAAATGTGTTTGTGTCAGTTTGTGTGTTTCATCATGCATTAATAATGGGGTGTTGCTTATGTCACACATGTAACACATACACACTGTTTACTGGATTCAGTACAGAGGCAACGCATGATACACACACACACTCACATCACACACACTCACACACAGATCTGTCTCGTCTTACCAAGCCTGCTCCAGGACACAATTGGACGGGGGTAACCCGTGGCAACACATTCCAAGATGGCGGTTTGGTGAACAGTGAGAGTGAGGTTCTCTGGACCCACGAGGATCATGGGATCTTTGTAAACAGAAGACTGAGAGCCTGGTAAGAGAGAAAGAAGAACACAGAGAGAGGGAAGGACACATGAGGAACAGATGAATGGCATCTTTTCAACCTGCATGTAGATTTCAGCAAGTCCATCCTCTGGTTGTGAGTTTGTGTACCTGAGACAGTGAGGCGCGCCCCATTACTGTGTTTGACCCCCGCACTGTTGTGCGCCACGCAGCAGAACACTCCGCTGTCCCCCTGCTGGACCCCGGTGATCTGGAGCACCCCTGTGGGCAGGAGAGTGTACCTGGGGGGGCAGGAGGAAGACTGAAACTACAGCTGTGGGACTCCAAGTACAGTACAGTACATAGATACAGGTGAGGGAGTCCAGGTACAGTACAGTACATAGATACAGGTGAGGGAGTCCAGGTACAGTACAGTACATAGATACAGGTGAGGGAGTCCAGGTACAGTACAGTACATAGATACAGGTGAGGGAGTCCAGGTACAGTACAGTACATAGATACAGGTGAGGGAGTCCAGGTACAGTACAGTACATAGATACAGGTGAGGGAGTCCAGGTACAGTACAGTACATAGATACAGGTGAGGGAGTCCAGGTACAGTACAGTACATAGATACAGGTGAGGGCGTCAGTACCTCTCATCTGAGGTGTCCACTGAAAGGCCATCTTTCTCCCAGCTGATAACTGGTTCTGGCAGACCGTGGATCTGGCACTGGAACCTGGCCATGCCCACTTCCTCCGCATGCACAGACAGTGGCTGCACATGGAAGTCTGCCATTGCTGGGGGGGAGAAGGAGTGAAGAATCTTATACAGATCTTATACCGAATCAATAAAACAATAAAACACTGGCAGTGAATGAAAACCAGAAAACCAGTCCGCTGTAACATGCTAATGTTTTTACCTTGATCATTTCCAGAAACACTGATGAACAGTAACTCGGATAGTCTACCATAGCCTGGTCAAGCCCATTCAGTTCACCACAGACAGTCTGGCATAGCTAGGTTTGGGCTGGAGCAGCTAGGTTTAACAGTTGGACTAGCTAAACAGTTGGACTAGCAGGGTTAAACAGCAGGACTAGCTGAGTTAAACAGCTGGGTCTGTTTCTGAGGTAATTAAGGCTCTCAGGAGGCCAACCAGGGCTCTCCATCTGGGACTAGCTACCTACTACCTACATAAAGAGATAATGTCTCTTGCTCACACACACAAACACACACACACAACCAGCAAGCTTCTCAAGGCTCCTCCTTAACGCTGATGCTAGAATCGGTGAAGAGGAACACTGGGTACTCAGGCACAGCACGCACGCACACACACACGCACACACAGCCACACACAACCACACACACACACAGCCACACACATCTGTTTGCGGAGCCTGTTCAGTGCTGTCACACCACCAGAGCACCCAGCCACAGGAACCACAGGATGAATGGAGCAGAAGAGAAGAGGAGGACAGGAGGAGAGAGGAGGAGAGGAAGAAGAGAATAAAGGAAGAGAGGGACCAGCAGAGAGAGGAAGAGAGAACAAGAGGGAGAGCAGGAGAGAGGAAGAGAGGGAAAGGCAGAGAGAGGAAGAGAGCTGTATGTTTCTGTTCGGTCTTGTCATGGTGTCCTCTGATCAGTGAGGGTGTGTGTGTCCGCAGACCCCTCCCCCCGACAGACCCCTGCCCTCAAACCTCCTGAATAAAACATGAGAGGCCCACAGAGGCCTGCAAGCCTGCCCACGGCGCGCACACACAGTCACACGGGCAGGAGTGATCAGAGATAAATGTGAGTGTGCCAGCAGCAGACCCCTTCATTTCCTGTTTTATTATTCCTCCCCGAGTGTTCAGAAACACCACTCCTGCTCGCTGTGCCGCAGCACCCTGGGGGGGCAAATCAAGCCGATATAATTATGTGGATGGTGGAGGTAGGGAGGGAAAGCAGGGGGTAGAGAAAGGGGAGAGGAAGAAAGAAGGAGAGAAAAAAGAAAGAGGTGTGAAGGGTTGATGCAGCTGGTTTCACAGTGGCAATCACAGTGGGAGTATGATCGTAGAGGATGTGACACGAGCTGGACAGGAAATGAACCTGGTGATTTAGGTTGAAGTTGTAGTGGGTCGGAGAGGTGGTCAGTTTGCATGCACACACACGCGATCAAAGACCATTTTCAAGATACATTATATACTGTGTTAGGTCATACTTAAGACCTGACAGAGTGACTGTAAATACTATAAACAATGTTAAATGAGCCCAGCAGGAGATTATGTCACCCAGCAACGATCCCTTCGAAAGGACACAAACCAAAGATGCACGTGGAGGATGTGAGAGCAATGATGAAGACAGCGGGGGCAAGAAAGGCAGACACAGCTTCAGCAATAAGACTTTGTGACTGAGGCCGTAAAAACCAGGGACCTGAGCACCAGAGTTCCTGGCTGCATAGTAGGAGTATCTAGAGACTGAAGCATCCTCAACATCAAGCCACAAATTATAATACTCCTCATATGGAAACAAGGACCCCTACCACACACACACCTACCACCTACATGCACACATACACACACACACACACACACACACGCACACACACACACACACACACACACACACACACACACACACACACACACACACACACACACACACACACACACACACACACACACACACACACTAATACCAGCCAGCTGCGGAGAAGGGTCAAGCAGCTCATTTCATCTGCCCCAGGGACTCCCTTACACACACACACAAAAACATACACACACACAACCTGAAACTAGCACCACAGAAGTTTTATGACACAGAACATGCTCAATGTCAGACGTGACCTGAAAATGTCCTCCTCATGCACATACACTGACCCACACATTCATCCTGCATCCTAACTGAGTGTGTGTGTGTGTGGGGGGGGGGGGGGGGGGGGGTATCGTGTGACTATATGGAGCTGCAGGTCAGAATAGGAGGACAGTCCCCCTCTGTTCTGGTGGTGGTGTGACTAGAAGCCTGCCTCCCCACGCTGGTGACATCACTTGATGTTGTCCTATCACAGACCAGCGTGGTTGAAGTCAGCAGAGCAGAGATGAACTCTATAAATAACAGAATTGCTAAATGGAACTGTGAGTGTGTATGTGTGTGTGTAGAGATGAGATCCATAAATAACGGCAGTGATGTAAGAGGCTGTTCCACCTGAGAGAGACTGCACTTACATCCTTTAAACAGCCGTCCTGGAATAGCTCCCCCCGCCCACCCCCACACCTCTGTCCCTTTATTCTTCCCTCCCTCCCTCCCTCCCTCCCTCCCTCCATCTTCTTCCTGGACTGGTAAGTGTATTATTACTTGGTGTGTGTATCTGTATTTGCGTGTGTATACACAGGGGGAAGACAAGTTCTATAGTAAACTCTGACTACTTCGTCAGTCTTTCCCTCGTTCCTGCCTTTCACACTACACATCAATCTCCATCACACTGGAAGCTACAGCCAATCACACCACAGTGCTCTGTCGATTTTCATTACAGGGAACTGAGATAACACCAACCCTCTCCCCCTGTCCCTGCCCCCCGGGCCTAGCCCCGCCCCTGATCCATAGCCCCTCCTCCAAGCAGCCTAATTAGCGAGGGGCCCAATAAAACACAGCAGATGCTGGCAATTAAGAGATTATGTAAATGACTGACACAGATAAGATGGAGGAGAGGATGGAATAGAAGTGAGAAAAACAGAGAGAACTGTATTTTCTGTGATTATTTATAAACATTATTAATTATTGGTAACTGTGTAAACAATAATCAGTGCATTTGTGTTTGAACATAAGTTCTCCTTCATATCTGCATACTGATATTGTTTCTTTCTTGAAAACAGCCAGTCTTCCCACACACCTTCTCCCCTCAGTCAACCAACCATGCCCCTCTCTCACTTCCTCCGTTTCACTCTTGTCCCTGTCTGTCTGCACCCCCCCCCCCCCCCACGCACACACACTACTCTTCTGACAATGGACTGCCACTATCAAACAAATTATCATTTCCACCTGATTGTTGTTGTGGCGACCGTCATACATGTCTGCTGCAGTCTACTGTTGCCAGGGGCTACATATCTAATTAATATGGAATGGCCACAATGCAGTCTCTAACCAGGCTTTCAAATTCTAATGAGACTAGGTTTTGTAGTGCTGCAAGGTATTGAAACAGACTTCCCCCCCCCCATCTCACAGTCCTCCCTCCTCCTCTTTCTCTCCTTCCTGTATCTCTTTCTGTCTGTCAAGATGAGATCAAGGACTTACAGTGAGACAGACGGAGCAGAGAGAGAGAGAAGGACAGAGCCGTAAAAGTGGCCCAGACAGAGAAGCAGGACCGTGCCAGGGATGGAGACTTGGGTCGGGGATGGCCGGGGTGGTAATGGATCATCCACATCTGGCTCTCCCGGGTCGGTCTGAAAGGCTCTGGGCGTGTCGGTGCAGTCCGCTCCACTGCACCTCACAGACACGCATTACTGACACCCCCAAATGTGGGTGTAAATCACTTCCACACACATGCATACACATACACACAAGTATATACAGACACATACACAAAGATGCACAATGGTGTGCGTCAGAGGGGAGGGTCTCCCAAGTGGGCAGCGGCCATGTGTCACTGTCACTGAAACAGAGACAGCCTCTAGCCCCAAAATGGCCTCTTCCGCAAAAGGCACAACAAAACCTCCCTCATGGTCCCTTTATATTCAACAGATAGGTAGACAGGCCAGCCAGCCAGCCAACCAGCCAGCCAGGGACTACAGCGCACAGAGGTAGTGAAGGTTAGAGGCTGGGAGTTGGAGGCTGGAGATTGAAGGCTAGGGGTTAAGGCTGGAGGCTCATAGTAGCAGCTCATACAACAACATGAGAGATGTATGTGTGTGTGTGTCAGGTTGCCGTTCACACCTGGGGTGACCTTCTCTCTCCTCTTCTCTTTCTTTCTCCCTTACACACACACTGCATAGTACACATGCGCTCATTCACATGAACATGCTCTGGACATGATGGTGCATTCACGTATACATGCTATCAAACATAGATGCCACCCACCCACACACACACACACACACACAAACACACACACACAGACAGACACACAGAGAGAGAGAGGCCGCTCCTTGCTCTGTCAACTCTGACAGCAGTAATGAGTTTCTTCTCAGTGTAAGCCAACTGGCACACACTCAAGGGAATTTTTCAGGCTGAATTGCGTCCATTAATCACAATCTAGGGCAACACAGTGGCATCACGTGTGAGTGTGTGTGTGTGTGTCTTTGTATGTGTGTGTGAGAGAAAGAGAGAGAGATAGAGAGAACTGCGCTTGCAGGGGGGCAAAGGGAATATAAGACTGATAGGTAGCAAGGGGTTCCAGAGAGGAGGGAGGGAAAAGGAAAGAGGGGGGGAAGGAGGAAGGGATGGAAGGGAGGATGGGCCTTATACGATATCATCATCGTTTCTTTGTTTGGTTACATTTTGGCAGCTAGGTGTAGAGGAGAAGAGATGAGAGGGATTATAAAAAGCCAAAAGACATATGGCAGACATGCGTCAGTGCTGGAAGGCCATGGGCATCCATAAGATACATGACACAGAGAGCACAGACTCCCTATTTACACACACTCTCTCACACACACGCGCGCACACACACACTATCCCTGAGGCACAGAGCAATATAGGAGGACTCTGATGGAGAGAGAGGAGGGAGAAAGGGAGGTAGAGAGAGACAGAGAGAGTGGTGTAACAGTGCGGCCATGTTATATCTTCTCCTCAGGCTTTTTAGCTGTTCCCTCCCTCCTTCCTTCCCTCCCTCCCTCCCTCCTTCCTTCCCTCCCTCCCTCCCTCCCTCCCTCCCTCCCTCCCTCCCTCCCTCCTTCCTTCCTTCCCTCCCTCCCTCCTTCCTTCCCTCCCTCCCTCCCTCCCTCCCTCCCTCCTTCCTTCCTTCCCTCCCTCCCTCCCTCCCTCCCTCCTTCCCTCCCTCCCTCCCTCCCTCCCTCCTTCCTTCCTTCCCTCCCTCCCTCCCTCCCTCCCTCCTTCCCTCCTTCCCTCCCTCCCTCCCTCCTTCCTTCCCTCCCTCCCTCCCTCCCTCCTTCCCTCCTTCCCTCCTTCCCTCCCTCCCTCCCTCCTTCCCTCCCTCCTTCCTTCCTTCCCTCCCTCCCTCCCTCCCTCCCTCCTTCCTTCCCTCCCTCCCTCCCTCCCTCCCTCCCTCCCTCCCTCCCTCCTTCCCTCCCTCCCTCCCTCCCTCCCTCCCTCCTTCCCTCCCTCCTTCCCTCCCTCCCTCCCTCCCTCCCTCCCTCCTTCCCTCCCTCCCTCCCTCCTTCCCTCCCTCCCTCCCTCCCTCCCTCCTTCCCTCCCTCCCTCCTTCCCTCCCTCCCTCCCTCCTTCCCTCCCTCCCTCCCTCCTTCCTTCCTTCCCTCCCTCCTCCCTCCCTCCCTCCCTCCTTCCCTCCCTCCCTCCCTCCCTCCCTCCCTCCCTCCTTCCCTCCCTCCTTCCTTCCTTCCTTCCCTCCCTCCCTCCCTCCCTCCCTCCCTCCTTCCCTCCCTCCCTCCTTCCTTCCCTCCCTCCCTCCCTCCCTCCCTCCCTCCTTCCTTCCTTCCTTCCCTCCCTCCTTCCTTCCTTCCTTCCCTCCCTCCCTCCCTCCCTCCCTCCCTCCCTCCCTCCTTCCTTCCTTCCCTCCCTCCCTCCTTCCTTCCTTCCTTCCCTCCCTCCCTCCCTCCCTCCCTCCCTCCCTCCTTCCCTCCTTCCCTCCTTCCTTCCCTCCCTCCCTCCCTCCTTCCCTCCCTCCCTCCCTCCCTCCCTCCCTCCCTCCTTCCCTCCCTTCCTCCTTCCCTCCCTCCTTCCTTCCTTCCTTCCTTCCTTCCCTCCTTCCTTCCTTCCCTCCCTCCCTCCCTCCCTCCCTCCCTCCTTCCCTCTGTTCCTACAGGCCTTCAAGCTGCCAGCTGACTGTCACCAGGGACATGAGAGTCACACACACAAGCGTCACACACACGCTTTAAATACACACAATCACACTCAAGAGCAGTCTAATCCAGATAAATGTATGCTAATTCATGTGCGTGCCCCCACTGTGTGTGTGTGTTTGTACATCTGAGTGAATGTGTGTCTGAGTGAGTGATGCTGTTCAGAACCACTCTGTCAGACTAAACCACCAGCTCTGAGAAGAGGAGAAAGGAGGGGGGGGGTTAGAGAGAGCTGGCCTGCTCCATCAGCTCAGCTTTATGACTCACTAACACACTTTCTTACTGAGGTTATGTATCAAACACACTACAGAAGCAAAAAACATGATAAAGCTTGAGGCTGGAGAATTATTCACGCCATACAGTAAAGCTCAGTGAAGACAGCAACATTGCACTACAAGGAGCAACCCCTGGGGGGTTAGGGTTAAACACAACCTAGCATGTTGTGATGGTTGGCTGGCTGACTATCCAGCTGGCTGACTGACAAACTGGCTGGCTGGCTGACTGCCTGGCAGTTAAGAACTAGTAGTGTAATTCTGAGCTGACTGTCCAGGCAGCATTAACTGGTTCCCCATGTGACCCATCCTCATCTGCCATTGGACATAACACACCAACCAGAGCTTCAGCCGGTCGCAAGATAAATGTAACAACTTGAGCCTGTGTGTGCATGTTTCTGTGTGTGTGTGTGTGTTGTTGTTGTGCATGTGTGGGTGTGTGCATGTGTGCCTGTGTATGTGTGGCTGTGTGGGTGAGTGGTTGTACTGCCTGTCGAGAGCTGCCCTTGAAACAAAGCTGGTGGGGTCAGAGGTCGTGGAGCAGTGGAGGAATGGAATGTTCCTTCGTGGTTCAAGGTCCAGCCTTCACAGCAGACCACATGTTCCCTTCACCTCATCCTTCCCTCTTTCAGTCCCTTCCCTTGTCCCTTTTCCTCTCCTTCCTCTAACCTCACTCCCTTCCCTCTAATCATTCAACATTAACATCTAACCCTAACCCTCTAATCATTCAACATTAACATCTAACCCTAACCCTCCCTCTAATCATTCAACATTAACACCTAACCCTTATCCCAGAATAAAAAGAGACAATAGTGTGTTTGATAAAGCTAGAGCTCCAATCTTCTTCTAAATCTAGTGCCCCACTGCATGTGTCAGATCTTTTCAGAAAGGTAACCCTAACCCTACCTAACCGTAATATTACCCAATCCCAATCCTAGATACCATAACCATAACCATAATCATCATTCATCTTAAATTTGTTATAATTTTCAATTGTTTTGTATGGATGACAGCAATGGACACATTTATTGGAAAAGTCCATCAGGTTATGGGGTACAAATTTGTGTTATTTATCCTTTTGCATTCAATAAATAACACTTATAAGTGTTTAACAATTAAGATAAATCTCTCTCTTGTATATTATTTAAGACTTTGTTTTCTTAATATTATTTTTTTTGTCACACCACCGGACACATTGATGGTGCAGTTCAGTGAAAAAAACTGTGAAACAGTGAAAGAATTGACAAAGTTAGTGACCCCTTATATTTTCTCAAATAACAGATTTCACACTACATAAATACATGCTTTTAAAAAATGATTTTCAACTACCCATTTACAGTAGCATCTCCACTGAGCCAGCAGGAACTTAGCTGGTGAAGAGGCAATACACACACCAATGACTGCATTCACACACAAGCTACTGATTGAACTGTGTCTTTGTGTGTGTGTCTTAAAAAAGCATCTAAGGAAGTAATCAATTGCCAGTAATAGAAAATATAATTAGTGTTTCCTTAAGATCAGGCAGCCTATCCTCCTGTGACTGGACTCTCAGTGTGTGTGTGTGTGTGTACAACTTTTACACAAGGTTTGTTGATATGGTCTAAGCAGGCAGAGGATAGGAGAGGAGAGAGAAAAAGAGAAAGAAAGAGAGAGAGAAAATAAAGCTCCTCGCCTTATGCGAAGAGGGGTATTCTGCCCCAGTGAACACACAGAGGTCAACGTCACCCCCCCGTCCCTCGTCCCCGTCCCTCCAGCTCCCCCGTCCCTCCCCCCTGACCTCTGACCCCCCATTCCTGAGTCAATAGCGGGGCAGCGCAGAGCCAGGGGGACCCTTCCCCCACCTCCAGCACAGAGTCACACAAATGACAAAAGGGGGCCTCCCTCTCTTCCCCTCCCTCCCTCCCTCCCTCCCTCCCTCCCTCCCTCTCTCTCTCTCTCTCTCTCTCTCTCTCTCTCTCTCTCTCTCTCTCGCTCGCTCGCTCGCTCGCTCGCTCGCTCTCTCTCTCTCTCTCTCTCTCTCTCTCTCTCTCTCTCTCTCTCTCTCTCTCTCATCTCTCTCCTCTCTCTCTCTCTCTCTCTCTCTCTCTCTCTCTCTCTCTCTCTCTCTCTCTCTCTCTCCTCTCTCTCTCCCTCCCTCCCTCCCTCCCTCCCTCTCTCTCTCTCTCTCTCTCTCTCTCTCTCTCTCTATCCTTCTGTCCCTCTCCATCCCTCTCTACCAGTCACCCCAGTGAGCCCCCCAGCCGCACCACCCCCAGAGACCCTGCTTCTGCTGCTCTGTCCACTGAAAGGGCTCAGCTTGGTTTGGTTTATGTGTGTGCACATTAGTGTGTGTGTGTGTGTGAGCATACATGTTTTTCTGCAGTTGCATGCATTCATATTTGAGTGTGTGTGTGCAGGGTTTGCGTTTGAGTCCCAGACACACACAGTGCAGCACGCTTCTCCTCTTCCTCCTCCTAGTTCATCTCCTCCTTGTCTATCGGCTCCACGTCTTTACCAAGCTCACTAGTTGCAGAACAAGATGTCCGCCAGGGGAGGACAGGAAGAAGTGTTTTTATTGGAAGATGGTGGGGGCCAGTAAAGCCTTTAAGGGCTGGTCTGGAGGGGGGAGGGGGGGTCTGGAAGAGAGGTGACTGGACCCTGGGGAGAGCTGGCCTTATAGGAACACACACACATCAACACACACTACACGTAGAGACGTACACACCCACTAACATGCACATGCACTTACAAACATGTGCACACACACACACAGTATTTCCAGACTGCAGTGTTTAATATGCCCCGCCCCTGTCTAGCCTCTGACCCTCCCTCCGACCTGTGCTGTGACCTCTGACCTGTATTACTGAGGAATGCCCCCCAAGGCCAGTGGCAGGCAGCAGGAATGTGAGGCCGGGGTGGTCTGGAGACACTACAGTAGCACAACCCACCTCTCTGTTAGAACACAGTTATACACCATACACACACCTCTCTCACACAAACACAAACACACACCTTTCAATGAGCCCACTCCCAGCCACCAGGTTTATGCCCTAGTCAAGTTTTGAGTGTCACATTCCAGCCTGACAAGGACACTGTGCTAAACAGGCAGGAGGCCTGACAGAAAACTGACAGGGAGGGAGGAAGGGTGAGGGGCAGGGAGAAGATAGGGAAAGAGAGAGGGGATTAGAGAGGGTAAGAGATATTAGGGAATGAGTGTGAAATATGATGTGGAGAGGCAAAGTCCAGAAGCAGCCCAGCAGAGGAAGAGAGACAGCTGTGCTACAATCCTCCACTGCAGCCTCTTTTCTAATCTTTTAATTGGGCAATTTAATGTCTAGTATTTACATGTTTACTTTCATATATATATATATATATATATATATATAGTATAGTGTACATATGTGTGTGTGTGTATGTGCATACTGTATATATATATATTTATTTATAGCAGGCTGGCTGGCAGGCTGGAAGAAATCTGGGATTGGATGTTGTGTTGCTGCACTCAACGTCAGTTGTGTTGAAGAGAGCAGCTCCTTACTTAATGGACCTAACCTTCAGAGATACAGACACTCACAGATAGACTATCAGGGAGCACTTTTGAGAGGAGGAGCTCGCAATGGGGGGGCGGAGGGAGTTAAACAACACGCTGGGGAAGAAAAAAGTGTGGAAGAGAAGAGGACTAAGCCAGGCCCTCTGTTCTGCTTAAACAGGTGAAGACGAGGTGGGGATGAAGAGGGCAGGGTTAGGAGATCTGACCACAGCAGTCTGATCTTCCCCACATCAACACCAGGAGGAGGAGGGGTGAAGGGGCCGGCAAGCAGGCTGGAGGGAGGAGAGGGTTTGGGGGGATGGGATGAGAGAGGGGGGTTAAGAGGGGGCGAGGGGCAGGGTTTGGCACACAGACAAAGGAAGCCTAAGGGAGATGGAGGAATCGAGAGGCCAGGGAGGGGGGCAACACACCCACCCACACACACACCACGCCCCTCTCTCCTCACACACCAGCCACAGCAACCAGTGACATCTGACAAAGCGTTGAGGACTATCCCTGACCCTGAACAGTAGCCCACAACACACCACAGATAGAGCGTATGTGTGTGTGTGTTTGTGTGTGGACTGTATAAATAACCACACTCCTGAGTTAACAGCACTGTCAGCAAGTCTGGTTAAAGACCAGTGGAAGGCTGGGTGTCAACCTGCCCCCACCTCTTATATGATAAAATCTGGAGTTGCTCGACAGGGTCTCAACTTGATGGCTCTCACACCCCATTGTGTAACTTACTGTAGCATTGCTAGTCATATGCTGATAAGTAAGGGTCAAGATTTGGTCCGATTGGTTGTGCTTGTGTATAAAAGGAATTGCAAAGCATTGTTCTGTGGATTCTTGATCTCCTGAGACCTTCTCCTCACCTCTGGCTTGTCCTTGTACTCATTCTATTACCTCACATCTTGCTTTCTATCTCTGGTTTACAATAAGCGTGGTAGAGTAGGTAAGAGTTTGCCTTGAAATTGATTGCATTCATTTGCAATGTTATTAAATGCGTATTTCATTTGAACCTTATTTTGACCATTCTTGCTCTGATTTAACCCATAGAGTCCAATAACTGTAATTCCATTAGTATTGGCATTATTTGGTTCATGCTATTACACTGTTCAGTTTCCCATCTTCATTTAAACCATAGGGGAATCAGTTTTGGTTGTTTGGCCACTATTAAACCCCCTACACCAGGGTGTAGGCAGGCATGCTCTCTCTCTCTCTCTCTCTCTCTCTCTCTCTCTCTCTCTCTCTCTCTCTCTCTCTCTCTCTCTCTCTCTCTCTCTCTCTCTCTCTCTCTCTCTCTCTCTCTCTTTCCCCTCTTCTCTCCTGTCCTATCTCCTATCTGTCCTCTCTCCTCTCCCCCCTCTCCTCTTCTCTATACTCCTCACTCATGCTGTCAGACCCCTGGACTCAGCCTTTCTATTAAAGTCTCATTCAACAGAGTTGCGCTACAAAGACACTTCACCATGGCAATGAACCTGTTCACCCAGCCAGACAGACAGAGCTGGCCCGGGTATAGACACACACACATGCATACTAACACACACATACAAACATGCACATATGCCATGGTGTTTTTAAGAATATCCTGTGCATGTACACTTATCTGTCTACTGCCCATTCCTGTCCCTACAGACTACTCCAACCCCCACCCCCCACCCCCCCCGCTGAGGTCAAACACTGCCCCCACCTCCTGAATAGTAACCACAAAAAAAAACATTTTATCCACATGAAGCTTAAACTCTTTCCAATTAAAGCAGCAGAATAGGACCAAAGCAAGTCATTACGATTCATCCTAAAGGCTATTTTGTAACATAGGCAGGTTGCCTGGCAACGGGGTATGTGAGGGGAAGGAGGGCGCATCATAGAGGGGCCTGGCTTCCTCTCTCCTTCTCTCCCCTTCCCTTCTCCCTCTATCCTTCTCAATCCCCACTTTTCTATTTCCCTCATCTTCAGTCTATTGCTATCTTTTTCCCTCTTTTTTTCTCATTCTCATTTTTCTGCCTTTCTCTCTCTCTCTGTCCTGCTCCCCTGCATTCCTTATCTCCCTCCTTTTCTCCGTCAGTTCTGGGGCTCCAGGACGGATGAAAAGCTTCCTGAGCCCTAACTAAAGATGCTCTAGGAAGGAGGGAGGAACTGAGGGACCGAGGGAACAGGGAGGGGGGAGGAGGGCAGAGAGAGCAAAGAAGAGGTGGAGACAGATTTAAAAGCAGACGGATGGGGGGGGGGGGGGAATCCATCAGAGAGATAACATTTAGAAGAATAAGTGTTTCCTCAATAGATGGTTGTTCAGCGGGCCAACAGGGAGCCCTACTTTTGCAGTCTTAACACACACACATATAGTCAAATATGATCTGTGTCTGTAGGATAAGAGCATCAGCCAGACCAAGCCTTAATACACCTCCCTCTGAGAGCCTGAGCTGACAGGGCAGAGGCAGGAGAGTCTGTCTGTTTGCCATCCTGTCTACCTGCCAGCCTACCTCTGTGTGAGTGTGCATGTGAGTGTGCATGTGAGTGTGTGCAAGTGTGTCTGGAGTGTCTGGAGTGTCAGGTATATGACAGGACTTCACTTGGAAGCAGGCTACGGTCCCAGATGCTCAACAAACCATCAATCCCGCACAGACACACACACAAACGTTGATTTACCTAGGTTATCGAGAAGTCGGAGCAAATTTACAAATTAGCCATTTCATCAATAAAATACGCACATTTTCAGCAACTACACTGCCCATTTCTCGTCACATTTTAATTCAGATGCTGATTTACATGTACTGTTTAGCTGAAATATGAATTGTAAAAACTTACAGCAATGGCGGTCAAAGGATTATGTTTGTCCTGTTTATCACAGCAACCCCGCCCCTGACGCAAGCGGTTCTTAATACTGACCAATCACAGCCAAGGGGGTATCCGTAACTATATGAAAATTCAGGAGGTGCACGTCGAGCTCTCCGGGGCTCTCCGAGGGCGTTCCCCGTAGAGGAGGGCGTTCCCATGTGTACGTTTTTTGGAAAACGGAGAAGCATATATCGGCCTTTAGCTGAACAGCCCTGACACCAGTACCTGGGCACAGCCTCCTCTCTCTCCACCTTCACCCCACTTCCATCCTTCTGCCTTTTTCTCTCTGCCTCCCACCCTCCGCTTCCCTTGCTCCACCTCTCTCTCCACTTCTCTTTCTCCAAGCCTCCCTCCCTTTTGCCTCGTTCCATCTCCAGGGTGACCTTTGAGAAAGAGGCCCCCTGCAGGGGATTAAAAGGTTTCCCCTGTCTGACGGTGCCCACTCACTGAGCAGAGGCAACTTTTTCCTCACACCTATACAAATACACTGTATCTCTCTCACTTACACACATACACACACTATTTCACCCCCCACACACACACACACACATACAGACACACACACATACACACAGCTCCTGCTGAGTGGCACTGTGGCGTTAACACAACAGCACAGCGGTCTTCTGTCCACACACAGCCCAGGAACCCCCCCCCCCCTCTCCCCCCAGTCTCAACCAGCCTTTGTATTTGTATGTTGTGCGTTGTCATAGCACACAGCCTTCAGAAACACTAAACTCTACTGTACCACAAAGTCTACCTCCATTCTGCCAGCAGGACACCAGGCCTGTCTATATACTGGAGAATATGTGTGTGTGAGCATGAGAGACAAGGATAACAAGCCAGCCAGCCAGCCAGTCAGCCTGCCAGAGAAGTGCCAGTCCAGAGCAAAGCAGTGGCAGCTTTGACATGGACTGACATAGATGTCTACAGATCAACTAGTCCACACAGATAAGATTAACTAGTTTACTAAGACCAGCTTCACTAGTCCAGTTCGAGCCGCTTCACTAGACCACTTAGAGCCATGGGCCTCATTAACTCTAACACCCACACAGACGCAAAGCAGCAAATGAGATCTACTGATTGGCAGCTTCAGAAGGTGTACATACTGGCAGCTTGGACCCGAGCTTTTCGGCTGACCACCAGCCCGAAGGAGTTCTGCGCCATGCACTCGTAGTCCCCCTCATCCGACGAGCCGTCCGACTTGGTCTTCTGGAAGTAGCCAATCAGCAGCGAGCCATTGGCAAAGGTGGTGTGACGCTGGTCCTCTTGGGCCAATAAAAGGCCGCTCCGCCTCCACTGCGTGGTGATTGGTGGGAAGCCGTCCACCTGACAGTGCAGCATGAGGGGCTGACGCTGCACGGCGATGATGTCACTGGGCTCCAGGGTGAAGGAGAGCTCCGCCTCACACGTCACACCTGGAAACACACACAACTTGTTAGATCTGTACAGTCATTCCAAACAGAGGAAACAAACACCTGTGTTGGAAAGGGTGCTAGCAGGCACAACACGTGAAATGATGACCTCAGTGTAGCTCTGATGCAGTAGTGTCTATTTTTAAAGTCTCCCGACATCCCTCTTTCCGTGCTACTCTTTCTCCCCATTTCCCTCTCTTTTCCTCTTCCTCCCTCTCTTTTTCTCCCTGCCACTCTACCTCACCCTCTCCTTACCTCTCGTCCCAACACTATGGGATCTGGCTAGAGCGTTGGGTAGGTGGTGTGGGTATGTGGATGTGCTACTGTATGTATACAGTATGTATTAGTATATTCATGTGTGGATGTCTATGTGGTAGTATATGTATGTGGAAGTGTGGAAGTGTGCATGTGTGTGTGGGGGGAACTTGGAAGAGTACCAGGGTTCAGGCCTGAGGACCTCCAGCATCAGGAGTCCTCCTTTTTAGGTGCCCACAAGGAATGCAATGACATGCTGCTCATCCCAGAAGATCACATAACAAACACGAGGGGAAATAGCCTGTCTCTCTCTCTCCCCCCACTCTTTCTTGCTCTCCCTCCCTCGCATGTTCCCTGTTTCTCAATATCTTGCCGCCCATCCCCCTTTCCCCTCTTTCGTTTTCTCTGAGGTAGGGAGAGCTGCCACAGAATCAGAGAGACATCAGTGCTGCCGCCTGTGAAAAACAAGGGGCAGGAGGAGGTGGGGAGGGGGGGACTGAACTATTTAACCCTTCCACTACAGCACTGGTGCCTCTCCCAGACTTGTGGTGCTAGAGTGTTGTGGGGCATGGCTCTATCTTCTTCTTCTATCTTTTCTCCTTTCTCCATTTTCCTCTGTCTCTCCTCTCCTCAAGATGGCCTGGACCCTCAGAGGGGAGAGGAGTGTGTGAGTGTCTGTTGGGGGGGGGGGGGGGGGGATCATGCCTCATATCTCCAGGCAGTCACTGGGCTGTGATTGATGCTACCAGGCCTCAGAGACAGATAACAGTTGAGTTGTGAGCAAGCCTCCTGGCCTGGGGCTCAATCAACAAGCTGAAGCATCGTTATCAAGTCAATAATTATTGAGAAAATAAATGTCCTATTAATAGGGTTTAGCTAGATTGAGTCATTCATAGAAACATTAAGGGGCAGCATATTGCAGGGATGTGATTGGGTGAGTATGGTGGGTCTTTGGAGTTTAGAGAGTAAAGCATGTGGTGAGATCTGAATGATGTCTGATTGGTTAATTAGGGTTGTCAAAGGGAGCCTGATAGGCCGGAAGGCAGAAAGTTGCCCTTTAACGCCCACCTGCAGGTCTGGTGACAGGTAGGAACCTCCTGGTCTCAATCAGCAGAGAGGAAGACAAAGAAAGAGACATAGAGAGAGAGAGAGCGAGCGAGAAAGAGTGCGAGCAAGCGAGCGAGCGAGCGAGCGAGAGAGAGAGAGAGAGAGAGAGAGAGAGAGAGAGAGAGAGAGAGAGAGAGCGAGAGCGAGAGCGACTATTCTCTCCTGCCCTTACCTAAACCCCTGCCTCATTTCCCCATTTTCTACACTACAGCACACATGTTTATGTTTCTATATAGCAGCTTCAAGTACATTTTTAATCCATGTTCTTCCAAAGGAACCATATGAGCACACACACACAATTTTGCTATATTGGTTTCAATAAGGTTACTTGTTCCTACCACCCCCTTCCACCTGACTAACACAATCATCCAACACCCTGGGATAAACAATCTGGACACCACCTCCATTGACGTCACATGGCAAAAGGCAGCCTGGTGGTGGGGGTGGGGAGCTTACATTGTCAACACATTGTCATCTCCCCTTCTAGTGATATCTTAGTAGAAGTAGTAGTATTTGTTTGTACTGTTTAGTTTTTGTCTTCAATATGTGACCTACTTGAAATGGCAGATAAATCATGCCAGATCTCAATCAAACGCCATTATGATAACTGATGTTATCAAATTAAGGTGTTAGATAATTCCCCAAACAAAAACAAGTGCATCGTTTTATATTAAATTGTTTCTTTCTCAAATCAAATCCATACGAGTATAGACAAACTGGCCTATCTATATTGTGACGTTGCCCTGAACTACCCTCGGAGCATCCTCCGTGCCCGCCTGTCCCCCGCGGTTTGGCCGTGGGGCCTCGCATTCAGGAACCAGAGCTGTCCATCACATTGAACAAAGGACCGCGGAACATTTGAAAGGGAGGAGAAAGACAGCCTTGACATTTAATATGGACAAATATGCTCCTTAGAAGGCAATAACCGTTGTCTTTTTATCCATTTTGCGAGTCGTAACCCCTGTCATTCCAACCATTCACAGAGCACAAGACAACGCCGATCTCAGCTTCAATCTGGGACTGATGACAGATCCCATTTAAAGCATCACAAACCAACATTTCACATTGATATATAAAGCCCTTATTACTTGCAGCATCTTCTGAATGGCTTTCAGTAATAGCCTACATTCCTAGATCACATTTCAATTTGGACTGCAAAGTGTAGGCTACAAAATTAAACAGAAGAGGCTTATGAAATGCCAAGCTGGTCAGGTAAGGTATACCTACATGTGAATACACCTAATATTTGGGCCTGCAGGAATGTGTTCATCGTTGATATAGTAACCTAGTGTAAGTGTAGTGCAATAATCTGTTGTTTCACCATATCCCCATTCGGTCACATACAACTACACGGCAAACAAGGCCGGCGTAACCATTGACCGTAATAATATAGAAAAGACGTGAGCACGTGGCTACTGTAAAATGTTAAATTGGTAGGATACTATGGGCACACACAGGGTCCGCATTGTATCAATCTCTGCTCTCAACAAACGCCGTGAGAGGTAGGCAATCAAAGCGGACCTCAAACCGAATGAACACTTTCACACCTTGATCGGTACAATTTATTTTTTACGATTTATAAAATATTATCTGGAAATAGTAGCCTAACCTACAATTCAACAGACCCGCCACCAGAGAGACATGCGAGTTTGCTAAACTGGGACATAGGCTATAGGCTGTAGCAATTTTTGGGGACGGGAGAATGTGAGTCAAGTAGCTGTCCGAGGTTGACTGTGAGTCTATTTCAGCTATTTCTGCAGCAGCAATAGGGAACGGCAAAATGCGAGTCCAGTTCTCTACTCCTCCACTAACACGGTGTTTCCAATATCAGCAAAATACAAAGGGGTAATATTAAATACTTACCGATAAAAGCGTTAAGAAGTATCCCCAAAAAGCATTGAACAAGGCAACGCCTTCTGGTCGCCATTGAATCACTTTGTTTATATTCCGATAGGCTACTTGAAGAATGCAGCTTGGGGCAAAACGAGAGGAAAAGGGCAGACATCCAACTAACTCCAGCTCCTCATCGTAGTTAGGCTACAATTGGTGGCTCTCTGAGGTCGAACATGCTTGCGCCATTTTGCACATCTATCAGGAATCTGTCAGCATCTCGCGCTCTCCTCTACTCCGCTGTATCCCAAAGCCGCTGCCTCTCTCTCCTTTAACTCAACCTCCCTCACACAGCTATTCACCGTTCTATCGTTTGACGTAAACTCCCTCCCCTCCTCCCCCATCGACACTGGCTGCTGCGGAGACAAAAGACACAGGACCACTGCGCTCAAAGATGCGAGGTATGATGGAGACTGGAGTCAAAGAGAAAATTACACGTTCTATTTCAGTGTCAGTGCGTCCATGTTTATATGATTACATTCAATTTGACAGGTCTGTATCATTTAACTTTGGAATGTATTAAAACCCCAAATAGATTAAGAAGTTTACAAAGGGAAAACAGTGTGACAATTAAATAAAAAATAAATAGGCCCTATTTGTCAACTAGTCGCAATTCCAGGTCTTATAAGGTCGGCCCTATACATCCATATAGTCTGCCTGGCCTCATGGCCCACATTCCCCGGCCTCACCAGGCACAAATCCCTATACTTTCCTGGACTTTGGTCTACATTCAGACACACGCTGCTATACTGCTGGTCCCTTTCCTCGGCCTGCCTGGCAGAGTGGCACAACACGGAGGACATCTGATGGTGGACTAGGAACACTGCATTGTTATACTACAGTAGGGCCTATATGGCATGCAGAAGACCCTACACGTAAAACATGTTGTATAGGCTATTTGAGGGGAAAAAATAAATAACTATAGCCTATTAGCCTACTATTACTAAGGAAAGATGAAGAACTAAACAAAGCAGAGCATGTACAGATAGCGGAGTGCAGTGTGATGTGCAGCTTTGTACCAATGTTTGGTTTGGTTTGACCTCCCCCTGGCGGTGATGTAAGCCTACGTTTGAACAACTCGGATGCACCTGACCTTAATATAGGCCATAGGGTATGTAAGGCGAGTGTTAAAACTGGATTGTGCAATGGCACTAGTTTTAGAGTAAAATGCCCAATATCTCAGTGGCACATACTGTATGGACGTTTTTTCCTGCCATAATACAAATGATAAATTACATGCTCATTTCAACATTTCATAGTAATTATCATTTGAATTATGGCAGGAAAAAAACTTCCCTACAGTAGCCTATGTGCCACTGAGATATTAGGGCATTTTACTCTAAAACTCCTTATTACTGGACTAGGAAATTGTCATAAAACACTTCACTTTTTTAGCCTTTTGATGTGTAGGTTTGCTTTGAGTGTATGTGGTAGTGAATGCGTGGCGTAATGAAGATTTTGTGATTGGTGATTAAGCGGACTGAACTAGTTAGTGCATGCGTGGCGTAATGAAGATTTTGTGATTGGTGATTAAGCGGACTGAACTAATTTCTATGGCTATGCAGATAAATACTACTTGCTCTCATGTGCTCTCGCAGCCCAGTATAGCTTACCTCTCATGTTATCACCCTTTCTACCTTACCTGATGAACGGAAGGAGGCGACATACTAGTAACCAATTAGATTCGACTTTAGGATTAGGCGCGGCGTAACCAAGACTACAATAAGAAAAACAAATGGAGAAGCATACGAAGTTGGTGATAGCTAGCTAACGTTATCCAAATAAATGCATAATTCCACACGCCGTACCTAGGAACACATTACGTGATCAATAAGGATTTTGACAACGCAGATAATATGGTAGGCTAAACCCGCGAAGATAATGTTTGTCTCGATGAATGTTAGTCTACCAATGTTAGCCCGCCGTCTCAAACACATTACCTACAGTACCTAGTCTAGCCAGTTAGGCTACTGTAGCTAGCACCACTGTACTCGTACGGTTAGAGTTAGTGGCAGGCTAGCCAATGTGTGCACTCACGCAGTAGCTAGCTAATGAAACACCAGCGCGGCTACTGTACCAATACTCAATTCAAAAACTGGATTATATGATAAAGGATGAATCACTTTAGTATATAATAAAAATCATCATGTTTATTCATTTGCTTTTACTAGGCTTCAATGAGCCAGCGTCGCAATATGACGCACAGCCAGCAGCAAAGGATGCTGACAGAGCTTCGACGGCAGGAGGATCAACGAGAACAGCAGACCAAACTCATTACTAAAGAAAGACAGATTCAAGCCAACCTTATGACTGAGGATAGACTTGAGAAGAAGAGGTACCTGCGCAAGGTGCAAGATGAGCTCCATGAAACACAAATTGAAGATGCTCTTCTTAAGGTATGAATGCAACTTGCAAATGTGACCTTAGTCCAACAAGTGTGGACACCTGTTACAGCTCCAAACGTGATCTCTGCCTCACTCTCACAGGCCGAGGAAGATAGAATATACAAGCAAAAGCAACTCGAACAAGAAGAGAGACTGGCACAGGAGCTGAGTCGCATCAATCATGAAAAGTGTAGAGATGAGAAGATGAGGCAGTACATCAAAGAGAACAGGTAGTTGCTACTGTCAGTATTTTAGACAATTCTCATGTAAGTCAAGACAATGTCCTCACCAAGTAAGGCTGGGTTTTCATCTCTACATTTCCAGTGTTGAGCTCCGTGAGCTGGAGGTAAAGCTCAAGTCTGCCTACCTGAACAGGGAGAGGGCAGCACAGATAGCTGAGAAGGAGGCTATGAGATATGAGACAATGGTGAGTGGAGTCGGGTCGAGTCGGGATGGGGTGTAGCCTAACTTTGTTTGTTTGTGTGTTGTCATCTATTGTTTCTCTTTCTGACACCAGCGCCAGGAAGCAGACACAGCCCATAAGATGAAGAGTGAGCACGAGCGAGCGTCTGTAGAGCAGGACAAGCAGGATCAGCAGCGGTACAATGAGTTGGTCCGCTACCAGCAGGAGCTGGAGCAGCAGCTGGAGGAAAAGGAGCGTCAGAGACAGCAGGCCTATCAAGAGTTCCTCAAGGAGAAGCTCATGGTGGATGAAATCGTCAGGAAGATCTACGAGGAGGATAGAATGTGAGTAGGCTCCCTGTCCCTCATCCTCCCTCTTCCTCCCTCTCCCTCATCCTCCCTCTCCCTCATCCTCCCCCTCCCTCATCCTCCCTCTTCCTCCCCCTCCCTCATCCTCCCTCTTCCTCCCTCATCCTCCCCCTCCCTCATCCTCCCTCTCCCTGTCTCTCATGCACACGCCTCTCGCCGAAGCAGACTCATGCTGGTTTATCCTTGATCTTGCAGGGAGATGCAGCTAAGACTGGAGAAGATGACGGCCACCCAGAGGTACATAGAGGAGTTCAAGAAACAGCAGGCTGAATGGAAACGCATGGAGCGGGAGAAGATGGAGGCAGAGAACAGACGCATCATGGAGTTTGCAAGTTATCAGCAGAGGAAGGAAGAGAACAGGATGGCCAATGTGCAAGAACGAGAGATGGCCAAACAGCACCTACACCAGATGGTAGCTAAGCAACTCCTCTATGTCCGTCCTGTCAGCAGGAGCTGTGTTTTTGTTTGAACTGCAAGATTGATGCGTCTTTCCTCTCTGCAGCTCACTGAGAAGATAGAGAGGGAGAGGCTGCAGCGCGAGGAGATGGAGCGTGTCCGGGAAGAGCTCTGCATGGAGGAGCAGGCTGAGGCTGCAAGACAGAAAGAGATTGTAAGCTAGTGTATCTTCTGTCTATCCTCTGTCATCGGTTCACCATATGTCTACAACACTGGCCAACTGGAGTTTGTGGAACCTGTTTTCTGAAGTAAGACCATATTACTGCTTGATCGTGGTTAAACAGGAGGAGATGGAGAAGAGGATCAGACAGAGGCTGGAGATTCAGCAGACCTGCCAGCAGCAGATGGCTTTCAAGGAGCTGCGTAGGCAGGCGGAGAAGGAGGAGGAGGAGGCCTTCCGACAGATGATGATGGCCAAGTTTGCTGAAGATGACCGCATAGAGCAGATGAACGCCCAGAAACGGCGCATGAAACAGTTGGAGCACAAGCGTGCTGTAGAGAAGCTCATGGAGGACAGGAAGAAACAGTACCTGGCTGACAAGGTACATGTTCACACAGGGCCTTATACAGTGCTCTGCTGAGCAGCAAAATACTAAGTTAAATGTGAATGCAATTCACAGGAACGTGAGGCTGAGGAGAGAGCCATCGACCAGCAGAGGGAAGACTTACGCAGGCAGATCATTGAGGAGGAGAGACAGAAGCTGCTCAAACTCCATGCAACTAAACTGCTGGGTTATCTTCCTAAGGTAAGTACTGGAATACTGCTTAGTTTACAGTATTTTATTTGTTTTACCTTTAAACTTGACACAGCACAACTTTTGTGAACAACAGTATTGTCATAAATT
Organism: Osmerus eperlanus; assembly: GCF_963692335.1. Classification (NCBI taxonomy): domain Eukaryota; kingdom Metazoa; phylum Chordata; class Actinopteri; order Osmeriformes; family Osmeridae; genus Osmerus; species Osmerus eperlanus. The sequence continues at coordinate 8,573,328 of NC_085027.1, forward strand.
CTAGGGGATATTCCGTGAAGATGACTTGGAACACTTCGATGAAGACTTCAAGAGCAACTTCAAAAAACGTCAGGTTGACATCTTCTCTGAAGAAGGCTGGGGAGAAGATGAATGAAGTCTTTATTTACCACTAGATGGCAGTGTTAAGTCTTGCTGAGTTTTTAGTAGAAAGGGGGTAGAGGTATTGAATTAATGGAGTGATTAGCTGCTTACTACAACATCCTAGTCTTATTTCACAGACACACAATACACATTTAATACAGGTCTTCTGTCAATAAAAATGATTAGTTTATTTCTGTAACAAAATTATTTTTATTACATTAATAATGCAACTACTTTGGAAAATATGAACATTTTAAAGGCATAATTAAAATGAAAAACTTTTAAAACAGTATACAAATTCTGTTTTTCAATGGTGACCCTCCATGTGAAGCCCTGCATTGACAGATGGGCAGGCCAAAGTATGCCAGTGGTTTAGCTGGAGATGAGACCCAATGTAGACATAGGTCTGGGTTTTCAGAATCTTTTAGGAGTCATTATTTCCCCCAGTCCAGAGCTTTCATAAACTCCTCTTCTGTAAACGACAACATCTTGGCAGCTTCAAAATGCATCTGATTAGAGGGATGTGAATAGGAGGGATGAGGAAAACGTTAAGAGGGCAACTGGTATTAGCAGGACAATTACCCACTACTGAATGTGGTACCGTAACTTACCTTCTGCCTTTTAAGGATATCTATCAGTTTGAGTTGTTTCTTAAAACCCACAATTAATTCAGCTTTTTGCTTTTCCAGCCTCTTGTTCTCTGATTGTAGGACTTCTATCTTTTGATGCTCCTGGGTTACATTATCCTAATGTGTTAGGATTACATAAATATAGCAAATGCGTTTGTTACTGACAACCTGTAGAATGTGGAATCTGAATGCGTACACTCTTTAAGCTGGTCTTGGCTGTGGATCTATGTGGCGATGGTCGATATACCTTGCTCTGTTGCTTGATCTTATTCAGCTGGGTCTTGGACCTCTCCAGCTCCTCCAAGGCCCTGTTCAGACGCACCTCCACAGCACTGTGGTTGCTCGCTGCCTGTGTCTGGGCTCTCTTCAAGCCCTCCGTTTCCTAAGATACACAATAACAAGGCAAGCAAAGACATTTGGACTGCTTTAGATTTAGTGGAGCACCATCATTGTTATTAGCCCTGGGGGATTAACAATGGTGCTTGTATAGAATAAGACAACACCATGTGTACTGACCAACCCGTCACCAGTCCTGCCTGTTGGACAGCCATGTGTTGGTGTTATGATCGCTAACACAGTGAGTCATGTTATACAACCATGGTTCACCCTTGCCTGGTCACAGCAAGGGCAGCGTTGCCGGGGGATTTCTCTGAATTCCAAAGATATCTGTCACCGGATCTGTGTGCTATTGGCAGCCCGAGGAGAGGGTCACTTTCCATAGCCAGGCTAAAGCTTTTAATGAGCCTATGCCTGGCATTCCCCTTCGAAGGCTTGGTTTCAACCTTTATTAACCACCATGTCTGTGCTATAAACCCCACTCAGAAATGAGACATCAACACATTATCTCTGTATATGCTGTATGTGTACTCAATGAGTACTACTCATCAGTGACTAGTGATCTGAGGAGCCATGGTGATCACTCACCTTCTGCAGAACTGCAAGCTGCTGCTTTAGTCCTTCACACTTCCTGCCAGACTCCTCAGCTACAGCTCTGTGCTTTTCTATCTGGCTTTGCTGAATGTTAGTGGTCTTCTGTAATCTCATTCGATCCTCCTCCAGCTCCTTGACTTTGGAGCTCAGACTGCTATTTTCATCATCCTTTATAAACCGATAAATAGATTTAATTATTTTTATTTTTTTACTTCAGACTTTTTAAATTTAAATAATTGGTCAATGTGCAACAGGAAAGACATATCTCCTTACCTTCTTGTTACATTCATTTGATAATTGATTTAGCTCTTCCTGCATCACCCGAAGTTTTGCCTTCAGAAACCGTATTTGAGAATCTAGAATACCAAATGTAGTCATGTTTATTGCCATTATTGCCAAGCAACAAATAAGCATTGGCTTACTAATGACCAATTAGTTAATTAAATTGAATTAATTATCCATTGACCTGATCCCATCTCTTCTCCAACACTTGGCATGACATCATCTGCGACATTATCATGAGTGTCACCATCATCCAGCTTCCCCTCAATATTCTGGATGGTTTTAGCCAAGGAGAAATCCACAAAATCCTCTAGAACGGCTACATCATCAGCCACATATGCCTTTGTAGTTCTGACACATAACAAGGAAACAAAGTCAAGCTATATAACAGGAGCAACCTGTCCTTGTTCTTAAACATCTTCTATTACCTTATATCGTATTAGTGTAAATACAGTGGCAGGATTACAGCTGTAATCCACATTGATTCTTACTGTGTCTTTCTTTGGTTTCCGGGGGAGTGTCTTTTTGGAACCAAAGTTTTGGAACCAATCTTTCTTTTTGTCACCACCTATGCAAAGTGAATGTTTAATGGATGATAACAGCACAGAATACGGTTCATATGCTCTTGGAATTGGGTGGCAGACCAGCACTGTGTTTAGAATATAAACTTGGATGGATGAAATTGGCTGCTGCATATGACGATACCTTTGCACTGGGCTGCTTCAGAGCTGGTTCCAGCAGGTTCATACTCCTTAACACAAATCAATAAAAGTTGTATATTGTTCTTACTCCAGACAGTTTATTAATATAAAATATGTAGTCCTCACCTGATATCCTCATTTTCATTCTCAAGGTCAACATCCAGGTGGGAAAACGGAGGTTTGGACAGGACTTCATGTTGCTCCCTCTAAATGTGATAAGGCCCAGAAGTTTGAAGACCAACAATGTGTGAGAGGAAATGTTTAGTTTAATAATGTGAGTAAATTGAGCAGGAAAACGTACCATAACCTGTTCCGCTTGTCTCACAAGATCAGCCGTTTTCGCCTCCAGCTCAGCGTTCAAACGCCTACGATTGGTAGAAACAATTACCATTGAATGTTTACATCTACCTGGTCACTTTATATATGTAACTTGACAATCAAATGGACAAATTGCCTTACTTGTATTCCTCCTCTTTAGCTAGAAGGTCCATAGCAGGTGGTTTCCTGGATGAAAGTTCAGTGGCAGGACGTCTCATAGTCGTAGACATTTGGGAGTGGGACTTTTCTGCACCACTTGACAGCGGTCTTTTGACATTCTTGGTCTAGAAAAACCCAGACAGACAGCATCTATAAATATATGTATCGGACAAGGTAACGACATTTTAAACCAGTAGCGATATTGAAAGAAGACAGTCAAATTGCACTGGATGTTATCTAAAGTTTAGTTTGTAATCTAAACCAATCAGCTAAGCATGCAGCTAAGAAAGCAGCTAAGCTAAGCAGCTACAGTACTGTTGCGTAGCTAGTTTGAGTGGAGCTGATCCACTTTAAAGGTTACTTATCAGTGCGTGGTTCGTTTCTGCCGCTACAAATTGAATTTTAGCTCCACAGCGTCAGCTACAATGGCCAGGCAGTATGAAAGTAAAGTAATTACAGCTAGTTCCGTACCTGCATTGCCATCGCTGCTACAGGAGGTTAGCGTCCAATGTTGCATAGCAACGACTGTGTGTGAGAGGGGGGGTTGGTGTTTTTCTGCACTCTGGTCATGCTGCCAGGGACGGAAGTGGCACTCCTACTAATAATTTAAGACCATGCAAACTTGGCAAAGGTGTGAATTCACCATATTATATTCCGAATAATTTCTAGATACATTTGTTAATGTTTGACTGTGACTCGACCCCCGTAAAAACTGTGGTTGACGTCTACGCCACTACTACTACACACATTGCGCTTGCGCAGTACCGTCCTTGCCTGTCAGCAGCAGAGCAACAACAGTGTGCAGCATCACCACCAGTACTAGGGCTCGCGCACGCACAGACGGCTCTCGAGGCTGCGACGGAATCCTGCTTGAAGCGTACATTTTCTACTCATCTGTTTTATATTTACATGCATTTGATTTTCTCTATGCATATGCTCGGAATTTAACCGTTGGACCATGTTTTGTTGTCGCCGTTACTCTTATCGGAACTGAGGCTAATTATCTAGCGAGCACATCGAACGGAGTGACTCCGTAATGCTCCACAGTAAGGACAGAACTGGTTTCCTGAGGTCTATGTTGGGGCCTGCTTGTTGAGATCCTCCTCCTCCACCCATCCTGAACCTCACCGTGATGGCAGAGGATCAACAACAACCTGGTCCTTACCGAATAGGCACCTTACCACCACTGGTCCCTGGTCTGCAGGGCACTGAGGCGAGTGCACTGCAGCTCAAAATAAAGAACTCCATCTGGTAAGCAGCTAATGGTGGCTAGTTACCATCTTCATTTCATTAGCTAGCCGGCTAGCTAGCTACTTTACTTGCAACTGCAACGCCTCCTGCATTGGTGTAGCTAGCTGGATAGACATTTAATAAGCCAGCTCTCAGCTCGCCTCCCCCAACCCCTTATCATATCCAGCGATGTTGAACTTGTCAACAATTTGCGTCAGCGACAAGTTCTCATTCTAAAAATCGTGGTTACATTTAAATTATTATAAATATTTTCATTTGCAGTACAGTATCCTAGCTAACTGTCGATATTGTGGTCCCATTCGGTGTATTTCGATAACTTGTAGACCCCAAATAAATGTCCATGTGGCTAACTAGTTTGCCGTGTCCCAAATGTTCTCATTACATCTGACCGGCGGGTGGGCAGCGTAAGGTTACTTCAACTGTTCCTAAGCTCGAGTGATAGGCGATACTAGTGATGTACATTTGAGAGTTGCAAGCACAGTAAGTAAACGCTACCATGAAACGATCTGTCCTTGGCTAGCAGTTTTGGACAACCCCTCTGGAAAGTTAGGATTAGGCTACTATGTAGTAGAGGCTGAGACTGAGTAACTGGTATCAGTTCAACTGTCACATTTAGCACCATAATTGAGTGCTAAATGTATTGTTTGTGTATTCTTATCTTAAATAGCCACAGAAATTCACACAATAAAGATATAGTTATTTTTATTTTATTAGTATAACACGAGAAAATATCGTCTGAACCTATTATTTGTGTTGAATAATGTCGCGTAAAGCTTCAAGTGTATTTTGGACTGTGAAGCTGGGATACACTTGTCCAACACTTGGCCTTCAAGCGCCCTATAGACATAAAGTTTTCTTCATTCATCCTCAGATGTTCTCTCTGTAGACCAGTAGAGGGGGTTATCAGAGTAAAACACAGATGAACAGGATGCCAAGACAAGAACCATGTCACACACTTGTCAGTGGAAATTTTTTAATTGACTTCTATCCTAAAGAATGACAGCTGGAATAAAATGTCTAATCGTTTCTTAGATTGTGTTATACCAAGTGAATATGGTTGTTCCCTCTTTATTGATGTGGGGTTACGTGTTTAACATACATTATTGTGTTTGCGTAGTTTTGTTCCAAAGCAGTGTAATACAAAAGAATAGAGCTTTGGAATGCAGCCTTGTCAGTGATCCACTATGGTCCAGTATACTTTAGTGAAACATGGTAAGTGAAGGAGGCAGGCTGTAGAGATACAGTGTAATTAAAACAGTAGGGGAAGTCGAACAAAATAGGAAGCCGGGGGTAAAATCACAACACAATGAGAAGGATAGTCTTCAAAGAGAATAGGAAAGGAGCTTCACCACTGGCAAACATCACTTAGGATTCAGGGGGACCAAACATCACTTAGGATTCAGGGGGACCAAACATCACATAGGATTCAGGGGGACCAAACATCACATGGGATTCAGGGGGACCAAACATCACATAGGATTCAGGGGGACCAAACATCACATAGGATTCAGGGGGACCAAACATCACATAGGATTCAGGGGGACCAAACATCACATAGGATTCAGGGGGACCAAACATCACATGGGATTCAGGGGGACCAAATGCAAAAAATGACTTTCTGCTTTCTTTGCTACCATCGGCTAAGAATTTAGGCAGCAGATTCTAGGTTTGTTTGTAGTAGGAGAAGGTTTACACAGCTCTCCATGCAGTGTGAACTGTCAGCATAGTAGAGCTGGGTGTCTACTGGCGCCGGGATGAGGCGGGCTGGGGTCAACCCACTCCCCTGATGAATTCTTCAGAATAGCTCCACTCTGTCGCCCCAGAGTCCAACTACTGTCTGTCCTCGCTGGGGTGTAGAGGCTAATTGCAGGCAATCCTCTTTCTGCCTGAGGCAGCCATGTTGAGGGAGGCGGGCAGACAGCAGCCAGGCTTGTCGTCCCTGGCAGCCACGAGGGTTGTTTACGTTCTGGAGGAGGGGATGGGGAGGGGTGGAGGGGGAGGGGGAGAAGGCGGGGTCTGGCTCATCTGCTGTCTTTGGGATTCAGGGCTTCTTCAGAAAATGGTACAGTAAGTTTATTTAAATGAAAAGAAGTATAATTGTTCCCCCTATTCTTATTATTCTTTAAATTATATCTTATGTAAGCTTTTTAAAAAGATCTTGGTAATATGTAAAATGTTTGTTGAGATTTGGGCATTTTTTGAATGAGAATGATAATAAGAAAGAAATAGGTGTAGAATGTGCTGTTAGTAAATAAAGATAGGAATATGAGACCTGAGGATGTTATCTTCCATGAACTGATTGTTTAGGCTGAATGAGGTCAGGCCAGGCAGGGTGAGTGGGTTCTATCTGGAGCTGATCTCCTGCTGCCACAGGCCAGCCTCACACACACACACAAGCTCTCCCTCAGCAGGTCCTGGGCTCCAGACCTACAGGCCTGGATGCCTCAGGGCCACAGAGGCTCATATCTTGCTGTCATACACCAGTTATCAAATCTCAGCGAGGCAGCTGTTGGTGTTACTAGCAGTGTGGTATGTCGCTCCATGTGAAAGGTCTGGAGTCTTGTTTAGCCAAGAAGGGAGTCATGTCTGTGCTAACTGAATCAAAGTGTGGCCATTCTGAATGTGGAGCAGTGAGCACTTGGAAGGTAGAGATATATGTTAAGCATCTTCTCTTCATACAACAGTGGCTTAGCTAGCAGAACTCTCTCTGTCCAACCTTACCTAGTAACAGCTTAATAAGCTCTCATCAGCACAGAAAATCTTTACGTCACCTGGTAACAGTCAATTACAGCTATCTCCCCCTGGTACCTACTAATAACAGACCTGATTCTGACTTAGCCAGAGTCACCTAGCTACAGTCTAACCTGCCCTGTCTCCTAACACTCAAGGCCTCAGGAAGGCCTTGAGTGTTCAGGAGGTAAACAACCGTGCCTTCACCCGGTGCTCAAGTCCTTATGTCTCTCCCTATGATTCATTGTAGTTTGCGATGCTCTCTCCCCCTCCCTCCCTCCCTTTCTGTTGTCACACACATGTACAGACACACGCATATAAAATTGCAGGCCTGTAGAATCACACCATGAGCCTGCCCTCTTCTCGCATGACATTTCTGAAGGCTATGGAGTTGTGGAAATAGGTGTGAAGGAGAAGTTACGTGTTGTTTTAGTGTGGGGGGAGGGGGGTAAGGTGGTGGTGTGGAGGCTGGGTGTGAGGAGGAATAGGAGTGTGAATTATTACCCAAGTATCTCTGACAGGGATCTGGGTAATATGTGTACAATATGTCAAGTGTAGGGCTGTGCCGTGGGACACAACGTGCTTCACCGCTCTTTCTTTGACGAAAGGTCAAGTGAGATCTTAGTGTTCCCCTTTTTGGGGTTATATACTGGTTCATACTGGATCCTTCAGCTCCCTCTTTGGCCCCTAGCCCTGCTGGGGGGCTGATATTAATAGTTCTGTCAGACAGGACATGTGTGTGTTTGTGCCTGACAGCATGTGTTCCTGGGATATATTGGTGAAGCGGATGGGAGCTCGTCGCGTGCTCAGAATTCCTCACATGTATTAATATGTATGTTCCATGCATGTGGCTCTCCCATTGCTCTTGATCGTCATTCTAATATTGTGTCTGTTTTCCTTTATTTTCAGTAAATCTGTACAATCAAAGGTGGATAACATTTTGGTGAGTATTCTGTGGATGAAATGGTGCTCCCAGTTCTTGTTTGGTGTTCTGTGTTCTGCAGTGTTCTAGCAAGTGTTCTATGTTTAGGTGGTAGGCCTAGCCCATGTCCACTGTCACAGTAGAAAGTATGTTCTATAGCTTATCTACTAGAGTCAGACTGTCAACCAGTCAGTCAGCCCATTAGTTTGCCAGCCATTGAATTAGTCCAGCCAATCAGTCAGTCATTCAACCAGCCAATCAGTCAGTCATTCAACCAGCCAATCAGTCAGTCATTCAACCAGCCAATCAGTCAGTCATTCAACTAGTCAATCAGTCAGTCAGTCAGCCAGTCAGATGCTAACCCATGCTTTCCAGACAGCAGTGCTGTGTTGCAATCCCATTTGCCACCTTGCATCAGATACTGCAATTAAACTTTAATGTCTTCAGTTGTATTCCATAACGATCCCTTATATTCATTTAGATTCAAGAAAACGTTCGTTTTTATTTGCCTCTGAAGGATGTCTAGGGGAGAAACAGGAGCCTGAGTGGTGTCTCCTGGTAGGCAGTGCTTCCAGCTCTGTGTTCCTCCCAGTCCCCTGTTGTCTCAGTGCCTCCAGCTCTGTGTTCCTCCCAGTCCCCTGTTGTCTCAGTGCTCTCTGGATCACATCAATAATAAATGCTGTGTTGATATTCTGCTTTAGTTTCCTGCCTCAACACATTGTCCTACAGTGATGACAGAATGTTCTCTTGGGAAGCCCCGCTTCTTCATTTCTGGTGTGAATTCTGCCTGGAGTAATGTGTGTGTGTGTGTATAGTTGTGAGTAGTGCGTGTGTGTAATCGTAAGTAGGGTTTGTGTCTGTGTGTGCGCAGTATAGAGTTGAGGGAGGCGCAGGCAGGTTAGGTTGGGCGGGGACTATGTTAAGTGTCCCTGCCTGAGGTCAGGCTGCAGGTATCTGGAGGAGGTCAGGCTGCAGGAACTGTATCTGGAAGAACTCCAGGGAGGATGAGGTCATACACATTGAACAGCTCTGCTGGTGTTTTCCCAGTTAATACTCTGTTATGATGCTCTTGGTGCCCAGACACACACATACAGGAACATCTCCTCCCCTATATGTGTTCGCTGGCTGTATAAAGAACAGGCACCACCATGGCTGGGGCACATTCTAATTTACCTCCCCCCCCCCCCCCCCCCCCTTGCTGATGCTGCTCAGTGGCTGATAACTTTAGCCATTGGTGAGCTGCTGTTCCCCTAGCAACAAAGAGGCGAATAGAAAAGATGGAGGGGACGTGTCTATTCTTAGAAACCAATAGCTGGTGGGTGGGGAGCTGGTGTGTGTGTGTGTGTACTCCTTGGTGCATGGTCCTGAGTCCCCCTGCCTGTCCACTCTGAGGGGCGTGTGTTGGCAGCGGGAGGCGGGGCTTCACCGCGCTGGGTGTCGAACACGCTGGGCGGGAAGACGGAAGAGCTCACCCAGTCCAGCAGCACCTCAGTCAGAACCCCCCTGCCTCAGGAAGGGCGACCATACCTGGTCTGTATGGCCAGGACACCCTCTTTAACACATCCCAGGTGACCAGGTTCTCTCAGGCCTGGTACAGGCTAGTGACCGAGGCCTCTCTGGTCTGATACAACAGACATGGTGAAAACAAGAGCTTGTTTACGCTCTGCTGAGCCAGACCCGGATTAGTGCTCCCTGGGATTACTGCTACCTCAGAGGACCTCCTCTCTGGGGGGCGGGGGTAGTATACCTCCCCATGATCACGCTGGCTCTCCTTGCTACTATCACTGTTTTCACTGTCACTGGATAGTATTACTACTGCTCTCACTGCTGGTTTCATTATCGCTGGATAGTAGTGTCACAGCTGGGTAGTATCCCTGCTGGTGTCATAGCTGATATCACTCAGTGGTGTTGCAGTGCCCTCCAAATGCAGCACTGCATTCTGGGATGTGTGTGTGGATGCTGGATGTCTTCTAGGATTAGCTTAACTGGACCTGGGAGGTAGCTGGGTGGTAGCTGGCTCAGGTGTCAGTGAGAAGCTGGCTCAGGACCTCAGCGGCCTGTGGATCTGATACAGCCATCAGCCCTACACACACCCTCTTTTTTTCCCTCACACACACATTCTCTCTTACTTACACACAAGTTTTCCCCCCACGCCACCCTCACAATAGCAACATTGTGATCTCATTAAGAGATTTCCTCGCTGTGTTTGTTACTGCTGCAGGGATGAGGACCCCCTGTGGGGCTCTATGCACACACACACGCGAGCACATACACACATTTTAAAAGCTTTTTACACGCCCAGTGAACCAAGGGGGTTAGGACTGCGGTTTTAATTTGACAACTAGCCCAGTGTATCGGTGACCTGGGACGGTGGGACTTGATGGTGGCCTGTCTTTGCAGCCTGTAGTCGAATGTGTTCTGTGTGTTCGTCTGCAGGTTCCTCTCTGCAGAAGGCAAAGGTAGGGGCATAGGAGGGGTCTGGAATCTCCAGGTCTCTTAGTGTGGATATGAGTCAGTTGGTGTGGCTTTTTTAACTCTTGTTTGTCTTTTACCTACAGCAAGATGTGGAAAAGTTTACAGACATCGAGAAACTCTACCTCTACCTTAAGTTGCCTTCTGGGCCCAGCAGTTGCACTGAGAAGAGGTGAGGAGTGTTTCAGTTCAATACCTGAGTTTGTGTACATAATTGGAATTGTTGGTCACATGACTGTAAACACACAAAATGTCTCAAGTTACACCCTATGTTTTCACAGCAAGAAGTCACAAACACACACACACTCCCTATCTCTCTTACTTTCTCTCGCCTCTCTCTTACATTCACTGATAGTAGATCATGACAATATCATACCTTGTTAATAACGTAATTATCCATAATTCCTACTTGTTCTCCACCACCTCTACTCCCACCACCTCAACACCCCAACCCACCACCTCTACACGTGGCTGCAGGACTGAGAGAGGGTCTACCAGTCCTGGAGCTCTACCATGGTACATGAATTCTGCCTTCAGACACACACAAAGGGGGCTGGGGGTGGGGTGGCTTAATAAAAAGGCACAGAACGTAGAAAGAAGGAAAAATCAGATATTCTACCCAGGACCCTTGGTGCCAGGGTTCCCCCTTGGTGCCAGGGTTCCCCCTTGGTGCCAGGGTTCCCCCTTGGTGCCAGGGTTCCCCCTCAGTGCCAGGGTTCCCCCTTGGTGCCTGGTATCCAGGCTGGTTCTGACCAGGCCTTCCCTCTACGCTCAGTGGGCAGTTGAACTCTAGTTTGAACTCTGTCTCTACTCTGTCAGTGATCTCCTCTGTTCTCCTCCGCTCAGCGACCAGAGCTCCATGTCCTCAAGCCGCACACAGCAGACGCACGCCTTCAACTGGATCAAGGGCCAGCTGGAGGAACACCCGGAGACCTCGCTGCCCAAACAGGAAGTCTACGACGAATACAAGTGGGTGTCTCACTGTGTGTGTGTGTGTGTGTATGTGTGTGTGTGTGTGTGTGTGTGAGAGAGAGTGAGAGAGAGAGTGATGTGTACAGTATGTATGCATGTCCAAGCAGGACGTGTATGTTAGGTGTCACTGGGAAGATGGGGAGGTTACACTCTACACACATGGGTCATCATTACTTCTGAATGTGTAAAGCTGCATTGTATGTGGTTCACATTGAGCGATTAAGGAACTCGTTCTGATCCCTTGTACTGGATAACTGTACTGGGGGAGTGTTTTACTGCAGGTGTCCAATGTACTACTGACTGGAAGTAGTGTCTGTTGCCCCAGACTAGAACCCCGGGGGTACTGATGAACTGATGATGCGGCTGGGTCCTATTTTAGAGTCCTAGAATACCAGGCGGTTGGGTTTCATGGAGAGAGGAAATAGAACTGTTTGGTATTTCAACTGTGCTCTGCTTCAGGGCGATCACCTGGAGTCCTTTCAGATGTTGTTTTGTTACACATAAATGTGCTTTGGACATTTCTTGATGTGAAATAAATGCTGCAAATGTAGTTCATGTAATTTAATGTAAATTGTCAATACAATTTTACCTTATGTCTTCAGCCAACAACAAAGAGGTTATGTATGTATATGTTGTATTTAAGTAACTGTGAGCCAGACCATGGTTATTAATAGTGGTCTAAAGCTTGGGAAAAGTTGTCCCCCATGTGTTGGTAAGATTGGAATGGAAAGTGTGTGTGTGTCATTGAGCTACTATGTGTTCTGTTGTATAAGAGTTAAGACACTCTGTTCTGAGACCTTCTCTGAGGTGACATTTACGTTAGAGTTTGGTTTGAAACTAATTCTGTTTCTTCTGACGGATATTTCAAATGTCTTCTATTAACAAGTGTATGTATGTCTTTTCAGGAGCTATTGTGACAATCTCAACTACCATCCACTGAGTGCGGCAGACTTTGGAAAGATCATGAAAAACGTCTTTCCAAACATGAAAGCTCGGCGACTGGGCATGAGAGGCAAATCTAAATATCCTTTAATCATTGGCTGTTACTGTCAGTCCTGTCTGGATCATGGCCCTGTCTGCTACACCAACATCTGTTGTCTCTGTTCACGAAGCTGCTAAATATAGAGCTAAACTTAAATCAAATAAAGTGTCCTCTCTCAGAGTGCTGGAGAGGAGGACTCAGTTACCATGTACCACCATGACCTTCAAGAAATATCTCTGACTCTCCTTTTCCATGAGGTCAAACCTCCAAATGGACCACAGAAATCTGACATTACTGGGCCACGGTGAAGGGTGAGGTCAGGGTTGTCCACATAGGCTGGCTGCTAGAGTAGTTTCAAACATTACTTTCCATGCAAATCACTCTCTGTTCTGAAATTGTGGTCTTGCTGAAATACATTGTTTGTTTGTGATGGTTGTGAGGGCAACTGATACCCAATATCTAGCCCCCAAGTAAATAAACCCCCCTCAAGTTGTTCACACCACCAGCCCCTTTCGCGGTCCAGTTGGTGAAGTGGCTGCACGCTAGCGCGTGTGTGGAGGGACTGGCTGGGTCATCGACTGCTTTGGCGGGACCTCCGGGGGTCAAGCTCTTGGCTGTTCGATAGTGTGACCCTCCTGAGTGTGTGGGAGAGCACCTGCTGCTCCCCTCACACGCAGCCCTCTCTGCATTCACTTTCATACACACCTCTAGTAGGCCGCCGTTAAGGCCGGGTGGGGAGGGGTCAGAGGGAGAGGGAATGTCCCTCGGGTTGGGGGTGTGTGTGAGTGATAGCTGATCTCTGACTCCAGTATGATGTCCAAGTATACATGCTAGTTTGACCTTAACCCCGCCCCCCTTCTACGTACTGCTATAGTGGACTGAGAAAGAAGGCCTTCGTACACATGCCATCTCTCCCTAACCTGGAGATCCACCAGACAGGAGATGGGGTAAGTTCTCTCACAACATCCTCATCTCTGTCTCTCTCAAGATAACACCATGAAAGTAGGATACCCACTGAAACTCAGTTCACTGCACTGTATATATTTCAATAGTACTAGTTTAGGCCCTAACTATGTGTTTGTGTGTGTGTGCGTACGTGTGTGTGTGTGTGTGTGTGGCACCACAGTGTGAGGTGCTGGAGGCGTCAGGCCAACTGTGCGGGCCGGAGGAGGAGGTGAGGTCAGCAGCCTGTGGCCTGGTGTGTGAGTGGGCCCAGAAGGTTCTGAGTCGCCAGTTTGATGCTGTGGAAGACTTGGCACGCTTCCTGCTCAACAGCCACTACATCGGAACCAAGTCTGTGGCGGCACTCACCGTCATGACTAGCACGCCCACAGGTATGAGAGGAGCCCATTGTCCCACAGTTAGACATGCCCACAGGTGTGGGAGAAACCTATTGGCTGGAAATTCTGCACGCCCATTGGGTACGGCAGGAGCTTATTGGCTCACAATTACCCTTACAGTACAAGAGGATCTACTTGTTCCAGAGTGTTGTTTGTACTTCTCACAGAGGTCAGCATGCCTGTTCAGACTGGGGAGCCTGGTAGTGATGTACTCTGACCTAACAGTAACAAACTGTTAATGTTCAGCAACTCGACCGTGTGATAGTAGCCTTTTTTCTACTCTAATTTTCACTGTGGTAGCCAGTGGAATGGCTCCATCTGGTGTCCATATTCAGTAAATCCTCCAACTCTGGAGTTTCCTTAGTTAATGTGTTCTCTGTGCGTTTTGTTTTTGTGTGTTCAGGGGTGAAGACGCCCCTGCCGACCTCAGCCTTCGTCCCCATGGCGGAGGCCCACCCCTTCCAGCCACAGGTGAAGACGCTGCCCTCGCCTTCCCCCTCCATCCACGCCAAGCAGCAGCTGCAGCGCAAGCTCCAGAAGAAGCAGCAGGAGCAGAAGCTCACCTCCCCCCTGCTTGTGGACACGCACGGGGGCACAGCGGCCTCCACCTCCCTCCCCTGCGGAAGCCCCGCCCTCCTCTCCCCCCAACCCACCATAGGGATTGTGGTCGCCGCAGTCCCCAGCCCCATCACGGTTAGCATGCGGAATTGGCCCATTAGAGAATAATACAGTTTGTAACTTTCCTCATGCATCATGCGTTATAGCTGTGTGTGTGTGTCTGTGTGTGTGCAGGTACAGAGGAGCCGGCAGCTGATGTCTCCCAGTCCAGTGGGCTCCACGGAAGGGAAGGTTCTACCAGTCAACTTCCAGGTGGTGACCCAGCCGGTGCAGTCTATCCGGCAGAGCCCCAAGCCTACCCAGAACTTCTCTGCCAGCCCTGTGGGCGACCGTTCCGCACGCCAACGCTACGCCCAGATTCTGCCCAAGCCTTGCTCCACCAGCGCCCTGGCCCTGCGCTCCCCCCCCACCCTGGTCTTCACCAACAGCCCCATCCAGACCGTGGTGCCCACAACCCACGTCAGCTCTGTCAATGTGGTAAAGATCTCCCTGGCGCCCAGCAGCAGCACCCCCACCCTCAGCAGCTCCACCCTGCGGCCAGCCTCTGCCGGCCTGGCTAGCCCCGGGGGCTCTGCTGGCCCCCTCCTGGCCCCTGTAGCCAGGCAAGGCAGGGCCCCCACCACCCCCACCATGGAGGTTAAGATGGAGGCTGAGGCCTGTGACACTCAGGAAACAGTGCCAGTCCAGAGGATGGTGCCCCGGGCTGCCAGTCTGCCTGCCCTCCAGACTAGAGGCTGCCTGGGCCTAGAGGCCGGGGCTGGACTGGGGCTGGGGTGCACGCCCCCCTCAGGCTCCCACAGCACTGTGGCAGCTCCAGCTGGCAGCAATAACAACACTAGTAACAACAGCACTTTGTATCTGACGGCCTCCAACCAGACCGGTAGTTATGCTGGGTCACCAGTGGGTGACTCATTGTCCTCCAGAGAAGGCTTCCAGGCCCTAAGGAGTCCCAGAAAACGCCCCGGCATGGGCCCAGAGCCCTACCCCTCGCCCGTCAAGAGGGTGTTCGTCTCCCAGCAGGCACTAGGAGGCGGCAACGGTCCGAGGCAGGGGATTGGTGCTGCAGTGAAGAAGCTCCCCAGGTCTGGCGCCCCTCTCCGGCCAGAGAGTGCTCCAGCCACCGCCATCAGCAAGGTGACTGTGAAGCTCAACTCCAGCACCCCCACCAGGATCCTGGCTCTCTCTGACCCTCCCATCCGACGCTGCGGCTTCCAGACCGTCCGTCCACAGAGCGCCCTGCTGGGAGGAGCCACTCCCATTACCATGGACACCAGCAACATGGGGGCCGGTGGCGCCCAACAGCAGCAGCCCCTGCCTGCCCCGCCCGCCTGTAACCAGCTCCAGAAGATCTCCTCCATGGGAGGGATGGGGAACTCCCTGTGGTCCGGGGGAACTCAGCTGGAGGTGGGGCAGCAGCAGCAGGCCTTTCCCCAGCAGATGGAACCAGCAGACCAGACGGAGACCCCGGTCCTGGAGCCTCTGCTGGTTCAGAAACAGGACTGCGGGCCGACGCCCATGCAGACGGACATGGACTACTTTTTCAACGACGACGACATGACGCAGGACAGCATTGTGGAGGAGCTGGTTCAGATGGAGGAGCAGATGAAGCTCAACGGCAGCCTGGCTTACTGTGCTGATGTCGATCTGCCAGGCCAACAGGGGGCAATGCAGGGAGGAACCATGTCCTCCAACCAGACCGTGACTCCATACTACCACTCTACACACAGCAGCACCACACCTATACACACCCCCACCCCCACCTCTGAGATGCTGGGGGGGCAAGGCCTGACCAGGGAGAGCCCCTGCTCCCGTGTAGCCCCCAGTACCCCCGTGGACAGCGCCTTGGGCAGCAGCCGGCACACCCCTATCGGCACTCCCCACTCCAGCTGCAGCAGCGTGCCTCCCAGCCCCGTGGAGTGCAGAAACCCCTTTGCCTTCACGCCCATCAGCTCCAGCATCACAGGTTACCATGACGGCAGCATGGTGTCCAGTAGCCCGGTCAAGCCCATGCAGCGGCCCACAGCCACCCATCCTGACAAGGCCCGGCTGGAGTGGATGAGCAACGGCTACAACACGAGCGGAGCGGCGTCTGGAAGTGGCATCAGCATCCTGCCCAGCTACCAGGACCTGGTAGACGACCATTTCCGGAAGCCCCACGCTTTCGCTATCCCAGGACAGAGCTACCAGCCCCAGAGCAGGCACCATGATGGGCACATGGGCCGGCTCACGCCCATCTCTCCGCTGCAGCAGACCTCCAGTCCCGCCAAGCAGGAGGGCTTTGCGGTACCCGCTCCTCTGGACAACAAGGCCGCCCCGTCCGCCGTGGGTGCCGCCTTCCGCTGCCGCAGTGTGAGCCCTGCCGTCCGCCAGCGCAACCTCAGCGGGAGCACGGCGGCGCTCCAGAACATACCCCGGACGCTGGCGTCCCCCTTCAGCTCCCCCATCACCCCCGAGGTGCTGAGCGTCCTGGCGGGCAGCCAGGCGGAAGCGTGCTCCAGCAGCGTGGCTCAGAGGAGCCAATCAGTGCCATTGAATGTGATGATGCAGACTGAGGTGCTGCCCATGCAGGCCAACAGCCAGAAGATCACCAGCGTTCTCCTGAGCAAGATGGACGGGGATGGGGACGACGCAGTGCGAGGGCTCGGCATCAACAACATGCCCTCCAACTACACTGCCCGCATGAACCTCAGCCAGATCCTGGAGACCACGCCCAGCTTTCCCAGTAATGCCAACCATCACACACTGGCCACACCTGGCAGCAATGCGTACGAGTTCCAGAAGCCAGGCTACCTCATGAGGAAGGAGCAGATGATTCTGTCTACCGTTGACAGCCACTCACAATCAGCTCCTGAAGAGCAACGGCTACACCAGCACCAGCCACAACAGCAACTTCAACAACAGAACCAGCCACAACAGCAACTTCAACAACAGAACCAGCCACAACACCAACTTCAACAACAGAACCAGCCACAACAGCAACTTCAACAACAGAACCAGCCACAAAATCAGCTTCAACAACAACACCTTCAGCAACAGCTCCAGCCACAACAGCAACTTCAACAACTTCAACAACAGCACCAGCAACAACAGCTTCAACAACTACAACAACAGCTTCAACAACAACTACAACATCAACAGCAAAATAGTCAGCCCATGCTACCAGCAAACAACACACTGCAAAACCAGCAACAACAACAGCAGCAGCTGCAACAACATCAACAACAACTCCAACATCAACGGCAGCAGCTGGACTTTAGTACCACAGTCAAAGAGCTACTGGCCTCTGACAGCCTTCCTACTGGTTCTGATCTGGCGGGCCAGGCCTCAGAACCTTCCACAGGGTCACCAGGTTTCCCTGGCGACATGCGTCTGACCTCGGAGCTGTCCAGCAGCATCAATGACTTGAACGCCCTGGACACCAATTTGCTGTTTGACCCCTCCGGCCAGCAGGGGGCGTACGGAGACTCCACCCCTGAGGAGCTGCTGAACGATCCTCTGTTCCAGCAGATCTGCAATGAGACTGCAAACTCCAGTGGATTTGATTGGTTGGAAAGCAAAGACCAGCCCACTGTAGGATTGATGGGTTAGGTGAGGTCAGGGTTCTCTTGTATTTTTAGTGGGCTGGGTTTTTATTGTTTATAACGTTTTTTTTTTTACCTGTCTTTGTAATTTTTTACGTTGTACAGCAGGTGCAACGCTCTGGGTACGGTGACTGTCCAATTGAAGTGCCCAGCTTTAGCAGAGATGGTCTGTCTTTAATGATGCAGGTTATGTACCCCCTCCCACATCGCCACCCATTACTGTACAGAGCCTTTAAATCAAAGGGGGGAAGGGTTTACTTTTAATAAGATGGACAGATGATATCACTGCAAGATATATCTGTTTAGATGGCTCTGTAGCAGCTAACCCAATCCTTTCATTCCATGATTCTATTAGCGGAATGATGTCATAATAATGTAATAAGGATATAATAGTAGCCTATAGCTTGTTTTTCCCCCCTCCCCTTTAGATCTTTTATTTTCAGCAATGCACTGACTGCATTGATTTGGATAATGAAAGGTTGTAATTTTACCGTTGGAAAGAATGCATCAACTCGTTGAGAACGGGTGATTGATTACAGGTGCACTAGTGAAGATCAGAGTGTGAATAAGGCATAAAACCCAGGGAGAACGACAGGTAATCCCAGCAGGTGCTTCTAGAACATCCTAATGTTCTGGAATTCTAACCTTCAGAGCCTTATATTCATACCAAAGAAAAACAAGTCAATCATTGAGATGTAGAAATCCAACCAATAGAATCTTTAAATTACAATCACTGTCTCAAGGTTGAGTTCCTTTCTGTAAGATGTGAGCTGAAACCTTGTTGGCTGTATATAATTTTCCTTCAATAAGAAAAAATATGAAGAAATAGTTAACTGACTGACAGTTAACTGATAACTTTGTAGCACTGGAAGATATGCTGAGAATCCCACTACTGGTCTGGTTAATGTAACCTGTGTAGCAGGACAATGTCTGGGCTTATTTGGTTCACTGTTACATGAGTGTTCCTCTCCTTACAAAGCCCCCATTTGTAAATATGAAAGCTCAACATTAAGAACTAAAATACACTGTATGGACCTTTTATAAACTGATACTGTGCACCCTCACTAACACTATATATATAGGTGACTTTGAGTCAGGAGCCAGCAGACGTATGTGTTGCAGCTGGCACCACAACTTGTATAGATAAGGCTGTGTGTGTGTTTTCATTTGTTTCTCTGATCTTTTTTGTTTGTTTGCTACCTGAGATTTATAGGGCCCTCCTAATTCAGAGGAGACATACCTTGAGTGAGAACATAGCATGGTATTTGAAAATTACATACATAACCAGGTTGCATATCTTCCTCTGACAGATGTAAACGGGAAGTCTCAGAGGACACAATGATTTCATGGTTCATATTACAGTCCGCTCAAAAGGTTCATCTTATTGCACTAAACTCCCCGTGAACCTGAGCACCTCTGATGGGACAGAGGTATTGATGGAGACCCACACAATATTTTAAGATCTGAAATAGAAAAGATAAATAATTTAAAGTCAATCAGAAATATGACAAAGTAAATTGTCTTATGTAGCAATGTACATGAATCTCAATGAGATGACTTATCTACTGTATTCTCCTATATGAGAATATAAAACTATCTAGTTATCTAAAGGAGTAAAAAGGACAAATATTATCAAAAGAATCATTCAGTGTTGATAAATGTGTGCATGCATGTTTAATTCTATTGTATAGAGTATTGTAACCACTGTAAACAAGGACTGGTCCTGTCATACAGAAAGTTTGAACTTTTTACATGAGTTTCTTGCATTGTTTGATGTTTACTAACTCATGAATCATTTTTTTTCTTTATGTTCAGTTTATGGGTCCGTTCAGTTTTAAACTTTTGGTGTTTTTACTTTATCTGTGATTTAGAAAAAAAAAAAAAAAACTCTTGCATTTGTATTTTTAAGAAACCCTTAAAAATAAGCACGGGTGTTTGTACCTAAAAGGAAACGGCATTAAGCAGTGACCCCCTGACCCGGTAGAGACACCCTTCATCCTACACTTCATCCGTTACAACTATCCTCCGTCGTGTTGTTGTCCAAGTACAGTGCTCAGCAAACCGTACAGTCGTTTGATAACGTTGCCATAGCATTTCAGCCAATGTTATCCTCTTTCTTTTTTTATTGGGGGTGCTCAATGATGAGATTTTTTAAGTGGTTTAAAAAACCAATAAACTTTTTTTTAAGTACATAAAGCACCTTGATTTCAGTCTGTTTATTACCAGGGAATGTATGATTTTGGGTGCGGTGATCAGTCAGTAATTTGATAACAGGCTGACTGGTGGAGCTCAGAGAAACGATGCGCATGTGGCCTCGCTCACACCATCTGTTCCTCGGTAAGACTGTTTTGAAGCCTATGCTGATTTTAGTTGGTCAGATGAGGAATGATAAGAACCTGAACCTTGAGATTAAGAAAACTGAATAGCAAAATGTTTTTGCAGGATTTCGCACCCTCCGCCGGTCCTCCAAAAACAAGACCGGATTTCATTGACTAATTGCACATTTCCCAAATGGTCATAAATTGTAGTGACATAAACACATGGTTTTAGAGAATAATATAAGGACATCGTGTATGGAGGTCTCTTAAAGTAAATAACTTTACATGATAAATTGATTTCTGTACCTTTTCAAATGACACATCTATGTGTCATTTGCAAATGACACATAGCAAATCTATCCCTGTAGAACCAGCTCTACTCGGCTTTAGTCAGGGGACTTCCTGCGACCGTCTCCTGTCAATGCTATGTCAAACTACGTGAGTAGGAGGCGTGGCAGGGTGGCAAGGGAGGGGGAGGAGATGGGTGATAATAACAAGACGTAACTCGACCAGTGTTCTGACAGTAGTTACTGTATCTAACAAACGGAGAGACAGATCTCTCAATATCTGCAGTGCTGTCACCTGGACCTTTTCCTAAATATTCACTGGGTGGCTGGAATACATCCATCCGCGAGAGAAGAGGACACAGCCTGCTCGCTAGTTAGCCAGCTCGCTAAGCATGGCCGCACTCACTCCCGAGGTCCGAGGACTTGAGACAGATGAGGTAAATGTGGATTTATGTGTCTGGATTCTTTGATATCAAAGTTGTTTGATAAGAAATCAAACCAAGTAATAGGTAAAACTGTGTTCTGGTAGTCAAATGAGTGCCCTAATAGCTTGATGGCACATTAGCCAGCTACCAATTTTTGAAATTATAGCTAAAAGTGGTACATCGTTTTGAATGCCTGGCCAACTATGTTCCACCGATGCACTTTTGGCATTCACGCACTGGTAGTCGACATGTTGAAAATGGACGTTACGAATATTGCTAGTACACTCATAAATACGTTATCTGGATTTACATCGAAAGGGGCTGAATGAACTTGACTTTAAGAACATTTTAGTTACTGGTTTACCCGTACACGTGACGTTCCTTCACTAAGTGAAATTCAAATGAAAAAAGGAGTTTTTTAGAGATGTATGTGAAGGGTTTGGGCATTTTCCCAATCTCCAGGAGTTGGATACATGCAACAGACAACATCACACACATGTAGATAACATGAATAAGATATAGTCAAATAACTGTAAAATTAATTAATACTGCCGGGTTTCCAATAAAACAAGTGTACTCATAAGGGGTGTATGCGACTGTGGCGTAATGGAGTTGGGGTACGTGTGTTGGCGTGTAGTCGAGGGCAGCAAGGAGGGGCACGTGCTGCACAAAGCTTTAGAACCCCCTCTCTGATAAAGTCCGTCCGAGGTCTCAAGGACTCAGGAGGAGCTACCATTGGCAGTAGACTAATGATAAGGCAATTCTTCTTCTGGCTCTATTGTGAGTTATTGCGAAATAGTATAGAGCACTGTGTATGACTAATATTTTCTGTAAAGCATGAGCAAGCACGTGGTACCTGAGATGTCAAACACCAGGCTGATACAATGTAGTTTCCTGGCAGTGATTCGCTGTGTTTATGTGCTGTCTGAAAGATCAGTGAGTGAGTTACAAACGAGATGTGAACGTCTTGGAGTTACCGAGTTGGGACGTTAGAAACGAATAAACACTGTAGGCACAATTACATTAGTTGTTTCAGTTCAGTAAAATAAAAAGTTAATTGTTTTACTCAGTACTAAAAGTATAATACATTTTCACGCTACGAACGATCAAATCTAATTCGTTATTGATAAATCTGGATACATCGGGTTCCACATTCCGGTGCACATGATACACCAAACGACTTCTCAAACTCTGGACGGGGCGGTCCGACTGTGCAGTATAATTTACAGTAATGGCAATTCGATAGATGTTAACCCACTCCCGATGAATCGTTACATCAACAGTTACTTGAATCTGTCAGTTGGAGTAACTGATGTTCCCATGAGACTTTAAATTATTATGATGTCATTACAGGTGGAATCAAGGATTCTCAGAGTTAAAGTCATCGCTGGAATCGGGCTAGCTAAGAAGGATATCCTTGGGGCCAGGTCAGTCATAGAAATAAAGTCTAACCTAACTGCCCTCATACAAGCAAACTTGTCATGATTTTTTTTATAACATTTTAACTATTTGAATGTGAAGATTCAATGAAGCCTTGTATCTCAAGGTGCTGTTTCCTCTCAAAACACAGTCAAGAGTTCAATAGGCTGTCAGTGGGTCCAAGTGTTTGTTTAAACAGGACACTTTATATCCAGCTCAGGCCGTGATTTGTTGCTGGTTGGTAAGTCTGATGTGTAAACACAGTGGGCCTGCCGGTGTGCATCCAAGCTGCGTACCAACCTGCAGGTAGAAACATGAGCTGCTTTGTGTAACTATGCTTCCTTATCAGCGAGGCTCACTCTAGAGGAAGTCTAAAATGTCTTTCAACTGAGACCTACACAACATTACTCTCATGTTAGCTTCAGAGATAGGGTTAAGGAAACTCATGGCACAAACCCAGCTTACTGCCAGTACTAACAGGCTGTCAGGAAACTGATTTGCCTGCACAAATGGAGAGCTGTCAATCTTCAAAATATATCCATAAGTGACACCTGTAGATGGTGCTAGAGGTAGTGGTTGGTCTCTCTGTCCCTGCTACACGGGCAGAACCTTGGGGCTCCTTCCTGAATCCGCCTGCACTATATCCTGTCCAGATCAGCTCTCAGTAATGGGTGCTACCCAGCCCCTGGCCCACAGGGCTTGTTTGTTGTTTATTGACACAACTAGACTACTTTAGGGTGTGGCGGCTGGCCCTCGTCTTCACCGTAAAGGTACAGTGCCGTCTAGGATGTCTTGGGTACATAGGAATTTAGTGTCCACAGAGGACCCTAACCCGAGTCACATTATATTGTTTTTATATTATTTTATAGAAAATTGTATTTATTTAGTGAATTAAAGATGCTGTAAAGTGGCAACTTATATTTTATTTTATTGTATATTTTATTTAATTCTAATTCCACTTAGTACTGCTAGTTTATGTACCCTTAGTATAGATAGTCCACATATTACAAATTTTAGGTCCCTATATGTTTATTGTATGCACCTTCCTGCCAAAGCAAATTCCTTGTCTGTGCAAACTTTCATGGCGAATAAATCCCATTCTGATTCTGAAAAATTGAAAATGAGTTTTAAGTTCATCACACCACAGAAGAATGTGTTGTTAACTACCCATCCAATTTTGAACACTGACAAGTATGTTTAATTAGGCTTTGAAATCGTGAGAAAATCAGCAGTCTTCTCTGCTTGAGACTGGGGGGGCGTGTCGCCTGAAGGAGCTGAAGCTCCGCCCCCTCGAATTTATTGATTTTAGCAACAGCAGCAACACTAGCTAAATCAATTGCAGATATCAGAACAGACCTACCTGCAGTCTCTGAGTGTTTTATGTGTTAATTACTTTGTCTTTGCATCGTACCAGCTGAGTAACAGAATGCAACCATCTGTGGTCTGACGTAGATAGGTCGGATTTTGGCTCCGCCTATACAAAACCTGAGCTGAAAACGGAAGAGACGGTCTAACTCCACATTTCAGTGCAACAACGTTTTCGCGCTTTGCACATGCTTTCAGGAACTCATTTCACACGTATATAATGTACTGAAAAGCAAATCATGGAATTTGCTTTACGGCATCTTTAAATTATTTTTCCTATTCATTCATGTTTATATTAGGCTGACAATGTGAAGCTTGTTGGTGATTATTTAACATGACATTCTTTTTAACAATTGAATATCTACTGCATTTTCTTTTACCACAGTGATCCATATACAAGAATATCTTTGTATGACCCTGTCAATGGAGAACTAACCAGCCTCCAGACAAAAACTATCAAGAAGGTAAGTAGCCAAGTTGCTGAGTATGTGTTGGTAGAGGATCTAATGTTCTCTGAAATTGCAGAGTTATGTATTTTTGTTAGCCTTTAAGGCAGCAACCCTGCTCCATCTAACACCTGTTATTCTGCACCTGTTCCTCCTCCTTCCATGAAGACACTGGACCCAAAGTGGAATGAGGAATTCTACTTCAGAGTAAGTGAATTATGCTACCAGGCAAACATATTGATGTGTATATGTGTGTGTTAAACAGGCAAGGGCAGCACATGGAAACCTAGTCTTTAGCATCTGGTCACCTGTCTCTCTCCCCTCTGGAGTTGTCCCCTCACCCCTCCACATTTCTGAATGGACTTTTAGTGGCAGGTTCCTCTTCGGTAGTGAGATCTCTTTGACAGGTGGAAGCTGAGATCCAGACCAACAACATTCCAACTGTTTTTCTTACAAAGCATTACAGAGTAAGCACACCTAGCTCACAGTGTAAGTGTGTGGCGTCTTGGTTCAGTGTGGTTGCTTGCCTGTTCAGGGTTGGTCTTGCCTGTTCAGGGCTGGTCTTGGTTCGGCGTGTCTGCTTGCCTGTGCAGGGCTGGTCTTTCCTGTGCAGGGCTGGTCTTTCCTGTGCAGGGCTGGTCTTTCCTGTGCAGGGCTGGTCTTTCCTGTGCAGGGCTGGTCTTGGGTTGGCGTGTCTGCTTGCCTGTGCAGGGCTGGTCTTTCCTGTGCAGGGCTGGTCTTTCCTGTGCAGGGCTGGTCTTGGTTTGGCGTGTCTGCTTGCCTTTGCAGGGCTGGTCTTGGTTTGGCGTGTCTGCTTGCCTGTGCAGGGCTGGTCTTTCCTTTGCAGGGCTGGTCTTTCCTGTGCAGGGCTGGTCTTGGTTTGGCGTGTCTGCTTGCCTGTGCAGGGCTGGTCTTTCCTGTGCAGGGCTGGTCTTTCCTGTGCAGGGCTAGCTTGAGGTGAACAGGATCAGAGGGGCTGAGACCAGATTGTGTTTGCTACTTCATTGTCATCAGAAATGCAGGCTTAATATGTAGGGTCAGGTAATTGTGTTGATGAAGGACACATTAGTACTATATAATGGGCCTATCCTTGCTTTTCACTGTCGCTGGATTTCTGGTGTAAGGATAGTGAGTCACAGTCTATTTGTACCCCTGAAGCCTGTGGGCTATAGGACTCCCTCCAGGTTGACTCCTGGCGCTGGAGGCAGGCTTCACCCACACTCAGAAGCGTCTCATGTTTTACACCTCATGGGCGCTACCTTCTAGCATGGCTAAAATCTGGTTGTGACTCAACGCTCAGACACCACCCTTATGTACTGTAGGGGCTGCTTGAAATGTTCTGCCAATGCAAATATATATATATATATCTAGGAGCATGTATTCACTGTTCTATAAAAGAGTGAAAGAGCTGGCTGTAACTGACAGAATGTCTAATGATTCACCTAAACTTTGTCTCTTCTAACCTTGATGGAGACTTAGTGAGTCATTGTTAGCCACACTGTTAACATGGTTAGAAAGAGCAGGGTTGTTGTATAAACACATACAAAGATAACTACTGTATTACTAAAATGGAATTATCGGGTCATTCAATGTGGCCTACTTTCCAAGGACATGGACACAAAGCCAACAGCCTTTGTAACTACAAAAGTGTCCAACAGAAGTGCACATTTTCTCAGGTGTGCTGTATGGATGGCATATTATGCAGATGTTTTGATCAGTTTGATGTTGTATTCTGTGTTCCAGGTTCATCCCAGGAAGCATCGTCTGCTGCTGGAAGTGTTTGATGAGAACCGCCTGGTAGGTAGATTCTGGTGGAGGTGAAACTGCTTCCACAAGGACATATTCGCATATATTCTCTTCAATATTTGTGTATTAGCAGTAGACTGATATTGACAGTGGCCCAGGTGTGTGAAGGAAACTGAACCAATTTCCAATGGGCTTTTGTCACTGCAGGGATGGTTGTATGTGAAGTGGTTATAGAGTATATAATAAGAAAGCCAACAGTGATTAGGTGTAGCTGGGTTGTACTGGGCTAAACCTTTGGGGTTTAGCCCAGCACTGCCACAAATAAACCTGGCCTGCTTGAATTGAAGGTTGCCTCTTTAAAAAATATCTAGGAAATGTAATACACTCTTCTCTAAAGAGTTAAACTGTCTTGATCTCATAAAAAATCTGTAGTGTTACCGGGTCAGCTATTACTTTTGTTAAGTACTTATGTGCCCGGGGACACCTGACTAATGGGGGTAATGGTTAACCAGAAGTCCACATAATAGACTCTAACAGGAGATTAGTTAGTGGTTTAAGATATTGAGATGAGATAGCATAACACCAGGCCTGAGTGTGGACGTTAGCAGATGGTAGCATGCATTATGTAGTCTACATACACTGACGTGGGGTAGTGTGTGAAGGGGTGGCATACCCCTGCCAGTGTTCCTATAGAATATCCTCCCTTTCTCCCGCGGTGATGGTGGACATGTTGGAGCAGGCCCAGACCCATCAGGCCAGGGTCTCCAGATGGTGTGGGTCTAACGAGCCAGAGCTCAGACCTGCTGCTGACTGGAGCGATGTCGCTGTCTCTGACACCAGACACCGTGGAAGGGCTCGCTTTGAATTCCCAACACCAAGATTAGGCCTAATCCCTGACGGGGAGGGACTCTACATGCTAGGGAAAATCAAACGACTTTGGAATGGTCTGAGATTCACTTAATGGCAGAATGCCACCAGACCACATATAGCCTAATGTGTTTGTGTCTAGTGCAGACCTGTGTCTAGGTGCAGTTTAAGGGTTGCGGTGCGGGCGGGAGGGAGGGATTCATACTATATGGTGAGGTGGGAATAGTGTCACGCGGTGCCAGGGGTTGTGACGTGGGAGGGGTCCCTGCGTCACACGCTCTCTGCTGGTGAGTCATCTCCTCATCTGGACTCCCTTAATACCATCACACTATGTCATTGACCTGCCGGCCAGCATGGCTACAACCCCCCAGAATAGCTCTGAACTCACATAATAGTCCTGTGACGGGTGTGTGGCAGATCTACTCAGCTTTTGGTTGTTACATTGAGAGTCCGATTACAGGTGATGTAGCTGACCAATGTGTGTGTTCCCTGAGCAGAGTCTCGACTTGAGCTACACGTAGCTACTGTATGTTGAGGTGTGTTAGCAAGGCTGGATGAACAGGAATGATTTTAATATGTCGAGTGGGGGATCTTCACCACAGTAGTACGTCTCCTTTTCTTCCTCTGTTCATTATGAAACAGGGCCGTCATCCTAAAGCCCTCGTGGCTTTATCTGGGGTTCAGAGGGATGCTGCAGAGCTCAGGCACACCGTTTTATGAGCTAGCTGACTTCTGCAGTTATCATAACCAGCAGAAGTAGCTTCACTGTAAATTGGACCAGGCCGTGGTGTTTTCCCAAAATGGCTACTACAAGGATACCCTATCCTTTAAGGTTGATGTAGAATTATGTTAAAACTCATTCCTCTTGATTTCCTGTAATTCTATACCGGTGGGTAAAAATATTTGAGGGACGCGGTACAGGCAAGGAAACACTATCCGCCCGGCAGCATCGAGAAGGCAGAGTCTTGAGTGAGTGGTCTGAGAGGCAGTCCCTCTACTGAGCTGGTACATTGCTGGGCTCTTTAATCCTGTCAGAGGGTGACCAGGAGCTGGGCCAGGGCTGTGGTAGACTCTGTGAGGATAGACGGCAGAAGACACTGATTCCGTGAGGCTGGGGCCGAGCCTGGGGTTGAGGCTTGGCTGAATTGTTTCAGTGAGTTCTACCCCTTAAAGTGCCAGTGCTGCTCTGTGTGGATCAAGTGTGGATCTAACTCCTTAAAGAAGTGGACCACAGTGGTTGTTTCAGGCTGAGGCTGAGAAGAGTTCTTTTGACCTGCCTTGACTAATAGCCTTCCAGCAGCAGAGGAATGCAGCTTGTCACAAGAGCTATTTTGGCTATGTGCTGCCGCTAATGCTGGTAATCACGGAACAGGACTGAGCAGTTGCTTCACTGTACTTTCTCAGCCGTGAGGCCCTGCCATGCAGTGCCCCTCGGCTCGGGTGGGATTAGAGAGCTAAACGGATGGCACGCCAGCTCCGTTTGCATTTTGCGTCGAGGAGAAGTAACACAGACCCTCTGTCAGAGAGCCTGAGCAGCCATGGTGAGGAGAGTGGCGAGACTGGCCGCGGCCCCACTGAAAGCCCAGCCCACAGCTCCCTCCACATGAAGGTGACTCCTGGACAGTTGGCTCTGCCCCCGCTGTCGCCAGAGGACGCTAATCTGCAGCGCTACTCCTCCGTGTTCATACCCAAGGTTAACCCTGCCGGAGGCAGCAGGAAGAGCACCCTGCAGATCTCTCTGCAGCCCTGCGCCAAGCTCCACGGCGAGCAGGAGGGGGGAGTGGAGGATGGGGAGGCTGGGGGCAGTGAGGGGGGGGCAGGGAGCGTGTCTGACGGGGGCTCCAGTAGTAGCAGCAGCACGGCCAGCGACGCCGGGTACTGCAGCAGCAGCAGTATTTTTGAGCCGGAGCTCCCAGAGACGCGGCGGGTGGCCCAGGACAGGAGCCTCCCGCGTAGGAAGGCCCGGGTGCCACTGAGGCGTTGCTCCTCGCTGGTCATCTTCCCCCGGAGCCCCTGCAGCACGCCACCAGCCTCCCCCGTCAGCCCGGTGGCTCTCCCTGCCCTCCCACTGGCCAGGGGCTGCTTCCAGACCTCCCACCAACTCCAGCTGTCCGCCAGCGAATCCTCCACAGACGACGACACGGTCACCTCCAAGGGATCCATCGCTACGGCACTCAACGGCCTGCGACTGTCCAAGAACAGTTGTCCATCATCCGAGTTCAGGGATGCTAGGCCCGTGGTGCATTTCAATGTTCCTTTTTTGGATGAACTGAGATACAATATGGAGGACGGCAGAACTCCTGACAGGTCAGCTACTTTAGACAGGCCGCCAGGTCGCCACTCCAGTGTGCTGTTGCACTTTGCCCACCAGAGGCCTGTAGTGTTGTCTGGGAAGGGTGTGCTTGCTAGGGCTGCGGTCAGTGTGGAGCACCCTGAGAGTCCACAGCAGGAGGGGAAGAACTCTCACAGGCACATCAGGCTGTTCCGCAGCACGTCCGCTAGCCTGCCCCCCTCTGCTAAACTGTCTGAAAGGAGCCACCACCCTGCCTGCCAGACCGGCAATGGACAGGAAATGCCAGGGCAAATCGCTGGTCATCGTGCTTTACAGAGGAGCTTTTCCCTGGAAGTCCCCTACCCCAATACCGGAATCTCATGTCACGTTTCCAACCCCAAGCTGGCCAGCTCACAGGCTGGCTCTCCACATGTTCACATACGAGTGTCTCACGGCTCTGGGGCCAGGGTCTCTGGCTCTGTTACTGATGTAAACACTAATCAGAGAAGGGATCATGTTCATATGAATCCTGGACTCAACACCAGGGTGAGTCTTTTTTTGGTTGTTTTGTGTTTTCAATTTAGCAAGGTGGTTGTCAAGTGATAATAATGACATGATAGATAATACTTAGTAGAATGGGAGTATACATTAGAACTTGGCATGTTATTTATGGTGTTACCTGTGACAGTGCAAGACTGTGACTGTTTTGTTGTGACATCAAAACACATCAAATGTGACATTACTCAGAAACGCTTTGAGGTGTCAGATGAAAGTGAATGCAGTGAAGGGGTGTAATGAGTGATTCTTAGAAAAAAAATAATGTGTATTGTTTGTTTATTGTACATAGAAACTGCCAAGTTTCCATGTAGCAGTTTTACCTTTGACAACGTCCCCTCCTTGATATGGGTCTTAAGAGGATCCCATAGCTAGCTGTGTAGGCTAGTGCTAGCCAACATGTTAGCCTATATGTAGCTAGCTATGTTAGCATACATGCAGCTAGCTGTGTTAGCTTAGCATAGCGTACGTGTTTATGTCTCTAAATCTGTTAACTTTTAGGACTACTTGTTGTACAAGCAAGCAGAGGTTAAACTTAGCTGCTGAGCATCTACAGCAGTCTTACAAATAACATGCTCTATGTGAAAAAACATTGTGAGGCATTTGGTTGCATCATAGTAAGCCAGGCTAGATCCTGGAACAGTAGAGAGAAAACAGGATTCATTGGATAGCCTACCTAGTGTATTTGTGTGTGTGAGCGGGTGCGTGTGTGTGTGTGCGTGTCTACATGCATGCTTTGGTTTAGTGGGGTTCTCCATTTTTATTATTCTGTTAACGCTTTGAGTAATCAGTTTAAGTATTTACCCCAGGCTAATTTTAGTTTTGGAAAGGCAGCCAGAGCCCCACACCCCCACCCCCACACCCCTCTCTATAAATAAAGCACTTCCAAAATATTCCCCCTGACTCCAGATAGTCTGGTGGCTGAAGCACTGCTGTGGGCAGGGGACTCAGATTTACCAACGTGACACCAGAGCACAGCCCAGTCATCTCAACCATCTTGGGTGGCTGTAGGGAGGGGTGGGGGGGGGGCATGTTATGCAGGCTTTGGACAGGCTGAGCCTTTTGCAGTAAAAGAGTGCTGTGTTCCCTTCACTGTGGGTGCCCCTGCTAGGCCATGTTTGCAAAGCATCAGGTGTCAGGTCCTCTCTCTCCCACCCTCCTCCCCCTCTTCCTCTCTGCATTTAGCAGCTTGTCAGGAAAGACCTGCGCTAGCAATTAGCCAAAGCCGTACCAGCTAAACTCTATATGCTCATTAAGGACAGAAGACCTCCCAGCTGCATAGCTCCTGCTCCAGTCTAGCAGCTCATATAAACCCCTACTAGATAATCTACAGTGCTGATTCATCATGTCTTTTTTGAGAGAAACAATTGACCTAGAGGTCAGGTGAAAATAATATTTGGATATTTAAATTGGACCCGTGTGTGGAACCCGTCAAGCTGTGATTGTGACACTTTGTTATCTGACCTTCTCTATGTAGTGTTGTTGCAGGCTCGACAGTAAGACAAGTTGAGAGCAGTGCAGTGGTGTTTGGCTGGCCCTGTTGGGTTTAATGCTGTGGAGGTGGTCTGTTGGCAAACACAAAGACACACACACACGGGGACATAAACACAAACACACACCACTAGAGAAAAACAACGCTTATCTTTCCCTGCACAGGTCATTAAATCCTGGCTGTTGAACTAGCAGGCCAAGGCCGTGGTCTCTCTCCCCTCACTCTCTTTATTGGCTGCTGGTTGTTGAGAGTCTCTGCTGGGTTACTGCTACCTACTAGATGTGTTATTTGCTGACCATCAGCAGGACCTTGGCTTGCAGCCTGTGTTTTAAGGAGACAGGCCTGACTGGACGCTCTGAGGTGAACGGGCCATGGACCCACAGCTCTACTTTAGTACATTTGTTTGGATTTTTTTTTTTTTTGCCTGTTTTTCCTGACCATGTGATGTGTTGAACAATAATGGCATCACAGAGACCTCAGTGACGTAGGATGACCTTCATTTGGGGTTGTTCCTTAGTAACACAGTGCAGAGCAGAGGAGCCCCAGACTGTGCATGTGTGGTCAGAGAGAGACTGGCCTGCCTGGTTTAGCCCAGGGATCTACGGGCTAAATGATCTGTTGCATTGTTACGACCTGTTGAGATTACAATAGTTTAGAATGTTGAGGTTTATGGTTTGACAAGTCGTTTTTAAGTAGGGCTTTAAAGGTGAGGTCATGGCTTGTATTATCTGTGAGATATTAAGTATAGGGTTCTGTGAGGCAAGTCAGTACCACAGTACCACAGTAGAGGTGACCATTCATGGAGCACAGGTATATCTAGACCAGTCATGTGATGTAGCCTCTTGACATGAGTCATCCTTTAAGCTCTGTGTGGGTGTGTGTGTGCGCATGTGTGTGGGTGTGTACCTGTGTGTGCCTGTGTGTGAGCCTATACCGTACATAACAACCACACCCTTTCAAAAGAGATTGCCTGTAAATGTCTGTGTCCCTTTCTCTGGCAGACGCGCGATGACTTTCTGGGTCAGGTGGACGTCCCGTTACAACACATCTCGGTGAGAGCAGGACTCCGTCTCCTCCAGAACACCTTCACCGTCCACTGTGTTTACGTCCCTGAGTCTCGGCTAACTCACATTCCATCAACTCATTAGTGTTGATGTACTGTCTTTTATAACCGTTGCGTTTTACCTTGACCCAACCATGACCTCATGTAAACATTGAAACCCTCATTACTAAGTGTCTCTGTTTCCCTTATGGAAAAAGAGCTGTCTTGTTTGTGCTACTCATTCCACACGGTACACAGACCCCTCCACCACAAGTCAAAGTGCTATGGTACATGTAGTATAGTGCTACTCCACATGGAAACAGACTATGTAGAGTAAAGCCTGCATAGTAATTCTACTCTTACCATTTTTAAAGTGCTAAGCTTTTTTGTTTTGTTTTGTTTCAGACAGAAAATCCTAACATTGAAAGGCCATTCACATTCAAGGATTTTCTACTTCACCCAAGAAGGTTAGCATCCTCTCATCGTTCTCCCTTCTGTTTTCAGCTCCACATACTCATATTAGCATTTGAAAAATATATATAATTTAGTTTGTTTTTATTACATTTTGTTTGATTTAAACTGAGATATGTTTAAAGCATATATAAAGATCTCACTGTTTGAGTTCATTGTTGACTTTGTGTTCGTTGTGCAGCCACAAGTCCAGGGTCAAAGGTCAGCTGCGTCTGAAAATGACCTACCTGCCTAAAACTCCTGCCTCAGAGGAGGAAGCTGCAGACCAGACAGATGACACTGATGTAAGACCCCATGGATAAACAAATCATCTAATTCATGTATTATGAATGCATTAATGAATTAAACATTGTAGCTAAATGGATAAAGCCACCGGCAGCTTGAGCAGTTTTAAAAACACAACAACCACAGCTCCAGGGTGTGACAGCTGAGCCTCTCAGCCCCAGTGTGTCACTGCCCTCAGCCCAGAGGGCCTGATGTCACCAGCCCTGGAGACTGACTGGCTGACTGCTTGCTCCCCTGGTATTCATAGAACCAGTCATCATTCTTCAAATGGATGCTAGTGTTGGCTAGTTTGATTAAAAAAAACTGTCCTATATTAGTCCCTCCACGAGCCTGGCAAGGTGCGAGTCCAGACCACTTTGGGAGATCGGAGGGCAGGGAGCACCCGGGGGACACCCGGGTCTCACCCGGGGGACACCCGGGTCTCAGAGAAACTGCAAATCTTTTCGACTTGAGAAGACATTGGCTGCTGGAAAAGGATCGAGTGACATCAGTTTTTGTGTTTCAGCCCGGGTGGGAGTTCCTGGAGGGGCAAGACATGTCGGGTCCCAGACACAACCACCTGCTGCCTGCACTGCCCCCTGGCTGGGAGGAGAGGCAGGACAACCTGGGCAGAACCTACTACGTCAACCATGACACCAGGACCACGCAGTGGCACAGGCCAATCATACAGTAAGGCTGATCACTAGAAACTCTTCACTGTCCAAATGGATTGTAAACTTGTGGTCTCTTGTGGTAGTACTCTCAAGACTAACTGTGTGTGTGTGTGTGTGTGTGTGTATTCCCGCTGTGCAGAGACAGTGAGGAGGAAGCGGAGCAGAGACAGACCATCCACATGGAGGCCCAGCATGCCTTCACAGCACGCAGGCAGATCTCCGACCACGAGGAAGCCATGGAAAGACACGAGTCTCCTGAGGTAACACTTCCTGTCCTTGACCACTTTCTCTTAATGACATCTTCCTCTCCATGACTACTTCCTGTCCATGATCACATCCTGTCCACAACCCTTTCCTGTCAAAAATCAATTCATGTTAGTAGCCGCCATCTGTACACAGCAACTGCTCTGTAGTTGTACGAAGCTGTAGGTCAGTATGTGTTTTATTGATCCCGGCTGCATGCTGGTCAAAAACGTGGCTTTTGCGTGTCCAGTCTCTGAGTATAGCTAGCTGTCACCATCAAATCACTCTATAACTCATCATCTTTATTCAGGCTACCAAGAGATGCCTATAGTTATGACTGTACAATGTTTGTCTGTTTGATAGAGATCATACCTGAATTTGATTCTTATTTGTAAATTGAATCCTGACCCAAGCCAGAGGTTTACTGAGGCCTCGGTGTGATTGGATGGAGAAACGCTTACTGAATGTGTTGTTCAGAACCGCGTGTTGTATTCCTGAGGCGCGTGTTTTGGTGTTTTTGAACGCTGTGTTTTTGAACGCTGTGTTGTGGTGTTTTTGAGCAATTTGTTGTTGTGCCTGTGCTCTCCTCCAGAGCTGGGAGATTATAACAGATGATGACTCCACGCTGTACAGTAGCAGTGGTCTCAGCCAGCGCTCCCCCCCACCACCTCACTCCCCCATGGGGTTCCACTTCCCCCCACCACCTCACTCCCCCATGGGGTTCCACTTCCCCCCCCCACCTCACTCCCCCAGGGGGTTCCACTCCCCCCCACCACCCCACTCTCCCCTGGAGTTCCACTCTTTCTGCGAGGAGCTGAGCCACCTGCAGGCCACTGGAGCCACGCACGGAGACAGACGCACCTCCCTCACGGTGAATAATGCACTTTCTTTACGTCCTCCCGTTACCGCGGCCCCTGTTGCCACGACTCTTGTTACCACGTCTCCCATTACCACGACTCGTTACCACGACTCTCGTCAAAATCTCGTACCATAGGTCCTGTTACCATGACTCCCATTACCAGTCTGACTGGCTTGAGCAGGTTTCTTGACCAGACAGGGACACAACACTGTAGTAGAGACGCCCTCTGGCTGTGGTAATGTGTGACCACTGTGCTCTCACTTCAGCACTATATGTTCCTGACTAGACATGGAGAGACTGCGACTGTGTTGGGAGGATACAATGTTAACTTGGGTTAGATCAGACAAGGTTCTCATGGCTGTGTTGGGAGGATACAATGTTAGGTTGGGTTAGCTCAGACAAGGTTCTCATGGCTGTGTTGGTGTTTTCCTCCCCAGGCTGGTCACTCTAGCCACTCAGGCCCCTCCAGCCGCAGAGGAAGTGTCCAGACCCTGACTGTGGAAGAGCATCCTGTCCAGCCTGTGGTGTGTACTACACAGCCTGCCCACCACTGCTCTGTGTGTGTGTGTGTGTGTGTGTGTGTGTGCACTCCAAGCTTCTTTGCTGTTATTGGCTCTGTTGCTGACTGAGTTGTGTTCCAGATGCTGCCCACCTCCCAGGGCCTGCCGCCAGGCTGGGAGGAGAAGCAGGACAGTAAGGGACGCCTCTACTACGTCAACCACAACAGCAGAATCACCTCCTGGACACGACCACTCATACAGGTTGGCTGTAGATGATATCCATCTCTCTCTCTCCCCCTATGTCGCTCGCTCGCTCTTTTTTCACCTCCCTCTCTCTCAACTCCTCTCCCTCTGTTGTGTAGATCACTTCGGAAGGAGCAGGGGGCCACAATACCCTGTCCGTGAGCCCCACGGTATACCAGCCCCCGATGCTGTCTCCAGAGGCCTCCCCCCAGCACTCCCCCAACCCACAGCCCAAGCAGGAGTACGGTTTGATGCCCGCAGGCTGGGAGGTCCGCAGCGCCCCCAACGGACGACCCTTCTTCATCGACCACAACACCAAGACCACCTCCTGGGTGAGTCTCGTACCTGACCCTCTACTCTGGTCTGGAGAGCCAACCCTTGGAGTTCAAACTGGTTTGTGTGACTCACTTCCTGTATTTTGCCCTGAGCAGGAAGACCCCAGGTTGAAGATTCCTGTGCACATGAGGAAGAGACCGTCGCTCGATCCCACTGACCTTGGGCCCATGCCGGTGAGTCCTCCAATGACATCATGCCTGTCTCTATGTTGTGAGTTAACAGGAAGTGATGTTTGTGCTGGTGTGGGGAGGAAACAGGAAGTAATCTTTGTGTTGTGTGTCCGCTGTCCAAGCCTGGCTGGGAGGAGAGGGTCCACAGTGATGGCAGGATATTCTACATCGATCATAGTAAGTAGAAAGTAGAGATCGACAAAACCACCACCAGTTTCCCAACCCCTCTTCAACAGTGACAGAACCTCTCTCTGCCCTCCTCCTTACTGTGCTTGTTCAGACACTAAGAACACCCAGTGGGACGATCCTCGTCTGCAGAACTCTGCCATCACCGGGCCAGTGAGTACAGATCGGATCCAGCTGGAGTCAGGTTCTCCAGGACGTCTATATCGATGCATAATTTAGCAAATGATAAAATATCCATCATTGATTTCTGGTCTTGTGACCATGTCTGTGTATTCTAGGCTGTGCCGTACTCCAGAGACTACAAACAGAAGTATGATTACTTCCGAAAGAAGCTGAAGAAACCGGTAAGTACCCCCACCCCAGATTCATATAGGGTTGCTGAGCAAGAGCAGGAGGGGGTAGTATTTCTCTATCAGATCTCTGTGCTCGTGGCTGTTCCCCTGGTTGTGTGAGTGGGTCAGTGTCTCCTGACCCAGCCTCTCTCTCCTTCAGGCCGACATCCCCAACCGCTTTGAGATGAAGCTCCGCCGCAGCGCTGTGCTGGAGGACTCGTACCGACGCATCCTGTCTGTCAAGAGGGCGGACTTCCTGAAGGCGCGGCTGTGGGTGGAGTTTGAAGGGGAGAAGGGCCTGGACTACGGGGGCGTGGCCAGAGAGTGGTTCTTCCTCATCTCCAAGGAGATGTTCAACCCTTATTATGGGCTTTTTGAGTATTCTGCCACGTGAGTCTCTTATGCCAGTGTTTGTTTGAATAGTACTGTTTGACAGGGTCACCATGGCGATGACCAGTGGTGATTTCGATTAGAGAGATCTAAGACCAGAGCTGGTGGATAATGTTCCGTCCTCCTCTCCTCCTCCCCCCATCTCCCTGCAGGGATAACTATACTCTGCAGATAAACCCCAACTCAGGCCTGTGTAATGAGGATCACCTGTCTTACTTCAAGTTTATAGGCCGAGTGGCCGGCATGGCAGTCTACCACGGGAAGCTGCTGGACGGTAAGGCTTCTCGACCCCCCCCCCAGCGACCCCCCCCCCCCCCCCCTGACCAGTAACCAAACCTGACTTGTGGGACTTCCATCCCAATGCTTTGCCTGTGTGTATTCTTTCTCCTCCAGCCTTTTTCATCAGGCCCTTCTACAAGATGACACTGCAGAAAGCTATCACCCTGCACGACATGGAGTCTGTGGTGAGATGCCGGCACGCTGCAACATCGTACACATGAAGCTGTAACGGGTTGCCATGCGACAGGTCACGATGTGTTTGAGGGGGGGGTCACCATGGTGATAGTATGTGCTGTGTTGCGTTTCAGGACAGTGAGTACTTCAACTCCCTGAAGTGGATCCTGGAGAACGACCCGTCAGACCTGGACCTGAGATTCGTCATCGACGAAGAGCTGTTCGGCCAGGTGACACATTCCTCTCCTCCTGTTCTTCTCTGCTTCCTTTAGCCAAGGTGGAGGTGATGTTCTCTGAAGTGCTAATGTCATCGTTTCGCATTTCCTCTCACCTGTCATCTCTCCTTTCCTCCCTTCCTGCAGACACATCAGCACGAGCTGAAACCGGGCGGGGCAGAGATAATCGTCACCGACGACAACAAGAAGGAGTACAGCCAGTAAGCACCGCCGCCCTCTGGTGACAGAGAGGGGAATAGGATGTCAGTGTTCCACTAGTGTCCTGTTGGGGGCGCTGTGGGTGGTGTCTGCCGTTGACCTGTAGGTGACATGGTGTTTTGTGCTCTCCAGTCTCGTTATGCAGTGGAGGTTTGTGAACCGAATTCTGAGACAGATGACAGCCTTCAAGGAGGTAAACACCATGATGGTTAATGATGTGTTGTTTTTTGTAGTTTGGTCATAACTGTGATTCAACACATCGTTCGCTCTCTCTGTCTCCAGGGATTCTATGAGCTGATACCTCAGGATCTCATCAAGATATTTGATGAGAATGAGCTTGAGGTGGGTGTCACTCCTCAACATCACTTACTGCATAGTGGTCCACCAACCTCTATCCAGTAGGGGGACAGATTGTCTAACTTTCTGCTCTCTCTGTCTCTCTCTCTCTCTGTCTCTCTCCTCCCCTCCTCTCTTTTGTCTGTCCCTCTCTTGTAGTTGTTGATGTGTGGACTAGGGGATGTGGACGTGAACGACTGGCGAGAGAACACCAAATACAAGAATGGCTACTGCCCTAACCAGCCAGTCATCCAGTGGTTCTGGAAGGTGAGCTTTAGCTCTTCTAGATTATTTTTTTTGGTATGTTCGGATGTTCAAGAATGTGGTGCTCTGCTGTTCCTCAGACGGTCCTGCTGATGGATGCTGAGAAGAGAATACGCCTGTTGCAGTTTGTGACTGGGACCTCCAGGGTCCCGATGAACGGCTTTGCAGAGCTCTACGGTGAGGTGTTCGTGCTGGGTGACGTTGTGCGTTCTTATCAGT
Source organism: Osmerus eperlanus (assembly GCF_963692335.1). Taxonomy (NCBI): domain Eukaryota; kingdom Metazoa; phylum Chordata; class Actinopteri; order Osmeriformes; family Osmeridae; genus Osmerus; species Osmerus eperlanus. The sequence continues at coordinate 8,611,925 of NC_085027.1, forward strand.
GTTGTGCATGAACGCGTTCATTGAACGCGTTCATTTTTAGGAGAACGATGAACTGAACGCAACTTAATGATAAATAATGAATTTGAACGGTGAACACATTCATATTATTTGAGGTCTAGCTAAAACGTTACGGAATGTTTTCCTTCTCCAGAGAAGAGACGCTGTCTAAATCGAATGCTTGCACCGTGTCGTTGCTCAGTGCCCGTAAAATGTTCGCCATTTAGCCTAACCTAAACCAATGATTCATTGCACACACGTAGACCAAACAAGCAACGTATTCCAAGACAACAGCTCTCCGTCTCATAAAAATGGCAAGTGAAAGCAGAGATGCAGACTCAGCGACTACATCTGATCTGATGCACCTTATTATTTTTTGCAGGATTTTTACACACAGTAAACACACACCTTAAAACTATGAAATGAACTGAACTATGAACTAGTTCAGAATTTAAATGGTGAACTATGAACGTGAACGATTCATATTTACTTGTATGAACTGAACTTTGAACTAGTTCATTAGTGGTATGAACGTGCACAACACTGGTTCTCATCTTGTGCCGACTTTGTGTTTTCAGGGTCCAATGGACCACAGCACTTTACCATTGAGCAGTGGGGCACCAGAGACAAGCTGCCTCGAGCCCACACATGGTGAGTCCCCCCCCCCCTCACACTGTCAGAAGGATTCTTCACCTTAAACTCAAGTCGGGTGGTGTTTCTCTGTCTCAACAGTAGACTTGTCTCCTGACCCCTCTGTTCTTCTTCAGCTTCAACCGCCTTGACCTGCCTCCCTATGAGTCGTTTGAGGAGTTGAGAGAGAAGCTGCACATCGCCATAGAGAACGCCCAGGGCTTTGATGGAGTGGACTAAGATAGGGCCCCTGGTGAGGCCCAGGAGTGGGCGAGGACAGACAAGTGGAGGTGCAGCAGAGACTGACACTGACGGCAGAAAGTCCATGATGGATCTCTCTGGCTTAGGACCAGACTCCACTAGCCTATACTAGACTAGACCTGGGCCCAGACCTGGCCAAGACCAGACCTATCGAGCCTTAGAAAGGGAGAATATCACAGAGCCATGTCACCATGGAGACCAGAGGAAGACGAGGGAAAATCACTTCCTGCTGTTTGACTAACTATCACAGTTTAAATATGTATTTATGTACAGTATACTTAACCAGTTAATCAAACTCATTATAGCTATATATACCCTTGACTCCATCCATGATCAATATGTTGTCCAAAGTATTGTAAGGTTAAGTATACAGGGGGTGTTGGTTAGTGTATGAGCCATTGAAGGAACCTCCTGGGAATGTTACTGGACACGTTGCTCGGCGCTCTTCCCCTAAGCACTTCTACGTATCACACTGTTCTCTATCCTGATAAACACAAGAAATGATTGCTTCTGCTGTTCTACTAAAGAGCTGTGTTTGTAAGAGCTCTTCAACTTTATAATTGTTCTATAAAACATTATATATAAAGAACTGTCATATATACGTACTGACAGTTCTCCACTGAGGGCTGTACATTTGTTGCCTGAGATGATTTCTTGAAAGGGACTGACGTGATTGCTTGCTCTATCCCATAATCTCATTTTATGAAAGCAAAAGCATACGTTTACACTCTGGTATGTTTACAGATTATTGATAAAGGAATATGTTTTAGTCTGTTTCTTTTTTCTTGAACTACATTTTATACCTTTGCTTTAATAAAATAAAGCACCTTGTTGAAATAGCTTAAGTCTTACAGTGTATTGGTCTTTGCCAAAATATCACCTATCTGCTTCAATAAGCATCATTTTATGGTTATCCTATGCTTTTAAGTGCACATTTTACTTGAGTATGTTTACATGTAAACATTGCTGAAAATAAGCACATTATTTTGCTGGTGATTTATACTGTTGAATTATGATGCCTTCATTTGTAATGTGTTTCTGCTCATATTTTACAATGCTCTTATCCTTGAATGGAAATATTGGTAATTGTATAATTTTATGTCATTCTGAATAGTTTCAACATAGATACTTAATTTATTGTTTAATATCAAATATGTCAGATGTCATTCTGACAGATGTAAGTGCATTTTATATCAATAATGGAAATTATTCAATAAAGGTTCAGAACTTTGTTTAAAAGAGCTGTATGTTTTGATGCCTTGCTGAAGTAAATGGCAGAATATTTCGAAAAATAAATTCACTGCAATTCAAGCTGTAACCTGTTGTGATTGATTTTTTAACTGTCACATTTTTTCTTCTTGGCAACTTCATGCTCAGCTCTGCTGTAATACAGTGTCTCCACAGGGGTGTGCTGATGCCCGTGTTGGGTCATCACATTGATTAGTTTGCAAAAGTGCAGATATCATATAGACATAGTGTTTCCTCATAGCAGTCACCCAGCAGCTCTTTGCTGCACAGTCTATTATCATTGGTTGGTACCAGCTAAAGCCCAGCTCTGTAGCTGAAGCTGTGTTGATGTGATTGATTACTGAGATACTTTCTCACCAGTCATGGTGGTGAGGGAGGCCAGGAGTATTGGCTCTGCACTGCTATATATCTGCAACCTTCTAATCTGTTGTTGGGTATCAACAAAAGTCTGTGAAAGGAAGACCATCTATTGTGGCAGGGTCCATTCACATGATTCAGCTAAACAGCCTTAGTCCTGCAGAGCACTGACTGAGAGGTCAGAGGTCAAAGTTCACCTCCCTTTTAGGCCTGTGCACTCGACTCAACGAAGGTCAGAGTGGGAGGGGTTTGTCATGAGCAGGATGGCAAAGGCTTCGTCCAGTATCGATCTGGCCCCCTGCCTGACCTCTCAAACACCCCCACACCGTCACTCTGGTTCCAAACACGGCCATATTGGCAGATGCCCAAACCCAATTCCTAATCAAAAACCCTCAAGACACCCCACCCCTGCTTGTGTGAGGGGTCAGCAAAGAAGAATCTAGATGATAACTTTCCCATGTTATGTAAGAGCATTGCTTGTGACAACAGCAATAAGGACCATACTAAATGACTGCTATCAAATAGTTATTTATGCATTAAGTATTTAGCAGGTTTGTATACAATCACCAAGCATACTGCAGGTCAATAGACCAGATTAACATTAACATTGACTTGTGTGGAAGAGTTGGGGTTATGACTTAATATTTCAGAGTTGTGTGAAGGAGGTTGTCATTGTGTTTTGGTGTCTGTGAGGGTCAGGCTTATGACTCAGAAACCTCACCAAATGTATGTTTCAGTGTGTGTGATAGTGTGAGGTTCAGGGTTGTGATTGTATGTTTCAGCATGTGTCATGGTGTGAGGTTCAGGGTTGTGATTGTGTGTTTCAGCATGTGTGAAAGTGAGGTCTACAGCTGGCCGAGGCGCTGGTGTGGAGAGGGAGGGGTCTGGGAGGGGGGAGATGGTAACACTCAGCACAATAAGAGATGAACGCTGGATCAATATCTGCCTCCACCCGGCAGCTGTCCGGCTCCCATCAATGAGGCCTTTCCACAGGAGAATGTGTTTCATTTCCATGAAGCATCTCCATCTGCAGTGACCACTTTCCCAGCAGCAGGCCTGTGTGATGTGGACTCACTGTCACAGCTTCAAATATATTGCAATGTATTCCCTGCTTGATCAATACACCCACAGTCAAACATTGGAAACTGTCATCAGCACGGGTTTCTCCTCGCCATGGGACAGCATGTGGTGACTGTTCTCAGACGAGGTCACACCGCCCTGCCTGCATTCTAAGAGACTGAGAACACTCTCTTCTCCTTGAGGGACATTAAAAATAAATGTGAGGTTTAAATACTGAATGGCCACTGATAGGCTGACAGTCCAAAACACTTTTTAAAATGTTTATTCAGCCTCTGTGTGCATTATGGTGTGTTGTTTCCATTCCCTCTCTGCCAGACCCCAGATCTCCACCAGGGCTGTGTTGAGCATGAGCGCTGACTGGATAAACTTACAACTAAACTCTTTCTATGAGACAATTCTAAATAGCTAACTAACGGGGGGGGGGGGGGGGGTCCATGTCAGACAGTTTAGTGCAGTTCTTCTCAACTCTGTTCTGTTCTTTAGTCCCCCTGCGCTACTCTTATCAGCATCTTATCAGAGCTGGCAAACAGCCATGTCATTGAGAGCCATTAAAGATGCATGGTGGAAAGACAATACAGCCACACAGCTGGTCAGGCGACTTCTACTGACTGGACCTCTGCCTGAATGTGTCACAACTACAGCACAGGTTTGATGTCTATACAATGAAGAGCATAAGTCTGTTTTGATCATACATGTTTCAGTGGGCTGATAGAGGAAGAGTCCATTCATGCACACCTAACAACAAGAGGTTCTCCCTGGATGGATGGATCTGTAAATGGATGAGAATGATGGTACAAATCTGTATGATATCTGTCGTTTCATCCATAGTTTGATATTCACAATGTTATTATTTTTTGGGTTTTGCTTTCAGTAGTGGCATTAAACCATAGAACTATGAAATGTGAAGCCCTCTGTGACATTGCTTGTAAAAAAAGTGCTAAATACAAATTTATTATTTGATTTAATTTAAAGTAACTAGTACATGTTTAACTATCAATAACTGACACTAACATCAGTGGGGGTTAGGCTTACAATGGATGTGAATGTTTTATGTCTTCTGAAATCCACTGTACACCATAACCAATTGCAGAGTCACATAAAAGTAATAGGAAGAGTAAGGCTTCATTGATTATGTCCAGTTGGCGGATGAACTCTCTCTAGATTGTCCCTTACTCAACCGGAGCACGCACCAATGGGTGGGGGCATGTCCATCTACGCAGGGGGAAAGTAATCCCTACCCCGATCAGGAGCGCAGTCAGTCGTAACCAGCATTAGCACGTAGTTAAACTGGAGGAAGGAACTAAAAGAGTTAGTATGCGAGAACGATTTGAATAAATGGAGTCTTTTAAAAGGAAATTATATCAGCGTTTGCTGTTTTTTGCTATTTTTCTTCCAATCTCAGGTAAGGGAAACAAGCGCTGAATGAATGTGTGTAATATAGGAGTTGGTTTTAAAAGCAAATTGGGGGGAAAGCACTGGACATCACTGCCCATGCTGCCCAACCCCACACTGGGGTTAAAAACACACTGAACAGCTAAATGAAGATCTAGAGTAGTCGAAAATAAGTCATTGTGTAGTCCAACTATTGTGTAGTCAACTATTTTCTAGTTTTGAGTTGTGATTAATGGCAAGAAGATGCTGTTGATTGAATTGCATGTTATGTTTGTGAGAAAGCCTTTTTAGGTAGTCTATTGACAAGGTAGTCTATTGACCTGTGATAAGGTGTCATTTATCACCTGAACTACACGAACAGACTACACAAAAACAACTTTATTTGCCTGTCGTGGATTTAATAGAAAACATTTAAGTGCGTCTGTTTCAGTATCCTATTAACAAAATTGTTCAGTGCAACCGATTGACTGGTCCTCTGAGCGCAACACACACACAAACACGTGTATTGCGAAATAATGTGTAGCCTATGGTGATCAGTGAAGTGATCGTTTTAATTCAAACGTAATTTCTAACGTTTTTTATGTCCATACGTATACATTTTTCTGAATAGATCATGGAGTGACAGTAATGTATCTTTTTAGTAGACTTACTTTTTCTAATTGTACGCTGCCTAATTGTATCTATTTTAGGAGCATAGAATGTGTCGTCCGAAGTGATAGATCTTAATGTGTTATTGCACATCATTTGCACATCGTTTGCTCTATAAACGCAGTATAGTGTTCCTCTTGTGTTTAACATCCATTTAGTGCTGCATCACAGAATTCCGAGAACATGTGCAACAACAGTGTTGCAATGCAAGATGCTAATGGTATATTTGCATGACAAAGGCAAGATCAAAGAGTCTTTGCTTGCAGTGTGAATCTCAGCAGGTCTCAGAATTACAGGATTTAGTTTAACATGAAACCATTAGCTGCCGTCAGTGTCACCAATAAATGCACTTAACAGTGAGAAAGCCTGAGGGAACGAGTGCAAAGATGAAAACATAGAGACCATGTGCTGGTTGGTTCTTGTGCTTGGTGTCTGGCTCTAGTCCCACCAGTTAGTCTTATAAATACACATCACATCTTCCTCTGCATGGAGCTGCATGTATTGATATATGGCACCTTTAGTGAAGATCCTGTCACTGTAAGGGAAGCAACTAGAAGCTACAAACTGTATGGATGTCATGCTGGGAGCTATAAACCCCCTTCTGACAGGATGGACACATGGGGTGTCCTCAGACAGAGAGGCTGTGTTAACGTAAAAGGCACAGAGTTGAAGGGGCACCGCAGATATGATACAAAACCTACACCCTCAACTGTAGGGAAAGGCATAGTTACGAATTACACCTAGTTAAACCTAGACTTAGTTAAACCTAGTTGGACCTAGTTAGGGTTATGTACATGGGTACACCTAGTTAGGACTAGGCAGGCCTATTTGGAATTAGTTAGACCAAGTTAGGCTGAATCAGGACTAGTTAGGCTGACATCTATCTGCTCGATCTCTCCTGCTTCACACACTGACTCCCTTCCCTCCCTGGTTGCAGGTGTTTTGTGCTTTAGTGAGCTGTTTTTTATCAAGGAGCCCCATGATGCCACGGTGATGAGGAAGGACGCCGTGGTGCTGGACTGTCAGGCTCACGGAGAAGCGCCCATCGGCGTCCGGTGGCTCAAAAACGGAGGAAAGGTTCCAGAGAGCGAGCGTGTCTACTTCCTCTCCAATGGCTCTCTCTACATATCAGAGGTGGAGAGCAGGCGAGGGGACCGGTCAGATGAGGGGCTGTATCAGTGTCTCGCTCAGAACAAGTATGGAGCCATCCTGAGCCAGAAGGCTCGACTGACAATCGCAAGTAAGTACAACAGCAGGGTGGCAGGATGGGCCTTGAGGAGAGGAGAGGGGAACTGATTGGGGAACTCCTCTTGTTTGTCTGGTGTGAGAATGCGATGCCAATAACTGACATGGACAAATGTCACCTTTAGAGTAAACATGTGTACACACACCCATGATGACTGATGACAGATCAGTCTGGTATTAATGGCATAGACAGTCCCAGTCAAGAAATATCCAACTACATTACAGCATTTCCTGACTGACTCTCAGATCTCAGACCGACTATGGGTCCAGGTTCCCGGTTAGTTGTTTGAGGCTGCCGTCAGGGAGGGATAGAGACCTCCCACTCTCACAGCTGCAGAGACCTTCCAGTCAGACACAGGTTCTACCCTGCTCTCTGGAGTCTAATCTTGGGGCGCTCCAGTGGCTCACCAAGTTAAGTGCATGTACCATGTAGGCTAAGGGTGCAGTGGGCCGGGTTAAAATCCAGCCTGGGTTATGTGTTTCATGCCCTCCCCCCTCTCTCTCCCTTGGTGCCCCCAAAGACACCACCCTGGCCAGGCCAGCCAACAGCAGAGGAGTGAAAGCCACTGGAGTGGTGCTAGGAGTTGGGGAAAGGGGAGGTCAGGGAAAGCAGAGTAATCTTTTTCTGAGGAGAATATGTGTATTGGTGTGCAAATGAGGGAGCTGCAGGTCTGAAAGGTCAGGATGCATCCAGGACCTGGCTGCCCCCTCAACTGAGGAGCAGATGACCGCTATTCTCTGGCCCGGCCTTTCATGTCGTTTGCTCCGTGATCACTGGGAATTGTTCTTTTGGAATGCTTTCTTTTCCAGCGGTGTGTGTATGAGCGGGGCAGGGGGAGTGCTGTGAAGCAGGGGGTGGGGAATTATACTGGGTGTCATAACCCCCCCAGGCCATGTTTCTTGCTGTGCTACTTTCGGCACAAAGATTCCCCCCCCCCCCTCCAAGGAAACCTGAGCCTTTACGTCCGCTGTCCTCCACTCATCCAGGAATATTGTTATTATTGAACCGTTGGTGGAGAGGTTAGGTCCTGGAGTAGCATAGTTGGGATAATGGGTAAGAGTGGTGGGAGCTGTTTGGGTCGAAGGAGCTGATTTCCCATGTGACGTGATCATGACAATGTTATTACTGAGCACCGACACATGTTGAGAAACAAAAATGTGTGTTTTCTGGTCGAGTTCCAAGAGGTGAAGACCTCCAAGTAAACACTTTAGAATGTGTTGACAGAAGTGTTTCTGGCCAGAAACATTGATCTAAAAAGTAAAAAATAAATAAATAATAGTAGTTACCATCAGAACAACTGAGAACAATCCAGTACAATTGCACATTGTATGGAGATATACCACACTGACTTGTAATGGCAATAAAACACAGTTAATGAGCCTTGAGTTGCATAGTGGCACACTGAGGTCCATGAAAACACCAATTGGCTTAAAGACACTAAAACCAGGCTGCCACTAAAACCAGGCTGCCACTAAAACCAGGCTGTCTGAAGTCAAAAAGCTCCTACCAGCCTGTTTTTGCACTTAGACTGCACTGCTTTTTTTGTACATGCGTACATTTTTACTGGCTGCTGTGTGAGTCCAGATTTCTTAATGGAGTGGGTTTGTGGTTTTCTGTTATGAAGCAAGGTGGAGGGAAAGACTGCCAGAGTTTACAGGCTTGTTTTAAAGAGACACTTAGACCTGCTTAACACTCTATCTGGAAGCTAATAAAGTTAGCACATATCTGAGAAATGCTCTGTGGAAGAAACGAAGGGGGTAGCGGGGGTTGTGGAGAATCACGAACACACACACACACAAATGTGAATTGCCATTCCCTCATACTTCTGCCTCCTCCCTGCTCTACTACTCCAGAGAATTAATGAAAGGCTTTTCACTCTGTCCCTCTTTGTCCACTTGCCCCCAACTGCCCCCCTAAAGAAAAGGGCTTCATTCTGGGGCATTTGTTTGTCCAGAGATCAGTGGGCTGGACAGCTGGGCCTATTCACTGAAGGAAGGCTAATTATGAGGATGGTAGAAGTCAGTGAAGGAGTTTAGTTTTGTTACTGAAGCCTTACTGAGTTTAGTTTCGTTACTGTTTTGATTGGAGTTAGTTTAGTCTGTTAGTTGGTTGAGTTCCAGAGAGGCAGTTGTGAGTGTGAGCCCTCGCTCTAACGTTCATCCTGCAGAATCTGCTAGGCCGTTTCAGAGGCTGTGTTTGTGTTAGTGTTCCCTGGTGAGTTTTATCACACCCCAGATCCCATAGAGGAAGCCCTCCTGGTAGAGAGCGTGGATTCATCTGAGAGAGCCACAGACTGAGAGACAGCTCTTCTGTGGCCCAGGCAGAGATCCATGTACTGGATCCTTCAGGGGGAGATTGAAGATGCAGCATGTGGAGGACCTTTTGTCCCATGTGCCCCTTTCAACACCAGATACACCAGACTGGTTTGTTATTTTGTGTTAGATATGTGGCTGTCCCTTCATGTCCTCCATGGCCTTGTTAGCTAGGATCCCTTCAGAAGTTCCTGTTAGCCGGTCGATACAGTTTAACATTGTGTATGCAGGTACTGTGTCCTTAGTTTATTCCTGCTGGTATACTTGCCAGAGCTATGATGAATAGCTTATAGAGGCTGGCTCCTTATCTGTAGAAGTTACCATGGTGATGATGGGACTTTTTAATTGATATGAGAAGGCTGTGATGTTGTTCAACACCAGTCTGACTGGCCGACAGATATGAGACTAGTGTTCCTGACATGCCAAGAGATACTTTCAAACCATGATGGGATGAAGACTGAATCACAGTAGAGCAGCTAAACGACCATTTCCCAGCACACATAGCGGCTGTTTGACCTCCAGCTCTCCCATTATGTGGCCATAGACACAGTGTTTATTTTGGTTGCTAAGGAATGCCTGTGGTGGCAGAGGCTTTGCGGAGCTCTGGTGAGGGACAGACTCCTGAGGCTCTGACAGGATTCACTCTTATTTCCTCCTTCTCCCCACATTAAGGGTTGCCATGGCATCCTAGGTCAGTGGCTCTATAGGTCAAAGGTTACTCTAGATTGCTCAGTAGATGGACGGCACTCAGGACCTAAATCTTCTCTGCAATCACGCTGGACATTCCTCTCTGTTGCTGTCCCCATATCTGAGGGGCACTACCACTGTCCAGTCTTCTCACAGCACACAGGGCGTGTGTATTTGTGTGTGTGTGTGTGTGTCTGTATGTTTTTCCCAGAGTGTTCAGGCTGTATAGTGCTTCAACTGATCCAATGAGGAGCTGCTCCTAAAGGGAGCATTTAACAGGAGATTGTTGCTCTCCAGTAACTGACCTGTTCAACTCTGCTGCTCTGATGAGATTAGAGACAATGAGAGTCCTGTATCTGGAGGGGAGGCGATGTTGAACGATTGGTGAACTTTGCAGCTAGATAAGAGATGGAAGGAGGGGAGGGAAGACTGTCCCCCACTAACCTTAACCCCCCCACACACACCAACATCCCCCCCCCCCCACCAACACCCTGAACTAAGAGGCCATGCTGTTCATGAAAAATTCTTTTTTAGGCCTGGTACAAAGTATGTACCCTCCTTGGGTCTGGTTAGTGACTACTGGGCTGTCCTGATCTGTCCTGGTCCTGTGTTGAACCTGCCCCTCACCCACTCTCCCATCCCCCCAGCCCTTCCTTCTAGCCAGTGATTGATTTGTGGGTCTTTTCAACAGTGCATTCTTCCCTGGGGTTGTCAGGAAGAGCTTTCTTTTTTTCCTCAGTATTTATGAAAAGGGACAAACTAACATTGTGGGGTCAACACACATTGTGAATAGCTCATCACTCAACAGTATCTCAATTTCTATTATGTTTCAAGAATTCGGTTACAAATAGACACCTACAAATAGCACAATACAACAGCAATAGATGGATTTGATTTGTCACCAAACTTCTATTGTTGCTGCTAGTGAGTGAGGCTTTCAGGAGAGAGGGACTAAGCAGAGATATTCCTGTGACATGGTGAGAAATACCAAGACCTCGTCCCACTGTCACACATTCCAGCTACAGTGTACAGTCCTCTGGGAAGGACCACATCTGGTTGCTCAACTTATCCTAGAAAGTTGTTCCTGGTTTTTCTAAACCTCTCTCTCTCTTCCTCTCTCTCTTCCCAGCTAGAGGTGGAGATATAGGTTGAGTCAGAGCTGTTTGGAGGCAGCCTCCACAGGGGGGAACTACCCCTCCCCCATTTTGACCACTTCCTGTTGCTACAAAATTCTAGAATTATCTCCTGGGTTGTCAGTACCCCTCAGTGAATATAAATTCAGCCCAAAACACATTGAATCCACCAAATACAAACATGCATTCTAAGTTCATTTTCTTTATTGTTATTATTTACAGTGTTATTATTGCTTGTGTTGCTGGATTACTCATGCTTGGCCATGCTCAGTAGCTTTGCTCTCTATTACCATAACAATACCCCCACGCCTAACAAGCATGAAAGATCTCTTCTAAGGAATGACCACGGTGGGATGGCCGAGTGACCAGGGTGTAGGGACTGGGAGGTACCAGGGTGTGTGGGGGCCAGTAGGGACCAGGGTGTGGGGGCCAGTAGGGACCAGGGTGTGGGGGCCAGTAGGGACCAGGGGAGGGGGGTGCAGGGTGGGATTAAGCTGGCCCCTGAGGTTTCTAAGGGAACCTTTGTCCAGGCTTGACCTGTCAGCTGACCTGCTGCTTACAGAGCTGCTGGAGAGAGAGAGATCGGGGTTTGGGGGTTATGCTGTGGAGTTGGGGGTTGGTAGCAGAAGGACTTACGATGGTCAGTCTCTGCTGTACCTTTTAGGGTGGATTTAATGAAACCTCAAGTTTCATATCAGTCACCGTATCATCAGGCAGTGACTGCCTTTCTGCATTAGTGGGAGAGTGTGATGTGTTGTGTGTGTGTGTGTGTGTGTTTGTGAGAGAGAGAGAGAGAGAGAGAGAGAGAGAGAGAGAGAGAGAGAGAGAGAGAGAGAGAGAGAGAGAGAGAGAGAGAGAGAGAGAGAGAGAGAGAGAGAGAGAGAGAGAGAGAGAGAGAGAGAGAGAGAGAGAGAGAGGAGAAATAAATGTATAAGACTTAGATATTTTGTGGCTGTAAAAAGTCTGACAGGCTCCTCCCTGTGTTGGGGATGTGAGGCTCAGATTGGTTGTTATCTGTGAGCCAGGCAGTCAGCGCAGGGGGGGCCTTGCTGGACATTGGCTAGAGGAGCCGTATGTTGACCAGAATCTGTGGGGTCAAGGGCCAGAGGTTAGGGTCGGAGGTGGGGTCGCTGGTTTGGGCAGATGGTCAGATAGTCTCTGGGATCAGGAAGTATCCCCCCTACAAGAACCAAGCTGGCCGAACAGCCTGGATAACAATACCATCAACTACCAATGATACTCCAACACTGCCACTGAGATGGGGGTGAGAGCAGTGACCTCCCCAGAGAAGGGACATGTCAGAGGGATACTTCGGCTGGTAACTGGACACTCAGAACCCTGGGGGTGGTTAGAGCGGTGGGGGGGAGAGGGGGGTCACTGCTGGCCTTGCAGAGAACACATTAGTGGTGTTAGCAGTCACCTGGGGGAGATGGAAGGCAGATAGAGGGACAGGGGAGATAGAGAGGGAGAGACAGAAAGATGGAGGTGAAGATCAGAAAGAGAGAGCTTTTTCTGCAAAGATCTCATCTGCTTGAACATTTCATTGAGAAGTATTAGAGTGGCATCATCATTACTTAAGTCACATGTTCTCAGACAGGGAGACTGGTAGAGTTGCTGATCCTGGTCAGAAAACCCTTGCAGGTATATCCCCTACACTGACATTTCTCTATAATCAATAAACTGCCTCCATTTGTCAATCTAGAATCATTTACACAGGAAGGTAGAGACACAGGGAGGAAGGGAGAGGGAGCGAGGCAGGAGGAGAGGCTGGAGGCTCGTCTTGTGGTTCCCCCAGGCCGGGGGCTGGCCCGCCGGGTGTCAGTAGTGTTGTGCAACACTGAGGAATGTGTTTGATGTTGATTGGAGGTTCCACATTTTCTGCATGGACGCATGTTGGTGATTCTGAGCACTGCTGAAGACACCAGAATTACAGTGAGGGAAGGGTAGTATGTTTGTGATTGTGTGTGTGTGCGCTCTCTGCACTGCGCCTATCACACAAAAGGCATGGCAGCTCACTAAAGAAAGTAATTGAATTAAATACATCTTACATCAAAGTGATTTTGGGTTGTGTAGGATAACCTCCTGAGAACCCGACACACAGATTTGAATGTAGCTAGCAGTGAGAGGGTAGTAGAAACGTCTGGAAGATGCTCTGCTGAATTTTACGACAGGTTTCCCAGGGAGCGAAATCAGTTGAAGACATCAGGTGAGAGTGCAGCAATAGAGTACAGTGTTACAGGCTGATGGTTCAGGCTGGTTGTTCTGGCCTGAGAGAGACCAGGCTACTCTGGCAACTCTGGAACAGCTGCCCAATCAGAAACCATGAACCTTGACCCCAGCCTGAATCCTCTGGCTTTATATCTCAGCTCCGTAATCTGTCCTCCTTCCCCCTTTCCTTCCTTCTCTCTCCCCTCCTCTCCCCTGACGACGCCCCCCCCCCCCCCTTTACTGCGTGACCTGTTTCTCTCAGTAAGGAATGCAGAGAGTTTGTTCCTGAGATAAGGCTTGAGGGGGGGTGAAGCCTAGGGTGGGTGGCAGTCTCTCTGAGTAAACACTGAGTAGGGGATCCCATTGTTGGACTGGCTCAGGCAAGCCAACCTGAAGAGATGGAGTGAGGGAGAGAAGGAGGAGAATAGGTCGAAAGACAGATAGAGGGAGTCCAAGAGAACCTCTCTGTTTGCACCTCTCTCTGTTTGGGGTGGGGGGGGGGGTCACCTGTCTCTGTTTGTTTACTGACAGTTTAAGTGCTCCTCTGCATAGCTGTAGGAGCATTACTGAGGTGGACAGAGTTGTTGTAGCAGTGCAGTATGTTTTCCCCTGATCCATACTGATGTCTGAGGGTTCAGGGTAGGAGCAGCGCTGGGCTCTGGGAGGGGGGTGGTCATGTTGGGTTCTCAGGCCTGGGGGGTGTCACAGGGGATATGGAAAGATTTGGTTCATCTCAGTCCTTCCTGAAGTGTGATTTATACCGAACTTTATGAAGAGCAGCATTGATCACTTAGAACAAACACATGACCTGAGGCAATGTGTCGGATGAGAGGTGGGGGCTTAGTGACATTCCGGTATGCTACTCTCTTGAGTTGAAAAGATTCAAAACATTTAAGAGAACATTTCTTTAAGATATCGAGCCTTTGAGTTATTTGCTGTTTTATTGTGAATGCTGGGTGCGTTTAGAGAGGGCAGACATGTAATATTGAACTGGTTTAGCTGTGGACCTGGGGGTGGCAGACACCCAATCATCCTCAGGGAAACCCACATGCTGCTAGACCAACCGAGTTTTCATTCAGGATGAGATTTGTTCTGGAGAGGCAGCAGTGAATATTGATAAGATATCTTTGGCTGCTCGACACCATGGCTTATTTCCATAAATGCCATTGATTGGAGCTTGAACTGGATAGCCTCAGATACAGGGGATCAAAATGAGTGATAGAAATACATTCAACCTCAACCTTTCCTGATCTGAGATCATGTGGACATTAGTGCCTGTGATAGACACTGTATACTCAGTGTTAATGTAGGATACAAGTGAAACAGGATTTCACATTGTTGTGATTGCGATTATCTATGATCTCTGTTATACATGAACTGCATGTTCAAAGAGATGTGCCGTCGCCCAGCATGTTTATTGCCTGTCCTAATACTATTGTATTCATTTAGCCGACGCTGTTAACCAAAGCAACATAGAGTACAGGGGGGTTTGAACCTTTTGATCCACAGTCAAGTGCTCTAACCACTGAGCCATACCTTGCAGCTTGTAAATGACAGTGTGTTGTTTTGTCCTCCAGGTATCTCCCCCTTCAGCATCCAGCCCTCCCCCATTCTGGTGACAGAGGGCTCTGTTGCCCGCTTCACCTGCCTGGTGTCTGGAAGCCCCCCCCCAATCATCACCTGGGAGTTTAACCGGGTCACATTACCTCTGGCAACGGAAAGGTATGCTTCCTGGTGGTGTGGCACGCTGTGCCAGGTTCAGCTCAGGACTGTTTAGAAGACTGATCAGGAAGTGCATCATGTCCAATCACAGTCTGCGTTGATGACCGATGACCTCCATGTCTTCTTCTCCAGAATCACAGCGTTGCCGGGGGGCGTGCTGCAGATCCACAGCGTTCAGAGGGCGGACGCTGGGAGCTACCGCTGCGTGGCCACCAACATTGCCAACCGGAGGCGGAGCTCCGAGGCGACGTTGACTGTCACTCCTGGTGAGTGGGGGGAGGAGCCTCAGAGTCAGACCGAGACGTGGAATTAGAACTATCAGGTGTGACACAGTCCAGGAGGGGTGGTGACAGACCTCTTTTGCCCCCAGCCCCTGGCCCCCGCCTGCCCCAGCGCCCTCGCATCATCGCGGGCCCCCAGAACGCCAGTGTGGCTCTGCACCAGAGTGCAGTCCTGGAGTGCCTGGCCACGGGACACCCCCGGCCCCTGGTGTCGTGGAGCCGGGCCGATGGCAGGCCCATGGACGTGTTCAACACCAAGGTCCTGGGTAACGGAAACCTGATCATCTCTGACATGAAGCCGCAGCATGGAGGCGTGTACATCTGCCGGGCCACCACGCCAAGAACCCGCAACTACACCGTCGCCGCCGCCAACATCACTGTGCTAGGTACACACACACACTGGCTAGCGTCTCTGAAATATGGAAATTACCTCCATTGAAGGTTTACACCAGACAGGCTCTTTATTATAGAGTCTAACCTCCTCTATGCTGTTCTCTCTCTCTTTCTCTCTCCCGCTCCCTCCCTCCCCAGCCCCCCCCTCTCTGGTGGAGTGGCCTGAGAGCCTGACCCGGCCTCGTGCTGGCACCGCCCGCTTCGTGTGCCAGGCGCACGGCATGCCCGTGCCCCAGATCACCTGGCTGAAGAATGGAGAGACGGTCCATTCCAACGGACGCATCAAGATGTATAACAGGTCCGAGCTCACCAAACACACACACACAAACACACAGCAGACCACACAACACATCTCTCTCTTTCTCATTACCTCTCAAGTTCCTCCCAGACTCTTGTTTAATAGTCTATATTTGTTGACCGGAAACTCTCTTTCCATGAAACATTAATTAGCTTGTCCCTGCAGTAGAAAGGAAGTTGAATAATTTAGCAGTGTGCTAATGGTGTTTTAGTTGATTTCCCTCTAATTTCCTTTGTCTGCTCGTTCAGCAGGGCAGGGTAACAGTTTCACTTAAAAGAGAATAATAAAGTTAAACGACAGGCTGAGCATCGGTGAGTGTCTAACGAAGCATGTGTGTGTACGTGTGTGTGTGCTTATGTGTGTGTATGGTGTGTGTGCGTCCCACAGCAAACTGGTGATTAACCAGATCATCCCAGAGGATGATGCCATCTACCAGTGCCAGGCAGAAAGTGAACAGGGTTCAGTTCTGACCATGGCCCGGCTCATTGTGGTGATGTCAGAGGACCGGCCCAGCGCGCCACGTGCCATACAGGCCGACACCGTGTCTAGCTCAGCCATCCTGCTGGCCTGGGAGAGGCCGCTCTACAACGCTGACAAAGTCATAGCCTACTCTGTCCACTACATGAAGGCAGAGGGTGAGACTCACTGGCAGACATACCATCATAACCTACCTAGGCTTATCTCTCTGGAACTACTCTCTCTCTCTCTCGGCCTCTGTTTGCCTCTCTCTCTTCCACCCTCTCTTTCTCTCTGCCACCCCAAGATGCTTCCACTTCCTGATGGCCCCCTACTCAGAGATTGGCCATCTGTTGTTGGGCAAAGGTCAAGGAACTCCTGGCATTTTACAACAGCAGCTTTCACTGTACAGACAGGCCAGGGTCTTCCCCAGAGTAGCAAGGTCCTTCTCCTGGCCAGATCCAGGACAGACAGCAGACAGCCTGGCTAATGGTCCTGCAGTGCTGCTTCACTCTCTTCAGCCTCTATGGGAACATTGAAATTAAAGTCAACAAGAGTCACATTCAAGCAATGAAACAATTCAGCCAAACATTTCAAAGACAGTCTATTCAGAATCAGTTGTTTGTGTCAGACCGGGGAATTCCATTGTGGAGGTAGAATATTCCAGCCCAGGCACCAATGGAAACACCTGCCTGACTGTGTATGGATGAAGAAGTAAAAGAAAACTTGCATTCAGTTTTCCTTGAATAACTGGTGTCTGCTTGGGATTCAGTTCACTTGATGTAGTGACACATTGTGTCTGAGAGAATGGCAATGAGACTGACAGGAGTGGTGGAGTCTGGCTTTCTGCAGCGGAGATGTGAGGAGCTGCTAATGAATGGATGTTGGAGTGGGATAAGGCCTCAGAGCAGCCTCCAGGAGGCCGGAGGGCCGGGGAGCAGGGCTGGGAGGAAGGCTTTGTGTTTCAGGGAGGTTTCCAGGCCCATTGAGCCACAGGGACAAGGCCACGTCTGTTTACTCTCAAGGATCTTGTTTACTAGGTCAGGAATCAGTCAGACCATTCTGTACTCTGGGGCTACAAGTGAGGCTTTTGTGTGACCTTCCTAATCTGAGTTCATTAAACAGCTCTGAAGACCAGTCAGAGATGTGGGAAAGTCTAATGGAGGAATTTGTCCCAGCCGTGAGGATGAAATTGTGAACTAGAGGAGGGGGTCATACTTTTGATTGAGTTGACACCTCTAGTGTGTGTAGAGTTCCTCATGCTGAGCTGTGAGGGCCGGAGGTGTGCAGGTGCTCTAGGGCGCTGGGAGGAACAGCAAGTGCTTCTGCAGCAAAACAGTGACCAGAATCTATCTTAAGCCTTTGGTGTCAGTAGCATTGAAATCCTATTATCTATAGCTATTTAATCCATCATCTTCTTCTTCATCATCATCCTGTTTTCCAACCAGGCTTGAACAACGAGGAATATCAGATCGTCATTGGTAACGACACGACCCGCTACATTATTGATGACCTGGAGCCGGCGAGGAACTACACGTTCTACATTGTGGCGTACATGCCCATGGGAGCCAGCCGCATGTCGGACCATGTGTTCCAGCACACCCTGGAAGATGGTGAGTCAGCATGCTACCTATTCTTTCTATCTGTCTGCCCGCCTGCCTGTCTGTCTGTCTGTCTGTCGACATGCGATGTGACCTACACAAGCACAAAAAAAAGATTGTGTGTGTGTGTACGTGTATGCTATGTGTTTGTTAGTGTTATGTGTGTTGTCATATGCAACCCTGGATTGATTCTAAATTCCAGTCGAGCCTCATTTGCCCTTGGTCTTGGCCTCTGGGTTGCAGGCTGCCATGCTGGTTCAGTTATGGATGATATTAGGCTGCTGTTGATGCTGGGCCAGTCGGAGGTCAGGGGTCAACCCTGAGACGTTGTTCCTCGTGGCTCGGAGGGAGTCTAATAAGGCAGGATTAGTAGAGAGGCCTCAGCAGGTTAGACATTAGTCTGGCCCTTCCTAACCTGTTGCCCTTCCTAACCTAGCCCCACCTGTGGACATTAAACAGCCTCATTAAAAATTAATGTAGTGTTCATCCATGGCCAATGACTGTTCTCAGCACTCCACAAAGCATTAGTTTAAATAGCAGTGTACTGTTTAAACCAAGAGTACAAGCAGCACAGTGTCATGCCGGACCTTCAATGTGACTGCTGTGGTTAACTGGTCCTGTCTTTTCCCAGTACTTCTAACTGGTTCAGTTTCTTCTCAGTACCTCTAACTGGTTCTGTTTCTTCTCAGTACCTCTAACTTGTTCTGTTTCTTCTCAGTACCGCTAACTGGTTCTGTTTCTTCTCAGTACCTCTAACTTGTTCTGTTTCTTCTCAGTACCTCTAACTGGTTCTGTTTCTTCTCAGTACCTCTACGCGCACCAGAGCTCAGCTTGAAAAGCCAAAGCCCCTCAGACATCCAGGTGTCATGGCAACCCCTCTCAGCCAAGCTGAGTCGTGGTCATGTGTCCGCCTACCGCCTGTCCTACCGGACTAGCAGCGAGCAGGCGGTGACGGCGCTGGAGCTGAACGGGCAGCAGACCCAGCATCTCCTGGAGGGGCTGCAGCCGGACACCATCTACCTTCTCCGCATCGCCTCCGCCACCGCCGTGGGCTGGGGGGAGGAGTCCGCCTGGACGTCACACCGCACACCCAAGGCCTCCGGCGCTAAAGGTGAGGAGAGACAGAGAAGAGGGTTGGAGCTGGAGATCTCCTTTCCAGAGGGAGAGACCCATGAGAAGAGCTGGCTCTCATAATCTTGTGAAGGCTTAGGGTTTGTTACTCTGTGACCTTTAACCTGCACTGTCAGTAACATTGGAATGGCTTCAGTCATGGGTCATAAAGAGGGGGAGGCGGGCCTCGGTGGGGGGGGGGGGTGGGCAGGCCTCAGAGGGAAAGGAAGACTCTTCTATAGGTCCGAATATTTTCCTCCTTTGTAATCCTGCTGTGCCCAGCATGGCCCCTCATTCCATGAGGTGGGTAGGTGGGGGGGTTTATGGGCTATGGTTAATCATTTGGTTAATTTACAGTTGGACAATTTGGGTTTCAATTACTATAAGATGGTGGTTTAATTTTACATATTTATAGATAGTGGGGGTTAGGATTATGAGAACAGATTAGCCTTTTGAACATGCTGTGTGGCCTGTTTCTAGGCCAGGATCAGCCCATCTTGAGAGCATTTAAGCATGGGTAATGTGTGTTAGTGTTATTTTTTATTTTTTATCATGAAGGGATCTGAATAAAATAAAATCATATTTAAACCCAACCACCCCCTCCCCCCAGTCCCCCTGGCCCCAGAGCTGCGGTTGGAGCCAGTTAACTGCACCACCATCATAGTGCGCTGGCAACTGGCACCAGGTAACGCTGCCAGCGTCCAGGGCTACCGGCTGTTCTACCACGAGGAGAGCCAGGCAGAGAGCGCCCCGACCCTGCTGCCCGCCCTGATGACCAGGCACACCATCGGAGGACTGGGTGAGTCTCACCCGCCTAAATCAGCCCTGGCTCTTCTGTGGTCTGTCTACCCCCCCCCCCCCCCACTGTGGTAGAGAAAGGAGAGGAGGGGAGAGAGGAGGGCAAATAAGGGGAGTCCTGACCCCCTACTGACCATCTGTGGCCATAGAAGGTCAGCCAGGTGGTCAGCAGCTGACTTTCAAATCAGGGAGTTCAGGATGAGAGGGGGGTTGGGGGGATTTGAAGTACAGTATGTGACCCCTACGCTTGTTGTTTCAAGGGTAGTAAAAGTGATATCTTCGAAGCTCCACGTCTTCGACACCAGTTCTCATGTAGTTTGTGAACAAAAGTGTGAGAGAGTAAACACACATACTTTGTCTTTGGATGGGGAAAAGTCTTCGTAGCTAAATGTAGGAGCTGGATAAAATGACTTGGCGGAGATAAGAAGATTAATGTGAATATGTGTCAGTCAGACTCAATCTGTGATCTCCTCCTTCATAGAGTAGAGGGCTACAAACCTCCCGGGCACACAGACTGGGGATGGTTTCTCCTGAGATGAGTGGCCTCCACGGACCCTACTAGCACAGAGGAGGGACAGCCTGTAAGCCAGGAGATGATTTACAACCTGGTTTATGACTGCTATGAGCAGAGCTGTTGGAGGAGCAGAGACATCAAAGCCTCTCATTGTGTTAGGCTCTAGGGCCACAAAGACTCTTTATAAGCCAAGAGTCAGAATCAGCCCCCACCTTGGTGACTATTCACCCTGCCTCTCCAATGAGCTCTCTGGGAGGGGACGGGGGTTGGGGGACCATAAACACAGGAGATCAGCATGATTTGAATGTCTATTTAGTGAATTATTATAACGTCTAGGGCTGTAATTTAAAGTTTCTATGGCAGCCTGGCCTTAGGTCAGATGAGGGGTGGAGGAGAGGAGCTCGACTTCCTCCCTCCTGTTCTATGTGGAGAGGATGGTTAGAACATGTCTGAGAGAGCTGCTTTCAGACTAGCAGGGTTTAGGAGAACCATGTGTGTCCCAGCTCCCTGGGCTGCCCATGCCGTATGCCAGCTCTAACTAAACAGCCCATTCTTTAAAAGGTACAAATTCACAATCCTGTCAAGAAAACCCCATTACAGTAGGTTGGACAGTGAGTTGGGGTGTCTTTCTTGAGTTATAAACCTGTGAAGACAGACATGTTCTGATTTGTCTATTGAACGATGTCTTAAGACCATTGGCCTGATTGACAGTGTTGCAGAGTGGGGAATGTGAGTGTCTGCAGCACTCTGTGAATGACACACTGTTGAAACACCGGGCTCTTACCAGCTGTGTTGATTTCTCTCATGGCAGAGGAGGGTAACATACCGGTCATACCTGTTGGCACACAGTACAGTATATCCTGTCTGGGGCCCCTTATGACATGGAAGACCTTTGCTAGGGGCACTGAGGGCCCTGTAGACCCTGGCTTAGGGCGCAGGAGACCTGCCTATCTGCAGGTCACTGGTGTGAAAGTTAACAGATAAGTTGTGTCTGCCTCTTTTGTGTGTATATGTGTGTGTGTAAGAGATATACGCTACACCTACCCCTGTGATATATACTGCGGTGAGGGTCAGAGTGGGACTTGACATTTATGGCCCTGCCCAAGCTGGGCCAGTGGTGGGGGGGCCTGAGCTGGGGGGGAATTCTCAGGGCAGAACAAAGCCTGAGGCTTGTAGGATCTGCACACTGGCTGTAAAAATCAGGTGACCACAAACAGCTCAAGAATGTCTCCCTTAAATACAAACTGGCATGATAATTTATGGGGGTGAAGGTAGGGTGGTGGGGGGTATGGTCTTGCTAGACTCATCCAATGAGAAAGACGGGAAAATAAACCTGCTTCATTTTGGTTTATGTTAAGATATGTCAGGCTGATAGACTGAGTGAATGGTGTTTATTATATCCTCAAAGCAGTGGAGAAAATAGCTGCAGTCATATTCAGCTGAACAGTAGTAACTATTCAGTTCCCTGCTACCAACCGATCACAAGCCTTGAATCCACACAAGGTGATTCTAGTCCATTACTAAGTGGCAGCTGAATCATATTTGATCTCAGGGTATAGTTCAATGGCAGGCTAATACACATATGAGAAAGGTAGCCTTTGTAAAGGGTGTTACTGTGCAGGATTGTGTGACTCAGCACCTAGGTCCCTGGTATACACACCTTCTATCTTTCCACAGATCTCTGCCAGGATAAATCCTAGATTCATCAGACACTGCCAACATTGGAAGGCTGGTTTAGTCAAAACTGCATGGTTTTATATGTTAATACATTTATATGTATATTATTATTTACATATCTTTTTTACAGAAATTATCAAATGCCACAATTCTTGTTACATGAAGGTAGAGTTCCATGATGGGGAGAGTCTCCTAGTGAGGAAGTGAATGAAAGCTCACATGAGGAACTGCCCTGTCTCCTCAGGGCTCCTTCCTGTTTGTCCTCTCCTATTAACAAGCTTTTTATTTTTGGCTCGGGTGTTTTCCCTTTTTCTCAGCTTCTCACTGCGGCTCTCCCTCCCCCGACCCTCTCGCTCTCCCTCCCCCGACCCTCTCGCTCTCCCTCCCCCGACCCTCTCGCTCTCCCTCCCCCGACCCTCTCGCTCTCCCTCCCCCGACCCTCTCGCTCTCCCTCCCCCGACCCTCTCGCTCTCCCTCCCCCGACCCTCTCGCTCTCCCTCCCCCGACCCTCTCGCTCTACCTCCCCTGACCCTCCCCCTCATAGCCCCTCCCCTGGCAGGATTTCGCTTGCCCAGATTTGAGGTCAGAGGTTGTGGCCCAGATGTCACCCCCCTCTGCAATGGTTACGGCAGGTCTATTGTGCTTTTGGGCTGGGGGTGGGGGTGACCTGACCACTGTTTTGTAGATATGGACTTTGTGATGGACAAAGGCCTGGACACTGACCTGAACTGGACATGCCAGTCTGTCTGTGGACTCTATATGGCAGCTGGAGGATGGGGTGCTTGAGGGGGGGAGGTAGAAGGGAGACTGGATAAGGGTTTCTCACTGTAGGACACGAATCATGAAGGAGCTACTCTAATGTCAACCATCACTGGTCTGTTGGTGTTGACATCATGTTACTCAAAACAAGACAATTACAAGAAACAGACAGTTGTTGAGTTGAGTGTGCGTCAGTGTTCCTTGCCTATTTGAGAATGTCCCTGAGAGGCCTCCATCTCTCCTCCACTACCAGCATAGTTTGTATTTATTTGTGATCTTATCTTGGATAGATCACACATGCATACATATGCAGCATCACATTTACACTTTAAGTCCGTTGATTGTCAGTCAGTTCTCTGTCAGCCTCTTTTGAGGTGGAGGGCCAGAGGGGGGAGGGAGGAGCCTGGGGGAAGAAAGAGGCTGATCTTGTATTGCAGAGCTGTGACCCGGATTTCTTTCAAAGTGTTATCTCTGCCTGACCTATCCCACCCACCCCCCATTCCCCCAGACTGGTGTGACCGCCCGCTCCATGATTACATTCAGCCCCATAGTCAGGAAGAACAAGTCCACACAGTCGATACTATGACATGCTCTTCCTTAGTGAAAGAAGTCATGCAACTTCTTCTGCAATCCACTCTATATTAGTGTGTTTGAGCACTACCTAGTGGAGTGGTTGGATACTACACTCTGACCCCTGAAGTGGTTGTGTGGATGAAGCACTCTCATGTTACCTGGAATTTTAGGTTGAATAGGACTGACCACAGATAGTCCTGTGTGGGAGGCTCCCCTCATACTGCTGGTGCCAGGCTGATGAATGTGGGAGGTTCTGTATTGAGGCCTCGCTGCTCTGAGTGGCACCAGGACAAGGCTCCAGCATTCAGCATCTGTCCTCCTCTCCCAGCTCACCCCCACATACACAGCAGCCCTCTCTGACCTCCCCCCTCCCCTCCCAGCCCCAGGGTCAAGCTACTCCCCCCCCCCCCCTAGTGGCCAGAGAGTCTGGTGGACAGTTGAATCCCCCCCAGGTGGACAGACAGAGTCTTAGAGAGAGGGAATGAGTGGCTGCTCATGGTAATGTGAGGTTAAACATGACAAAATCTTCTTTGTGCTGTTCTTCTGTCTGATGTAGACCCAAGGAAGAAGTACCACGTGAAGCTCCTGGCATACAGCTTCATGGGAGACGGTTACCAGGCCGACCAGACTATCAGCACACCCGGATGCGTCTGTAAGATCATCCGCCTGTAGCACAACCCCTATACCACAACCTGTGCCAGCCACCTCTGACTGTAACACTGTTGTACCTGTGTCCCCCAGCTGTGCGTGATCGCCTGGTGCCCCCCCCACCCCCACCCCACCACGTGTACGCCCGGGCCAACAGCTCCTCGGCGGTGCTGCTCCACTGGGGCCGCCCCGCCTTTACCTCGGGCCAGACCGTCAACTACACGGTCCGCTGCAACCCCGTGGGTCTGCAGAACGCCTCCCTGGTGCTCTACCTGCTGACGTATGTGGCCCTCACACCCAGAAACATTCACACACTCATACACAAACACATGTACACACTCTCATATTCACACTTCTAAATAAAATGATCTTTACAACAAATGTAAAAAAATGCTCATTAACTCATGTTCCACCCTCCCACACGTACACACACACCACAGTGGTGAGCAGAGCCTGCTGGTGGTGGACCTGGAGCCCAACACCAAGTACGAGTTTGCTGTGCGTCTGCACCTGGAGCAGCTGGCCAGCCCCTGGAGCCCAGTGGTCTACCAGAGCACCCTGCCTGATGGTGAGCATCACACACCACACCTAGTACTCCTAAGAAACGGGAGTAACTAACCCTAACCTGGAAGAAACAGGCCCAGACACGCAGACACACTGACTCACATTAAAATAAGCTGCTTTTGTGTTGTGTGCTTTTGTCTGGGATCCTGATTCGGTAGTTTCACTTTCTGTTCCCTAAAGCTCACCAGACATTTATCTTTACTGTCTCTGGTTTTTGTCATTGTGTTTTTCAATCCAGCTGAAAAGTATATTTTTACCAGTAGCAATACTCTCCCTCTCTTCCCACTCCTCTCCTCTCCTGTCCTCTATCTCCACAGCTCCCACACTGCCCCCCTCCAGTGTTAAAGTGACTCTAATAGAGGAAGACACAGCCCTGGTGTCATGGAAGCTTCCAGATGAGCGCAACTTAGCCGTGACACGCTACACCATCCTGTATGCCTCCAGACAGGCTTGGCTGGCAGGGGAGTGGCAGGTGCTGCAAAGAGAAGGTGAGAAATAGAGTGAGAGGAGTGTCTTTGAAAAGGCGAGAGAAAGAGAGTGTGTGTTTTTGTGTGTGTGATAGAGAGAGGGTGAGAAATAGAGAGAGAAGGAGTGGACTGGAGGAGATGCATGGGCCCCACAACACCAGACCCTGCTCCCACACCCTACAGCCCATTGGAAATCAATACCCCATTTCATCCTCCAATCCATTTGGCTTAATGTCGTTTATTCATTATGACCCCTGGTTAGAGCTACTGCTGATGTCTGGTCAAAACCTTTAATGAAGAACTTCATAGTTTTAAAGAAGGTGTTTAATCTCTTTATATACATTTATGTCCTGTCTTTTATACTGGTCATGAACATGACTTTAGAGGCATGAAAACACACTGGGGTCTCTTATGTTCACCACCACGATTGAGACCATTGAGCCCTTAAAAGGCCTTGGACCTCCTAGATAGCAGGCAGGAGTATGTTGCTCTACCCAGTTCCTGGTGTAGAGCTCTGCTTCTGGGAAGCATGGCTGTAATGGAAACCAGATGACTTCAGGAAATGTGAGGCATCTGATCTTTCCTGCAGACCCACTGCTGGGTGAGGAGGTCAGAAGCTACCCCACCCTCTGCTCCGTAGATTAGCCTGCTGGTCCAGACGGTGACTGCTAGGTGACGAGCTAGAGGCTGGGGGTCTGCAGCTAGGAGCTGGGGGTCTGGAGCTAGGGGCTGGGGGTCTGGAGCTAGGGGCTGTGGGGGTGCTGGAGCTAGGAGCTGGGGGTCTGGAGCTAGGGGCTGTGGGGGGGCTGGAGCTAGGAGCTGGGGGTCTGGAGCTAGGGGCTGTGGGGGGGCTGGAGCTAGGAGCTGGGGGTCTGGAGCTAGGGGCTGTGGGGGTGCTGGAGCTAGGGGCTGTGGGGATGGGGGATTTTGGAGCAGAGAGCCATTGATCTTTGACCCTCCCCCCACTCTCCCCTGACAGGATGATCACAAATAGCCCCTCATCTCCCAGGTTGTTGTGTATTTTTCCAGTGGGTTGTAAACCCCAGGCCTCCGAGGGTCAGTTGCATCATGTGGAGCCAAGGCGAAAAAAAGAGAAAGAGTCAGGGGTGACTTAGTTCCTAGAGTACCACACATGATTTATGAAGGGCCAAATGTGAATATCTATTTTTAGAATGTATGAGAGTACTGCCAGTGCAGCTCTACAACGTGCTGTCACCCAAGCTTCAAATGGGTTTATTTACCCTGTGAGATATGTGGTTGCCAGGGAGCATCACCATGGCACTGCTGGAGAAACTGCAGCCTGGCAACGTGTACTTGGTGAAGGTGTCTGCGTCTAATGACATGGGGGATGGGCCCTTCTCCCATGCTGTGGAGCTGGCGGTGCAGCCAGAAGGCTCCGCCCGTGGACACGGCCCACACCACTCGCATGGCTCCTCTCACGCTACAGGTCAGTACCGAGCGCCCCGCTACATTCTACAGCACATAGGCGTTGGTATGGATACACTGAGGAAGGTTGATCCGTATATAGGAGGCAGAATCGACATGTATCATGAGTATTGACTGAGCTGCGACACTAGCATGCTGACAGAGAATGTGTCTCCCTCAGTGTTCTCTGATGGCTTCTACCACCTGGACCAGACCTCCATGACAGGCATCATCGTGGGCGTCTGCATTGCTCTCACCTGCATCATCATCTGTGCCTTCATCATCCTCTGTAGAGGACAAACCAGGTAGCCATTTTGTTCAGATCGGCAATGTCATTGATGACTCACCTGCAGACTCTCCTCTGCTGTATATGACATTCTAGTTGTTTTGCATGTATATGAGTATGGCACAATAGTTAGATAGATTTATTATGGCAGTTAACTACTATTATCATAGTAGTTCAGTAGATGACATCAGAGTTGTTCTTTCTTAGTAAATCCTCAGGTTCTAAGACCATCAGGGAGGCCCCTGGCTCCAACCCCTCTGTGGCCGCTCCCACTTGCTCTGCCCCCTCCGAAATCCAGGCTGAGAGTGATATCGCCGTGTCCATAATGACAACAGAGCACTTTATTGATGCCAAGGTGATAAAAACATGCTCCCTCATGCTCAAGTCTCTACGACCGGATCAAGCTGGTTTTACTTGTATGGCAGCAACTGGGTGGAGCAGCACACAGTCTCTGACTCAAACCCTCTGTCTGCAGGGAGGAACCAACCTCATCATCAACAGCCTGGGCCCCGTCCTCCCCAGCCTGGAGAAGAAGAAGACATGGTTCTCCTTCACCAAGGAGAAAAACACCAAAGTCCAGGTAAGATTGGTTGACTCATGACTCCCAATGAGCTGCCCCCCTCAGAGATTCAAGACTGAGTGAGATTTCCGAAACAACCAATCGTAACATTTACTTAGTTGGGAAGAAGCGGTGCTGATATGTTGTCTTCCTCAGGGTCCGAGGTTGAGCAATGCGTCCTACCAGCCAGGAAGCATGGTGCTTTGCTACGAGGATGAGTCCCCCTCCTGTTCCCATCAACCCACCTCCCTGCAGGGCTTGTTCGGGCCCCGGGGGGACACTGAAGGTTCCTCCAACAGTGAAGGCAGCCACGAGACTGGCGACTCTGGGCGCTACTCACACGATGAGACAGAGATGACCCTGCTATCGTCTGGACACAACAGCCGCCCGGCTTCTCTGAGAGCAGAGGACCAAGGAGGGTTGGACTGCAGCCCTGCCCAGGAGAGTGAGGGTGAGCTGGGTGAGCAGGAGAGCAAAGACACCCTGGAGAAGAGAAGACACCACTACCAGGCCACAGACAGCTATGCCCAGCCTGCACTTCCTCTCCAGCTGTGTGTGTGATCTTTTAAACGTTTCTTCTCCCCTCCCCTCCCACCCCACAGCTCTGTTCTAAAGGACTATGAGCTGGAATCCAGAGCGCCATAAGATCTGTGGTAGAACCGGGTCAAGACTGGGCCACGGGAAACTTCATCCACTGCCTTCTTCTAATGAATGTGTTGCTATTTTACTCTTGTCTGTTTGTGTATTAGAAAGAAAACTCTCACCACCATGAATGTTTAAAAAGATTGTAAAAAATTAGAAATGTGACTGTCACATTTCTGGCATTATTTAATAGAGTTTATCACTGGAGCAGAGAAGAGAGTGAGCCCTTCCTCTGCTGAATATCTACCTCAGTTTACCACTTGGTAAACTCCAACTTTATATTTAATAGCAGCTTATTCCTCAGTTATGTATTGGATATATTCTCTTACGTAACAACCCTGATACTTCTTGATAGCAATAATTGTTATTGTTTTTTCTCAGTAAGATTCGTCCCATTTCCGTCTCCTTGTTTGTCCTGATGTAGGGATTGTAAGGGTACCAATCCAGGTTCAGCGCTCTCAGGAAGCTCTGGTCTTAATTATCACAGGTGAAGCTCTGGTCTTTCTCAGGTTCCTCTGCCTGATCAGAGACACTTACACAATTATACCTCAGAAACTTAATGACGAGCCAGTATTCTGATGCGGTGTCAGTTATTCCTAGTAATAATGGTTTAACAAGGATAGTGAATGTTTGCTTTGTGTTTTACATGTTGATGTACAGTTGCCCTTGCAATTCCTGTTTTATACTACCTCATTATTTTGTTGTCATTTTTTTCCTAAACTCAGGGAACAAGGTTTGGTACATTTGAAAAGCCATGTATTGTTTGATGTTACATGGCTGACAAGACAGGGTATCTTTTTCAGGCTGACCTGCTCACTGTAGAGTCTGGTTGCTATGGATGTAGTGAATGTTTCTCTAGAGTGTTGTGTCAGTTACGGTCCAAAGCCTGGTGATGCCCTCCTCACAAGTGGATACATTTGTATTAATTTGGAATGATGTGTCTGTGCTATGGCAGGCTGTCTGCTGTTGGTTGATTTCATCCTGTAGTTACTTTGGGACAGAGCATACCAAACTTGCTTGTATTGACTTTATCATTACAGCAAACCTTTATCAATGGCCTTAGTGTGGACGGAGCCCCTTCCATTTCAGAGGCTAGTCTGGCCAATCAGTGGGAGAGCTCCTTGGCGCATGAGAGGAGTGTAATGAATGAGTGTTTAGCATCATAAGCGTGAAGTCAGTGAGATGGAAGTGAAGAATGGAATGAACACCAGAAAAACCTTTTTACCTCCTGAGAATTCTATATTTTTGTGGACTGATATGTACCACTGATTACACATTCTAGTTACTTTTCTTCTTGAAGTAGATGATGCTTTACCGTAGAGTAGCAAAATAAGTTTAGCACTTGTCTGTCAGATTAGTTTTGTTATGTCGATCCCAGCCATTATGCAGCGGTGACTCGTGCTATCATCCAAAGAGTTGTTTTGCTTCCTCAGTTTTTCTTAGATCTCTCAGTTGGTGTCTGGGACGAGGGACAGTGAGGTCCTGTCCTAGCAGACCAGCTGAGGAGCTGCTTCCTAAACAAAGCCTTGCACATTTGTGCCACTTTCTGTGACTACACTAGAGATGCAGGTTGTCTCAGAAATGGCCCCCTGGATTTGGGGGGCTTCATGATTTAAGTGACAATTAATATTAATCAATTCCATGCTCACAAATCAGTTCAGTCCTGTGGGTGGTTTTCTTCCAAGATCTTTACTGATGCATTCAGGTGTATGTACATTGTAGGTGAAAATGATATGCAGAGATATATAAATATTTAATCCTGATTCTCACCAAACGTTGCATCAATATTTTCAATCAGAGGACTACAAGCCTATAGGACAAGACGACACGGCATGATGAGCGACACAATCAGTTTTACTTTGTTTTGAAAAGCAAACAATATAAACCAAAGAATATGAGGTCATCGTTGCATATTGGAGATCAGTCTAAATGCTAAATCTTTGCATGATATTTTGTCAATTTTCAAAGGTTCGAAAAAGCTTTATCTCATTTTGTGTTGTATTACTGCCTAATAATTGTGTGTCTGATAGACTGCTAAACAAGATGAGTGGTGCATTGTTAGTGCTCGTAAATATTCATTTGTTATCGAATCAAAACCTGACAGATTTTTCTACATAATTTTGTACCTTCTCTCACTGGAGGAGAGATATATATTATTATCATTATTGAATTCCAGTCACATGAGAAAGTACTAACTGAATTTTGATTTTACCTAGATGCCTAAACTGTAAATGTCAGATAAGAATGTGAAATACACTTTTAATTGTTGTAGATGAACATAAACCTGAAAAACTGTGTTAAAACTGTCAAAGTTCATATTGTATATGGAATAATTTAGTTGTTTTTGCTTTCTTATTTGCAAGTATTATTGCCCTGCATTGTGACTACACCCGGGAACTGCAACACAAGTCTCCTATGACAACAAGCTGGAATATACCTCATTGTGATAGCTGACTGTTGTTTTATATAGGCTCAGTAATGTTGGCCTTGGCTGAATGTTTAACCCTTGTGTTATCTTCGGGTCATTCTGACCCATCAGTCATTGTGACCCACCGTCGTATTGCGACAGATTTACCGCATACAAAGACAAAGTGAAGCATTTTCTTTTAACCGTTGGGCTGTCTCAGACCCCCCACATTGCAAAGGTTAAAAGAAAATTATTTTAATTTGTTTTTGTATTGGGTAAAATGTGGTAAACACAACGATGGTTCGTTATGAACCTTTGGGTCATGTGACCCGAAGGCAGCACGAGGGTTAAGAAAGGAGGGATATGTTCTACAGGCCCATCTGTCTGGTGATTGGTGCTCCAGCCTGTTGTAGCTGAGATGGAGGCAGTCCCCTGGGTTGTAGGGAGTCAGAATTCCACAGGACAGGTTCTGGATGCAGAACCCTACTGTGTTTCTTTACGTTTCAAGAGTTGTTTTCTCCTGTGTTGTGTTCCTTGATGAACATATGTATTCAAAGGGACGGGCTCAGTGTTGACATGTGCTCTGAGTCCAGCCCTCTAGCCCACCTGGGTTCTCTAAGGCAGCCTGACTTCAGCTGCAGTAGGGTGGGGTGCGGAGGGTCATTTACAATTAACTCAGGGAACCCAACGCTGCTCCAACCTTTATCTGAAGACAGGCATATGCCTGGAAGATTGAATGTACCTTATGTAATTATTTTTCCTGTAATGTTTTGTTATGTTTTTTCTCAGTTTGCTCTTTGTCTTTTATCACAATGATCTACAGCTACAACAATATTCATGCCAAAAAATGTTATACTTGTCCAATTGAAGTTTAAAATAATTCTAAAATAGTGAATAATCATTAAAGTGGTTGATTACAAGTTTAAATAAAAATGAAAATGTCCTGCAGGATGATGATTAATGTGTCTGTTAAGTCATCAACATTGGTTCCATAAATGTCTGCATGTTCATCAGGGTATGTTCAACATGCAGGACATGTTCTTCACTAACAATGATTCCTTTGAGGCCTTATCCTGTCCAACTCAGCCCAGCTGTATCGCCCATTATTACAGTTAATCCATCTGGCGATTCTGCACTAGCAGAGGTGAATACATGTTAATGAGTGGGAAAGGTCATTATATTGATTTCACACTCAGAGCATGTGACAACAGGTTTTATGATGATCAATCGTCACTACATTAAGGCTGGATGTGTGGAAAAAATATTCCCATAAAGAACCAGTTATAGGCTATACACACATTAATTTTACGTGACACGTGACCAACCTGTAGTTATTATCATCAAAAGTAAATTAGTGCATATTAAAACACAGTAAATATGACGCCATATGATCACCTCTGTGACCCTACACGTGAACAATGAAAAAAGATTAGTTTAGCGTAAGTGTGACATCACACACTGACTTCCTCTTCAAGCTGGAGTTATATTAGCTTCTGCCCCCTACAGTCGCTGTGTTATATCAGCGTTTCATCATCACACCGTCTCCACGGCACATCTGACACCGCCGTGGCGCAGACACACTCACATGCCAACATGGAGGGGTATCTTTCCTGCCACATTAAGGTTACGTTTGGGGGAAAATAAGAACAACCAAGTATACAGCTTCGGCACTCACGACTCGTGATCAAATGATTCGCATATAGCCGCTGTTTTCACTATTCACCGCGTGACACACCGTATCTCAAAGTTGAATTTATCCGCTCCTCCCAAACTTTGCCAGCGATTGCAGCTTTCCTCGTCACACGGATAGCCGTGATTGCTGTTGGGGGGAAAGAGCGGTGGACTACTGTCACCTTTTAGAGTATTAAAGCGACATCATATCTTGACATTTTTGCTCGTTTAAGTCATGTATGGATTTCGGTAATGTCAACAGAACAGGATAAAGATACATTCTCAATCAAAAGGCACCGAGGTAACGTCCGATTTCAGCATTTTCACTGCCCGTGCGTGGTGTGTTGCAGCCTGTCTGTAGGGGCATGATACGCCACTCTTAAGTCTCGACCATAATTACGACTATGAAGGAGCAGGTCGGCCTCAAGGCCTTTGAAGTACTGAATGAAACAAACGTGTTGTCAATTTTAGCGTTCTAAACACGATCGACAGTGTTCTGTGTTTTTTTGTTTTCCTTAGAGAAGTGTCTTTCGACAAACTTTCTCTCTGTCAGAATCTGTTTGCATTAGAACTGCCACGAACTTTTACAGTCAGCTGACATTTTTATTGATCGATTGTTGTCAGCTAATAGAAGTCAGTGATGCCAATGTGCTTGCAATCAAACAGGCTATGTTTGATTGTTACATGAACAACTCTTTATTAGACAAGACCTACATATCTTGTATTGAAGAAGCACAATATGATACCCAGTAGCAATATCATTATTTTGTATAAGCCTGAACACCACAAAAACGGTCGTTTTGTTCAACAGCCGCCTTCATACTGATTGTCTGATTATATAGTAGGCTATACCACTGCCACTACACTGAGCGTTATGAAACACATTATAGGCTACTTTTGCAAACTTTATTCATTTAACTGACTCTTGTATCCAAAGTTTAAGGATTTGGACTATTTGTACAAATGGTGTGTACAGAAATTACAGCTGAGAAATGATCAGAAGTGCATAGGCTAGTTCTACAGAATTTTGGTGGTCAGAGTCAAGATATGGTCAGTTTTTACTAGCCACAGTGCAAACTAACCATAGCTCAGCTGTCTGCCACCATAAAAAAAACAAATAATGAATAGGCTTGGCCTCCAGTGCTCAATCTCAGTTGCTAAAATATAATACAACAATGGCATCTTGATTACACCTTGTATGGTGAACGAAAACGAATATATTACACATGATCTGCAATTATCAAAATTGTAGTTTTATGATAAAATTTGCATATTCGGATGTTAAACTTGATTGCACATGTTCTTCAGGTGGAGATGGTGGACTTGAAGGGTTAGGAGGGCCAAGTGTGCTGCTCGGGAGTCCAGACAAGAAAAAATGCAAGTCTCAGGTACAGTGAGAATACACACATGCAGAACAACAATCTGGGGTCTTGGCTAAGTGAAGAATGAACCACATCATACCAGAGGAAAAATGTATTTATCTTATTATCTGTATTGCATCAGTGCACCTAGCTAATACATTCTCTGTATATCAGCAGACTCCCTCCTTCTCCACTCTGACTGAGTATGCTCCGCCCCCAAACCCCAGCACAGACCACTTAGTGGCAGCCAATCCTTTTGATGACAGCTACTCTCCTTCCTTCAAGCCTCTGTCAGTGGGGAACCCATATTTCAGCCCCTCACAGTACCCTGGCCTGGGGAGCTATGGCCCCCCCAGGACGGCCCCTGTCATGTCTGGGAGGATGGTGTCTCCTTACAACGGGCCGTACCCGGTGCGGAGCCAGCTGCACCCGTTCCTCCAGAACCAAGCAGGCTTCAGTCGTCCTCCAGGATTCACCTATGGGCACCAGGAAAATCCTACTTTCAGAAACCAGTCTCTGTTCAGCATCAAGTACAACAACATGTCTCTTCCACCCAATCATCTTGCGCGACCAGGCCTGGGAGACACCATAAACCAAGTGCCTCTGCATTATGTGGTCCACACTCCTCCTCCAGAACATATGGGTCCCAGTTCGGGCCCTGAGACCCATCCCAGTAGGAATCCTCCACCCAGAACCAACGCAGATTCCTGTCAGGGCCTCACACACCAGGAGAACAGCTTCTCTCTGTCCAACACCACCAAACCTAAATCAGAAATGGGGGATGCGTCCAGCAGAAAGACATCCCAGAACACATCTCCACAGAAACCCATCCAAGTCTCAGAGGAGGTAAGTTGCAGGGACAGCGAACTCAGGTCCAGGAACAGAGGCTCTGCAGCTGGTCAGGAAGTCAAAGGTCAGAAGCTCAATGGCATCGCCCAGGCAGGTAACCCTGGAAACCCCAGTGACCTTGGTAACGATGCCCTGAAGAAGTCTCCTCAGACAGGCCGGACCATGGAGCAATCCCAGCCAGAGAAGAACATAGCTGGCTGTGGCGGTGGAAGAGGAATGAGAGGTGATGGAGGCGAGGGAGCAGGTAGTGGGAATGGAAGTGGAGGAAGAGCCAAACATAAGACTGGAATGCATCCCAACAGATCTAGCCTCTCATCAGCAGAACCTGTGTATCCGTGTGGAATCTGCTTGATTGAAGTAAATGATGACCAGGAAGCAATCATGTGTGAAGCCTTATGCCAGAAATGGTTCCACAGGGTTTGCACTGGGATGACTGAGACAGCCTACAACCTGCTGACAGCTGAAGCCTGGGCTGTGTGGGGCTGCGACTCCTGCATGAAGGACAAGGGCGCTCTGCTCCTCAGAACCAAGGAACACACAGTGCCAGTCAGTACTGAGGGGTAGTGCTGCAGGTTTCTGACAGTACTGGGGGGTGGGGCTGTAGATGGACTAGGATTTTTACTCTTTGACTTGGCTTCTGTTATACATATGTTGTTGGAGATATTGAATATCTACTTCGTTTTTCTTTCAGCATTTTATATTATTTTGGAAGACGTAGCAATATTGTCCCATGCTTCGGCAAATGCGCAAGCTTGATATTTTTCGCTACTGTAATCTTTATTCCCTTTAATTAGGGGGGTTTATGTCATGCTTCTATGTCATTGTTTTACTCTTCTTTTAAGTATTGCAAACTGAAGTATTACAAACTTGTGATCCCTTACAATATTTTAGTCTTCCCCAGTAATGAAAAGGTCCATCTAAGCTCGCTGAAAATGTCATTTCAGAATAACAACTGTAAACTGTATTAAACCTGACATTGTCTATAAAATGTATATCTGAGGTACTTTTATCCTTGCACCTGTAACTTTATTCGTTGACTAGAAATGTTGGATTACGGCATAACTCCTGTTATTGAATGTATTTGGGGCCTTGATGAAGTTATTATCCAGATACAGTTTATTCAAATGAATATGCATAAAGAGTATATTTTTAACAAAGGTTTTTACATGATGTGCACTTTGCTTCATATTTCATTCTTTATTGTGTGAACAAGTTTATTTTTCAATTATTTCAGATTGTTGGACCTATATTCCCTTATTGGAAATACATGATTGATGCTGAAATGACAAGTGTTTTGTATGCAAGTCAATTAATTTTGAAATTGTTTTAAAATCAAGTTTATTTTTTGTTAGGCCTACCCACTTTTTGAGGTCAATGGAAATATTGGTAGGCCTATTTGTCAAGTACAGCTCATGGTTATTTTTTTCTGTGTCTAACTACTGTTAGTATACCACAAATTGTAATTTGGTGAATTGTTGATCAAATAAATGTTCCTAAATTGGAATTGGGATATAAACATAAATTGCATCAATGAGCTACATGTTTCAAATTATTTCAAGTTATTTCAGATTGAGTCAGTTTGTATCGAGGCCATCCTAGAATGTCCCATTGTGAAATTAACTTCTCAATACGTTTTCAAATATGTATATTATATATATAAAAAATGTAACGACTCGTGCTCTAAGTAGAGCATATTAGATTTCATTACTTTAGTTATACATAAACATAGTTAAGTCAACTTTAGAGCCAAAACTATCCCATAGCAACCGACTTTGTGTTGTAGTTACTAAACACACCGTTCTGTCTGCCTGCCAGTGGTCCTGTAATCAGAGCTATATTGCTACCAAGCTAATGTTTACTTATTAAAATGCCTTTAGTCGTCAAAGACCACACATGGACACAGACAGAATCGATGGTTTACATAAATGTACCACTAAAAGGAGTGAAGGCTGGGAAAGTAGACATATTTTCCACTGACGAATACCTAAAGGTAAGGTTGGTAAGTCATAGCCAGCTAGCTGTAGTGCTAACTTCTGGAAGTAACTGGCTGATAAATAAATTACCTGTATTTGCAGGTGCATTTCCCCCCGTTTCTGTTCGAAGCCTTCCTCTTTGAGCCTATAAATGACGACAAAAGCTCAGCAAAAATTGGAAATGGAGTTGCAGTTTTCACATTGCAGAAGAAAACTGAGAGATTGTGGGAGAACCTCATCAGGGAAAATAGTAAGCAATTCAGCAAAATCCAAACATTTACTGGCAATTATTATGATTATAGGCTACTATTTCTCCACATAGCACACAATGTCTGAGCATGTATGTTTTTTCTGTGTGTGTGTCTTTGTGCCAGATGACAAACATAAATTGAAGGAGATCAGGGAAAGGGCACAGTTGAAAGTTCAAGAAAAACTGGCTTCTGATTCCAAAGCGAGGGCGATAAAAACACAAGAGGAAAGAAAGTATGCTTTGGAGACCATGATGAGGGTGGGTCATTTACATCGCTTCTTCTATCAATTACTCTGTTATAGCATTTAGTGACTTTATCCAGAAGGGCATGTTGTTTGATACTTCTTTATTCAGCTTGAGGAAGAGGAAAGGGCTGGGATCCAGAAGATGAAAGATGATGAACGTGAGAAGGCCACAGCAGAGCTAGAAGCATGGAAACAGAAACACAAGCAAAAAGCTGTGGAGGACACCAGTTTAAAACTTTTAAGAGCAAACAAAACAGAAATCAAAGAAATTAACAGACAGACCACTGCAGGAAAGGTACAGGTCAAGAAAGGTAAATTAAACTTTCCAATGGTATCATCACATCATACCATCAGCAGACAATGTTTTTGTGAGATCATGTTCACATGTTCTCTCATATAGATCGGAAAGACACTTATCAAACAAACAATACATTTGAAATGGATCTACCGGCCCCAAGAACCACAGGAAACATCAAAATCACCTTCACCCCTCGAGTATTCCCTACCGCTCTGAGGGAATCAAGAGTTCCAGAAGAGGAACAGGTACAATAGATTTTACAATAGATTCTATTTTCAAATGTGTTTCATTGGAATTTGGCCAACAGGACAGTTTTTCCCATGTTATTGTATCTATTGAAATGTGTGTTTTGAGAGTAGTGGCTACAGAAGCAGGCTGAGGCCAGGCGGGCGCTCAGCGCCGACCTGGCAGAGATGAGGGATCTGACGGACGAGGAGAAGAACCCTGACTGGCTTAAGGAGAAAGGAGAGTAAGTAGTGTACTCTGCTAACAAAGCACATTTTTTAATCTTCAACACCTTTTTCTTAACATAGAAAAATGCTCTTTGTTTTCTAGCAAATTATTTGCTACTGGAAACTACCAGGCTGCGGTCAACGCCTACAACCTCGCCATCCAGCTAAACCCCCGGATCCCTGCCTTGTTCTCCAATCGTGCTGCTTGTCACCTGAAGATAAGAAACCTGCACAAAGCAATTGAGGATTCATCTCGGGTCAATACTTATATATTGTACATCTTCCAAATTGAGTGTACTAAATATAATTTAAAAAACATTTCATACTGTAAATTATTATTTGTATTATTTAGTACATATTCTGGTTATATTAAGACACATTTTCCTAGAAACATTGTGTGATCCACACTCACTCTGCAGGCTCTTGATCTGCTGACACCCCCAGTGGAGGACAACGCAGCCGCCAGGCTGAAGGCCCACGTCAGAAGGGGCACAGCCTTCTGTGAACTGGAGCTGTATGCAGAAGGTCTGTTCCATAATATCCTGTCTCCTGAATACTGCATTCTCCTTCTAAACTCATAGCATTGGCTTTAGACATCACTGAACACAAACACATGATGGCAAAATAGACTGAATTCATAAATAGCCTAACACTTTACTGACCTCTATTGGTGAAAGTAAAAAAGAAGATGTCAGTAAATGTAGCAGCCCATTTGAACTGCTTCCCAGTTTATTTTCTCTTCAACTCCTCATGCAGGTCTTCTGGATTACCAGGCTGCTTTGAAGATCCACCCTAACAATGAAGCTCTTTTAGCAGATACACATAAGATCAGACAGGTTATTCAAGGTACTGCCCTCCACACGGAGTAGAGAAATCCACATATCTGCATTTTTGTAAATCCACAGACATGTGCGTATTGTTGGAAATGTTAATTGTATTTTTATCTAGATACAAGTTGAAATATGTATTGTGGTGTAATAAACTTATAATACAATGCAATTATTATTATTATTTTCAGTTATGTAGTATTAAGAGAAAATACAGCACAAATAAGATGGTCTGCTTTTACTTTTTAATACTATGCCACCAAGTATTATTCATGGGTGAAAAGTCACACGTCTTAATAACATCACTACAACAGTAACATATCAGATAGTGTTCTGCAAATGAAGGCAGTCACACTCGGCTTCTGTCCAAACTTGTATTGAAGGAGTTGTCCCGGTAGGTGCCACATTTACCAAGTTCCCTTGAGAATCTCTGAGACATAGGATGGTAGGTGCAGGGTGATGTTTCAAACGTCGGAGGAATTACACCATAATCATTCGAAGTGGTCTTGTAAAGGGGGCTTTGAGGTTTTGCCCATGGCACGCTAGGCGTTTCAGTTTTCCCTGGGGTCATCATACACGAGAAGACGGGGTTTCCTGGATTTGCGGGTGCCAGGTTTGGTTGCTGTTGCTGTTGTCCATCGGAGGCTGACATCTCTCCGGTTGATGCAGTTCCCCTGAAATACAAAGTCGTCGTCAATACTTCCTAATTAATATTAAAGTGAATTAATTCCCCACACATTATTTGTAATATTGCTGACAGACAATATGTTTAATATCTACCTTGCTAGATGTTACACTGGGATATGAGAACCTAGGAAAGAAGTTACACTAGACAGACTTGATCTTTGTTTTGGTTACCTTAGCGACCGTCATAGTAACGAATTTGGTGCCCTAAAAGCCAGTAGTTAACATTTGACATGTCTGATCAAATAGTGGTGTTCAGAGCCATTGAAAAATCGTTGCTCTGGTGTTGTTGTGTTATGTTATGTTGTGTTTTACATGATGTACATGTATTG
The DNA here is from genome assembly GCF_963692335.1 of Osmerus eperlanus. Classification (NCBI taxonomy): domain Eukaryota; kingdom Metazoa; phylum Chordata; class Actinopteri; order Osmeriformes; family Osmeridae; genus Osmerus; species Osmerus eperlanus. The sequence goes on from NC_085027.1 coordinate 8,651,246, forward strand.
CAATACCTAGAATGAATGTAATCGATCGTCATCGATTTCAAGACATGTTCTACTTTTCTATAAGTGACGTGCCTAACTAGTCTACTTGCCCTTTTAGTTTTCTATTAGGCACCCCTGGTACCTTGTAGCAGACCTTTCTTTTGGTATAACCTCCGTCGATGGTCCAAGAAAGAGCCAGAGAGATTTTTTTTTCTTTATTTCAGTTTAAACGTCATGATTTCGCGTACGCGTAGGGAAGGGGGAACAGGGCAGGGAAACTGAATTCGTCGGAACACCGGAAGTCAAAACTCGCGCCTCCCGTAGTGGTGTGGTTTGTTGTTGTTGTTACTAGCTAGTTACAAGCCACAGAAGGAGGGCGGCTCTTTAACTACAGTATCAAACAGTAGCTTACTTTAGTGATTCATAATTTCTGACTTGGAAATCGAAGAGCATATCTGGTAATTATATTAACGAACAGAAGATGCCGTTAGTTTCGAAGTGAATAATTATTTAGACTTGCCAGGCAGGAGTCTATTTAACAATCGTGTGGAGCCATCTTTTGCTAAATATTAGCATGTCCTTTTTTGATCGAGTGTAGAGTATTTTATCTTGGCTAACTGGCTGGCTGACATCATGTCACAATCGTTTTTCTATTACAGTAGGGTAGATGCATGACAACAGCCGGGCAAAGACGGTCTGTTTAGTAACGCTGTGATCGAGAACATCATCGTTCTGTCTCTGCAGCCAGGGAGAGAGTGTATGTCGGTCGTAACGGTACACAGCCTTCAAGATTTTAAGCGAGGGTGTAGGCCTGTTTTTGCGATATTGCAAACTGTCAAGTGGAATCTTTAGAGATATCTCCAGCTTAGAGGTGGTCTCAATTTTAACCAGAACACATACACAGTACGGTCCATGTAAATTATCCCGACATAGAATGGGTCAGCATTACATTTCCAAGTGAACACTTGAGATGGGTCTACTGAAAAGTACTGTTGACTGTCTTATCTCAGATCTTATAAAACATTAACAGATCCATTTGGTAATGATAAATTGTGAATTCAAATGTTAGTGTCATGCTCATTTGTAAACTGTTTCAGAAAAACAAAGCTCCTTTGCACTCTGCTGGCAGGAGGATGTCGGAGAGCTCCAGTGATACCGAGTCCTCCTGTGGTTGGACTATCATTAGTAATGAGGTGAGACGTTGTTTGGTACCTATCAGTCTTTTATTGAGTCTCCATCACCCTGTGTGGCACTATTAGGATCCTATACCCAGACCTATGAATGTTCAAAATTGACTCACAGACATAATAACAATACAGACATCTAAAGTAGTTAGAAACTGTCCCGATACAGAGTTAAAGGCTGTGTTTTGTTTACAAGGGTTCAGATATAGAGACCCTGGGAACAGAGAATGGTCTGGAATGCGTGGCGGATCTCCCAGAATGCATTGCAGTGCAACAGGACCAGCATGCTTCTTTCTCTGGTAGGAGGGAGGACCACAAGCCCCATTATAGCTGTAGGGTGCTGTCCACAGAATAAGTTATATAAATGTTGAAATAACAAAATGTTGTGTGTGTTTTCTTACTCAAATAACAACAATGCAATATTATGGTGTTTTGCATAGGGCCTACATATTAAAATTTCAAATCTTTCAGAATTGCAATGTTAAAAAGTTTTCCATGTTTTTCAGCCGAAGGATCTGACAATAGACCTGAGTCATCACATGATGCCACCCTGAAGGAAGAAATCTTAGATGAAACTCTGAGTGCCTCTGAGGTTAGAGTAGAAAACAACAAACACATTTCACTTGTTGCTTGTGTCTGAATCCCCATGCTGCCATTTTACCACTGTCCCTATGCCAACCATCTGGACCATATCTCCGGCAGGTTGCAGGTGAGGTGGCGGGGGATGAGCATGTGACCCTGTGCTCCTCCAGCGACCACTCAGACATCGTGACTCTTGGGGACATGAGGGAGGCAGAACTGGGCCCCTGGGAGGAGCAGGCTGAGTTGGAGGAGGAAAAGGAGGCCACTGGCGGGGAAGACTCTTACCTGGGGACCTCCTCCAGCAGCCAGTACACCTTCAGCACAGCAGAGACTGGTAAGGCAGCCCTACACAGCCCAGCACGTCCACCACCTCAGCACAAAGAATAAAACAAACATCAACCACTTCCTCTTTCCCCTCCCTGCTCCTAAAGCAGGCCTGGTGCTCAGCTCCTGGAAGCTTCCACAAACTCTCTGGGACTTTGGCTGCCATCTGAAAGGCCAGCTGTCTGGCAGCCGCTCCCTCTCAGGTCGTCTCATCCAGAGTGATAGTGTGAATATGATAGCGTGCTTGCCTTGCTCAATACAGCGCAGGCCGAACCCAGATAAGCTGCTTTCAGTTGAGGACGTAAACAAGTTTGGCCTCTTTTGCAAGCGTCTGTTAATATGTAGAACAAAATGCTTGTGTGGTATTTCAGCTTGCTGCGTGTGGTGTGTGTGTGTCTTTAACAGCTTGTAATCCTCTAGAAGCTAGTCTCTGGTTTGTCCTGCTAGTGGAGGAACAACCAGAGGCGTCCTTACTGTAGATGACAGAGGCAGCCAGTTTAGAGATCCCTTTCTCCTGGATGTACCCTGTTTATTTGCTTTGTTTGGGTGTCTGTCAGGCTGTGGTGGTTGTGGGCCCAGCCCTGGGGTCTTGGTGTGTCCCTGTAGCCCAAACTAAACCTGATACTCAGGACTTGTTTACTTCTCTCAATTTGTTGCTTCTATTACAAAACAGATTTCTTAATCAGATTTTTCAATCAGTCTCATTTGATTTAAGATAATGAGCAGATTGAAATAGATTTAAAAACTGACCGTCTCAAGGGAGCTTGGAACCCCCTATGTTTATGTTCAAGTTTAACACTTTTGGCAAAGTGTAAGCACAATTTAAACTGTTAGCATCACTGAACATGATAAACCTTTTAACAACAGATATTTAATTCTAAGGGTTTTGTTTGCAAACCAGGAAAACATGTTGAACCTGCTTTGGCAATGTTTTTTGCACATAGACTGATTGTTTACACACACACACAAAGTTTTACTACTTATAAAGAACTAATAAATCTGGGTATTTGTGTGCAGTGTTTCCAGTAGAGCAGCCTACAGCAGGAGCCTCCAGCAGCAGTGAGGACGAGGCTGTGGATCAGGTGACCCCCCTGGTGAGGAGGCGCAGGGTGAGGAGGAGCACCACCAGCTCCACAGCTGAGCCAGAGGAGGAGCAGGAGTCTGGCCACAGTGAGAGAGAGGAGGTTCCTGAGGTGCACCAAGAGGAGCTGCAGGAGCCACTGGTTACTCCTCCTGCTCCGGGTCATGTCAGCGGCACCCTCAACAAGTGCATCCTGTTGGCTCTGGTCATCGCCATTAGTATGGGCTTCGGACACTTCTATGGTGAGGTGCTGGTGGGGGAAATAAAATGGCGATCAGGATATTTTATTATTGTTTTGACCTCTTTCTGTTGATCTAATCTGCTGATTGTGTTCCCCAGGCCAGTTTGAAGGTACTGTATGCACTGACAGACGGTATTTGTCAACCTGTTTGGCCAGTTTACTTCTGTGTTTTGAATAGCATGACCAGTGTGGTGATAGAAATTTGGGCATGTGCTACTGCTGCCATGGTGTTGAATGTTTAGTACATACTCTAGGTATAGTGGGATGAAAGAAAATGTGAATTGACCCCACCCCTATTAGAGTGTATATGAGTGGACAAACACCATACTGTGTCCAGACTGTGGTTTTCGTATCTGTGGTAGTCGCCTCTTTGTGGTTTGTGTTTGTGTGTCACTACTTTCACACCACAATATCGGGAGTTCCAAACATGTATCCCTAAAATTCTGGAAACTTATCCCGGGAATTCTGGAATCAGAGGGGCCTTTCCCCAATCTCCCAAAGTATGCTCAGTTATACCATGTTGGTGAGTCATACAAGGTTGATGAGTCATACCAGGTTGTGTTGAAATGTGTGAAGTGAAGGTGAAACTAATTGGGTCTGCATGGGCAGTCATATGGGAACCCACACGACATACATACTCATCCCACTACTGCACATGTGTCCTGTACTGTATATGTGCTATAATGATGGACACCATGGCCAGATCTTAGATCCATCCTAACTGAAAGTTTTGAATGTCCCAACTAGGCACGGTGCAGACTCAGGAGAGGCAGAAGATAGTGGAGAAGATCAGGGGGGGGGATCTTGGCGATCCCAGAGATCTGCCTCCTCAGTGTTCCAGAGGACAGCCAACTGTCATCAAGGTCTGTGAGGAGCTCTTTCATGACTCAACAACACTGACTAACACTCTCTACTCTCTGGGGATATAACTTCTATTATTTATTTTGCCTATTTTCCTTTCTTGGTTTTGGTGAACTTTGTTTCAGCTGTAGCATGGTCCTCCTGTGTTTTGACTGAACTCTGAATACTGACATCAGTCCTCCATCAAATGCCATTATAAATTATGGAGCTTCTGTTTGATCTGTGTCTGTATATCAAACATGCAGCAAAGATGAAAAACGTCTTTCACTCTTCCTTTTTTCCGTAAAAATTAAATCATGATTTGATCAAGAGTTGTTCAACCTAGGAGTCAGCTTGAAACTAAACCACAACCACCGGGTCAGGTTTACTTTAATGACAACCAGGAAATGGTGAGGTGTTTTGTGGCCGCGTGTCAGCTGACGTCTGCAGGCCTGGCAGGTCAAAGCTTCATGCTAAGGTGTCAGGGATTGTCTCACGTTGGTGCTGCTGTTTCCACACGTTTAGGAAGTGGTTGAGAATCTGAGAGGACACCTACAGAAGGACACGGTGCAGAGCCTCACACACATTATGGATGAAATTACTAAAGAGAACCAGGAGCTAAGATTGAAACAGGCCCAGCTACAGGTAACATGCACACCCGTCCCTGCCGCTCTCCTTAAGGTGATCAGATGAGGCTGGACTAAACATTTAACTAGTCAGACGCTGCAACAAAATTCACCATCAGATGATTTGTGTTTGTTTTTATTTATTTAATAGATCTTGTGTGTCATCTAAGGTCTTGACCGATGACTGATAGAAACACTTTTGTTTTTGTTGCATCGCACCTTATCTCAAGGTGCGTCAGCCACTCGAGGAATCTGTTCAAAGCCACCCAGTCGATAATGCTTGCCCCGACCATCTCTTTCCCCTCCCACCACCCCTTCTAGGCCCAGAAAGATGATCTGGCATTGCAGCTGAAGCAGACTGCAATGGAGAGGGCTAAGACTGAGTCCCAGCAGAAGCACCTGGCGGTGGAGAACCAGCTGCTGAAAAGCTCTCTGGAGCGAGAAGAGGAGTCCCTGTCCGCCCTGCAGGAGGAGCTGAGGAGCCTGCGCTCACAGATCCGGGGCCTGGAGGAGCGGGGTGCTGGGGCCGACTCCATCCTGTCTGAGAACCAGCGCCTGAAAGAGCACCTGGAGGAAGAGAGGCAGCGTGTGCTTAGCGTGCTGGGCCAGAGGGAGACCCTGATGGCCGAAGCTCACACCCTGAGGAAAGAGCTAGACAAGGAGCGGCGTGTGACGGAGCAGCTGAGGGCGGAGCTGGACCTGCTGAGCAGTGCTGCGGCAGGGGTGGGGGGGGACCCGGAGACAGAGGAGCTGCAGGCCCGTCTGGCAGAACTGGAGAAGAAGCTGAGCTTTGAGCAGCAGCGCTCAGACCTGTGGGAGAGGCTGTATGTAGAGACCAAAGATGACAAGGCCACAGGGGACAAGCAGGCCAAGGTGAAGAAGCCCAAAGAAGGCGTGATTGGGAAGGTGAAGGAGACGTTTGATGCGGTGAAGAACTCCACCAAGGAGTTTGTGCACCATCACAAAGAGCAGATAAAGAAAGCCAAAGAGGCCGTGAAGGAGAACCTGAGGAAGTTTTCTGATTCTGTCAAATCGACCTTCCGCCACTTCAAGGACTCGGCCACGCGCATCATGGACAAAACCCAGCGGCCTCATGACAGGAGGTTTCACGAGAGGAAGGATGCGAGGACAGAGAAGCAGCAGCAGGATCAGCAGCAGCAGGAGGAGCACAAGCGCTCAGAGGGAGATTCCTGGCAGCACCGGGCCCACAAGCCCCTGCATAGACACCCTCGTAAATCTACAGAGGACTCCTTCCAGGCCAACCGTAACACCCGCAAGTTTGGGGGCAAGGTCCAGGAGGAGCCTGACCAGGAGAACCAGAGAAGTGGGCCCAAAGGCTGTTCTGGAGTTTTTGACTGTGCCTACCAGGAGTCCATGAGCCTCTTCAACAAAGCCATGGACCCCATCAGAGCAGACGAGTTCAACCAGCTCCTCCACAGCTACCTCCAGCAGGAGGTTGACCACTTCCACCACTGGACGGAGCTGGAGAGCTTCATCAATAACTACTTTCACAACGGTGTGTTCATCCACGACCAGATGTTGTTCACTGACTTTGTGAGTGGTGTGGAGGACTACCTGGAAGACATGCAGGAGTACCACGGCCACGACGATGACACCTTCGAAGATCTGGATGAGTACATCTACAAGCACTTCTTTGGAGATACCTACTCACAGCGCTATGGGCCCAGGTGAGCTGCTGTTCTGACCCCAGGTCATGTGTGTTATATGTGCTGTGTTTGTAGTAGTGCAGTGAGGTGAATAAAGTTTCTGTTTCTGAGCAGCAGGCCCTTTGAGGGGCCGGACCCACCCACGAAGGAGCAGCACAGGTCCAATCAGCAGCAGCGTAAGCAGCAGAGGTCCCGCCCCCGGCCACAGAGAGACAGGAAGTGGAGCAGAAGTGGACAGAACACAGACAGACACATGACTGATGTCAAAATTGAGCTGGGTCCCATGCCTTTTGATCCAAAATATTGAGAAGAACCTTAATTAGTTATTGATTAGTTTTTTAAATAATGGCTTAACCTGATACTGTTGTTGCAAATTCTACTCTGGATGCATTTGATGAAAAGCCTTTCTTTTTCTTTTATTGTGATTTTGCACAATGTTACTGCAGCTGGCTGTCCCTAGCTTCCTGTGCTGTGTAAAGCTATACTTACTAGGCTAGAAGCAGTAGTGATGTATCTGAACGCACAAAGAATTGCTGCATTGATTTCTAATTAAATTATTGTCTAAATATTTATAACTAGAGCAATTACATGGGAATACAGACAAATCTGTAGAGGGAAAAAACAAAAAACCTACTGTTGAGAATTTCTTGAGAGATCTCTTATCAGTGAATAGCCTCTAAGAATGTGTTTAATGGTTTAACATTTTCATTGTCTAAATGATCTGCTGGAACAACAATCGACATTGATTTAAAGCCTTTAAAAAATGACTCGCATTGCTGAGAAATCTTATGTCCTTGATAATAGTAATGATATTTGAAGCAGTAAAGCTTGTAAGGCAGTGAAACTACTGAGAGTTCTGCTTTGTTCGTGGTGTTTTGAATGATACAACATTCTAATCCCCCATAGCTAATGTTTGTCATGTTACCCTCGGTTATCTGCCTCTGACTTGTGGTGAGACGAAGTGCAGGTGTGTTATTGTTGGCTTTCCACGTAAAATGTTTGGTAGTTGAATTGTTCTGTAACATTCCAACTGTGTTTGAATGCAACGTATTACCTTTCATTTATAGATGTGCTGTTGAAAGAAATGCAGCTCCCAAATAAAATAAAAAATAAGAAGTTGACAAAGTTGGCTCGTATTTTTATGGTCATGGAAAAATGGAGGTTGGATCAGGACTAGTCTGAACTGACCAATTCTAGGCTAGCCAGAGCACCAGTACCTAACAGTGTATTTTCTCATAATGCTAGGGTTAGCATTAGCATGGTAACATGCTACACCAGTAGACTAATGACAAAAGCGCCATTCATTCATTATCATTTAAAAAAATAATTTATTAACGATTTAGTAGTGTTCACTACAATGTTAGATGGAGAGAAGGAAACATTAAAGCATTTTATGAGTCATTATTTCAGCACATTTAGCACCATCATGTGACTTTACATCTCAGTGCCTCTCATAGACGAGGATGCCTCCTCCAACACGGCCCTCAGGCATGTGAGTGTGGAAGATCTCAGCGCTTCTGATGTATTTATTTCCTTTGAGGAATACAGAAATCTCCTGAAACACAAGCGGGAGAGAGTGAATAGAAGAATGTCTCTGTCGAAATACAAGACAGTGATGAGAGTTAGAGTTGGATAGGGTTTGATGAATCATTTGGCATGCAAGTTAAGAAAATGTAAGGGACTTTTTGTGGCTCGGAATTGTGTCCACAAATAAGTCTTATCTAACCTTCTCCAAAACATCAAAGAGCACCAGGTGGGTAGGCAGTGAGGACTTGTATGGAAAAGAGTCCCTCAGCCAAAGGAGAGGGTCGTCAAAGAAGTGCTCTGCCTCATCTACATAGCTGCTATTTCCATGCAGGTCTGGAGGACACTCCAGAAAACGCATCCTCATTGGACAGTGAACATGACTACAAACAGAGAGCATGTTCATCAGTGCAGGTTCTTATTAGTAGAGTCTGGATGTCACTCATGTTGTGGCCAATCCGATAGGGCCAATAGTACTGACAGAAACGTAAGCTGCATATGGTAGCTACCTGTAGAAAGGAGTTGAGTGGCAGGGCATGAGGAAGTAGATATCCGGTTGAATGGAGCCTGCAGACTGGCTGTTGTGACACAGGGTCTGAAGATGGCCCATTACATCCAGGGTTCCTCTCTGGTGAACCAGACCAGTGTACAGAGCAGGAACCAGGTTGGACACCAGTAGGACACAAGCTACCTTTTTCCTCCAGGCTTTCAGACTGGCCAATGAAATACCTGCAACAGAAATGGACTATAACACACTTTAAGTTTCTGGATCTGAGTGTGAAAATGACTGAATCTCTGACTGAAGCACTCACCACAGAACACCATGCACAGTGGTACAACAGGATAGATGAATCTGAATTCCTTGTGAGCGAGCAAACTGGAAAGTAAGACAAATATATTATATATCACACATTTATATATATGTTTTTATATAAACTCTTTATTATATTAATATAATTTTCACCATCACTGCAGAAAAACACCAACCTGTAAACCGCTACTGTCCAGATCACAGTTACCAACAGTATCCTGTACTTCTTTGGGGCCAGCATACATCCATGGAGGAAGAGAGGCAGATGGGGTCCGATGACAGCCACAAAGCCCTGGCTGAGATACCAGTGCCAGGGGTGGGAGCCATAGAACTCTGCCACATTGTGCAAGATGTTAAACTTCAAGAAGTTGTACTGCACCAGGGTAGTCTGTGGGAAGAAGGTGTTGAAGGCAGCAGTAAGGAATGAAATGCATTGCGGAAGGAGTGAATAACACCAAACAGGATATTACACAGATCCATACCTTTCCATAGAACATACAGTCAATCAAGGTTGATACACCAAGAGTCAAAGCCCTGTAAACAAGGAAGAGAATCCTCTAGTAACTGAGGCATGACAACGATGCAGCTGACGGCACAGAGAGAGAGCAAGAGCACTGACCCTATGGGCAGGCAGTGGTGAGTGACAAGTCTTAGCTTGTTGTTCTCTCTCCAGAAGTGCTGCATGAGAAGAGGAAGCCACACAATCAAGGCTGTCGGACGAACAATGACTGCCATGGCAACCAGAGTCAAATATTTGGTGCTGAAAAAACAAAAACACCATAAGCAGAAATACAGAGCACGTCGTCTTTCAGTCATCCGGGTCTATGTGAGATATGTGTATAGGTTCTCTAGTATGTGGTACCTGCTGTGTGTTTTAGTGCCTGGCAGAGGGTAGTAGCACAGTGCCAGAGCAGTGAGGGTGGTCTCCATGGTGTTGGTCAAGGTCCTGGTGCAGCAATACCACGTGAACCAGGATGACAGTTGGCAGAACAGCTGTGGAGTGTGGACAGAGCAAGAGACACAAACACCATCTGTAGTTTCAGTTCTTAGAATGAGATTACAGAAAAAAAGATACATCACACACTGAGAGGTTCTTCTTTACCGTCCATCTAGCAGTGTCTGAAGGCTCAAGTGTTCGAATGAGAGAGTAGAGCTTGATGTCACCCAGGGCAGCCAGGAGGGCTTGGAGAACTCTTGGTGCCCATACCTACACAGTCCACAACACACATTTTAGTGCATTCCAACACATTTAGTCTCACCTGTAGATTCTGAGGTATTTCCATGAACCATGACTAACCAAGAGTTGAACTGAGTCACAGTTTGTGAAGTGCAGGATCTTGTAAATTACTGCAAAGATCAGAGGGTAAGAGAATCCTCGTAATCCTTCTTTCCATTCCCAGGTTAAGTAGCCATAAGTGAGTCTATTAAGGACAGTTTCATGTACTAGAGAGGTTTTGGAAAAGATTCATGTTTAAGGTACACATTGTGTTCTGTGATAAAAGGATATTTGTAAACCATGCGATGGGAGACTTCAAGGGACTGCCAGTATTCGTCAGGTACGAAGCTGGTCTGGACCAGGAAGCAGTTTATCAGACGGAAAGTCACAGAGAACACAGAGACACTGACCCCAAACACACCTGTAGAGTTCAACAACTGGTTTATAGCAGAGGAGATTCTATCAGATCACTACCTTTGTAATACATTTGTGATGCTTTATTGACACTCTTGTTTCTAATTGCTTATCTCTTACTACTTACTGACACATAATAACGATAACGCATTTTATAGTGTGCTACCTTGCTAGCTCAGCTACCCAATAATAAAAGGCTCAACCGTCCATGCTGGCATGCACAAATTAGCATAGCTAGTCTACCTTTGTCAAAAGGACATGTATCTTCTTTACTGTAAAGCTGAGATTTTCTTTTCCGTAGTTTAATGGGCTCCGAAAATGTCTTGTTCCCTGTGTTTAGGCGCGCACGAATCCTGTCCATTACTTCCATGCACCTTGTGATCGAAAGTAACGTTGTAATGGCATGATATTACAATGTAATCTGAGGAACAGTCTCGGAACAGCACCTCTGAACACGAGTTCCGTGTTTAGGTCTGTGGGTGACGTAGATTGTGCGTGGTCAAATAAATGCAGTCAGTTTGAAAAATACGTTAACTCTATAATTTGTATAAGTCTATTGTCTGTCATAAAAATCCGAGTTGTATATATGGATTTTAGAATCCATTTTTTTGCTCAATAGTAAATATGGGCACCTATTTTGATGTTAGAGGTTTCAGAAGAAAACTGTTTGTCCCTTGCCGCTCGTTGTAGTTGGTCCATGTTTGCCCTTTAAGCTAGCTACTAGCATCTAGTCAAGTTGTTGCTTTCAGAGCCAGAGGCATGAGATTGAGGTGAGTTTACCGAGGTAGGTCATGTAGTAATGCTTATTAACATGCAAAAAGTATTAACGCAGACGTGTGTATATGTCACTATGAAATGCAAGCTCCTCGGGATACTGTACATCTTGGTTCTAATCTATCCTCAAGAAATACTGCTGGGGTCTTCAACCCCTCGTCAGGGCCCGCTGTCCGGATATTTTCCTGCTCCAACACACTTGATTCAAATGAATTGGTTGTTTAGTTGGAGCAGTGAAACATCTAAAACATATTAGGACTGTGGGCCCTGAGGACCATGGGTTGAAGACCACTGAACTAGATTGCTAGTAGGCCTACTTTCCTGTGGTAATTTGTGGTGACATAAAAGTGTAGCTGTTTGGTTATTTATTCTGTTTTTGATATGATATTGTGTGTTTCTATTGCTTTTGCTGTTGTAGGCCTACAAACAGTTGGCACTCTGGGGACAAATACAGATCTACACCTTCAACTGTAGTTGCATTAGCTGGTAGGTTAGAAAAACAATATGTTTAACATTGTAATGAAAGTCCTTTGTTGACACCTCTCACCCTCCAGATTAAGCGTCCATGTACCTAGGGTTGGACCTGATGTGGACTCAACATTTATAATTCCTTTTTTTTAATCCTCTACAGGGTCAACAAAGCAATACTAGGTGCTGTGTCTTGCTCCAGAGAAGCCATGATAGGGCACAGGGTACCCTTCACATCAATTGCCTTCGCTACAGTGCTAGGAGTTGGTGGTGGTGTCTACATATACAAGCCATTTTTTGAGTCGCAGATGAAGAACCAGGGACCTGGAAAACACAAGCAGGAGGTACCAAATACTCTGAATCAACCAGAGGCCAGTATGAGCATCCCAGAGAATCACTCCCCTGTCAAAGTGCCTGAGAGTCCCAGCTCGGCAATTACCGCAGGAACTGTGTCCGAGAGCCTGGCACAACCTGTTTCAAAAGAATAAAATGTGTTGATTAATCGTTTTGTCATTTGCAACATGATTGTGTCGTCATATATAAATGTTAAATAAAATGCCTTATTTCATTTTATGCTCAATACCAATGTCTGGGTCTGATTGTCGAAGATCTGTCTTTGCTAAGTAGCCTATATGCAAAGTTAGGATTTAGGGTAAAATAATGGGTTTTATGGGACTGTCAGTAGATATCATTCTAAATATAATACTAGTGAGTCCATAGGGGACGCTGTTGCTCCGTTGGCATGATAGCTTTCTATATAGCCTATAACACCTAACCTCCCTTGACAATGCCAAAAGGCAGATTTTTCTTTATGAACTCCGACTGACTAGTTAGGTTCCTCCGGTAGGAGGGAACCTATTGTTATTGTTGGTATTCTTATTATTATTTTTCTTCTCCTTGCGCCCCAATATCTCAAAAAGTCCCTGGTCATAAATTTTCTAATTTGGCACATTGATACTACATCCAAGTGGGTACCCCCACACCAAATATGGGCCACATCGGACCATAGGGGGCGCCACAGGCCACGCCCAAATGTCCGATTTTCAAAGTGATGGCATTTCCACCCCATTGCTCCAATTCTTCTGAAACTTGGTGTGCATGCCTCATTTTTCATGAGGAACAAAAAAGCCTCAAGGACCCATAAGGTCTGCCATGATGGATTTTCCTGTACTGTGATAATCTGGGAAAACCTTCAAAATTCCTCTTCTCTTGAACCAAAGGTGAAATTGACTTGAAATTTGGTACAGATATGTATCATTGACATATTTAAAAACGTTACTTAAGGCAATTGAATCAAGTACAAAATGGCTGAAATGGGTGTATTTATGTAAATGTCCACATTGCCTCAATATGTTTGTGTCACTAAATCAAATGTATTTTTGAAGGATGGTTAAAACCTAATAAGCTTTAAGGTGACATGCCTCTGAAGTACCATGCAAAGTTTCACCTTGATATGTCAAAATATGACTGAATTACAGCTGTTTGAACTTGGACCAAATCTGACAATGCTCGCCATTGGAAAAACAGCTTTTTTTAATTATCCAGTTATTGAACTTTGTGTATTCCATGCCTGGGAATGGCTCAATTGGCTGAGATGTTGTGCTGGTAATCAAGGTTCAATACCAGTCAGAGGCATAGTTTTTTATTTTTTATTCTGACCAAACGGTTTCTAGTCTCCCGATAAATCCTCCGGTTGTAAAACATAGCAATGCGTGTTTATTTGAGCCCATCACAACACTCCGTCCATCTGTTTAGCGAGACTGTGTAAACCACTGCAAAACAAGCCAGGTTCACCACAGTAGCTAGCTACTTGTAGTCTACGCATGGTAGAGATAACTCTAATGGTTATCTCTAATGAAGTAAATTAATTGTTCAGGTGGATCCCTTGCCTGTTGCACAAATTCATTTCAGTAAGTTATGGCACTCCTAACAACCTTTTAAAAAAAACTATGAGTAAGTTATTCTTTACAGCAGCAACCCAGTCATTCCGTTGTCCCGTTTTTATAGGAAATGTACAAGCAGTTTCAACTTTGGACGAATCTTACAATGCTTACCACAGGAGAAACAGCTTATTTTTTTATACAGTAACTGAACATGACAATATTCAGCACTGAGAATATCTCAATGGGATGGGATGGTGACCTGTAAAGTATAAGGTCGTAGGTTGGAATCCAGCCATAGTCTTTTGGCCTGTCATAATTTTGATTATCTGTTCAGTTCAACAGGATGACATCATTCTGAAGTACCACAAACAATTTCACCTTGTTATGTGAAAATGATTGAATTAGAGCAGTTTCAACGTTGGCTGAATCTAACAACGCTTACCACAGGAGAAACAGCTTACTTTTTTATACAGTAACTGAACATGATAATATTCAACACTGAGAATAGCTCAATGGGCTGGGATGGTGATCTGTAAAGTATAAGGTAGTAGGTTGGAATCCAGCCATTATCTTTTGGCCTGTCATAATTTTGATTATCTGTTTAGCTAAACAGGATGACATCATTCTGAAATACCATGCACAATTTCATGCAATTTCACCTTGAAATGTCAACTGTTAACCTTTGTCCCAATGTTGACCAAAGCTAATACTCTGCCCTTTCTATTCAAAGAAACAGTTCTATTTCTCAACGGTTGGTGTGTAGCAGAGAGGATAGAGAGACTGCTTTGTAACCTTATTCTCATGAGTTCAAATCCCCATTCAGCCTGTTGTTGGCCAAACATGAAGTAGTTTTGCTCTCTTGTTTTCCAACTCTCGATCTTCGATAGTGTACATGTTTATAATATTTTGCCATTTTGCGGAGGAACCCACATCGCTGCTTGCAGCTATATTTTAAGTTGGTGCTGGGCTGGTTCGAGAAGGAGGGGCTCTCTAGTTTAGTAGTAGTAGCTAACGGAAGTGATGGTGCACTGTAGAGAGGGTATGTGCAACAAATGGAGCAACAGCAAGTACTGTAAAGTTTAACTCAGTTTAATTCGAACATTAGAGAAATCAGACTGATTCAACGCGCTTTTACAAGCGCTTTTGTCAAGAAAGTAACGCACAAGAGCTGGTAAGTGAATTGAAAATACGTTGACTTGTCTGTAGAAGTGCTAATTTGGGGCAATTGTTCAAGCGGGAGACAAATCCGAAACTTTTACTACTAAACAAAACGGCTAAGTTTATTGTTAAGTTACTGAAAAGTTTCACAGGTCTGCTCCGCATGGATTTTGAGACACGTGTCTTTATCCACGTAGCATTTTCCTACTCAGTAATTTTGCCTTGCATTTGTGTGTAACCTTATCATAACCGCCTCTACTAACAGCGTTGACAAAATCCTATTTAAGATGAAAAAAGTATCATCAACATCTTCCAACTATCGCAAAGGATTTGTTTACTTTGTAAGACTAGTCGGGAACTTTGGTAAACTGCTTTGAATAGCCAACGTTAAGACGTCTGCTGTGCTGGCTTGGCACTGCCTAAATGGTTTACATTTTACAATTCAAGAAGTTGTTGTGTGACGTCAGTAGGTCAGAATGCAGCACCTCCTTGGGCCCAACCTGAAGGGTTGGTTGCCTCACGAATCGTATTGACCCTTTCTTGTCCTTTTTTTTTTAAATTAAGGCACGTCAGTATGTACCCTCCACCGTCATCTTTCCCCCTCACTTGGGTGGTTTGAAAAATGACAGCCTAAATTTTTTTTAAGCCAGCATGGGGGATAAAATGGTCTAATGATAAATAACTTGGTGTCTGTTAACCACTTTTAGAACCCACTATCCGAGAGCAGAGCCAACCAACAGGGAGATGCTCAGTATAAAGATTTAGTATTCTATATTTGGTCACATGACCATCCAGGTGACTACATGAGGACCAGCTGAAGGGTGTTACATGAGGATGTTTGAAATCAGGGTCGTCTCTCCAGGGTAAAGGGGAGGGGGGGGGAGCTGGCTCAGTCTGAGAGAGTAATCAACATTACCTCAAAAAGGGTCTGTGCTTAACTGAAACACTTTTCTTTATAGTTTGGGTCTGAAACACACTACTGTTACAGATTCCCTAAAGGGAGATGGAGGATGTCTCCAGACGATGCTGACAGTTCTGCAGACAAGTTTGGATCTGGTTCTGTACCTATGTGAATGACGAAAGACAAAAAGCAAAGCTCTCTCCTAAAGCACTTGGCAGGGGTTGAGGTCAAGTTGGGTTGGTCTCATGATGTTTTGGTGACGTTTTCCTATGAAATCAATGTTTGTCAGTTTAACTTGGGACTTCTGGACTATTTTGGCTGCAGTCTGTTTTGTGAACTTATGCTTACAACTTCAGCGGTCTTCTGCTACGCTGACTGACTGACTGACTGACTGCACCATGTTGCTTAATCTGTTACCATCATTGCTGTGTAGGCTTCCTCTCAAAGCTGTGATAAGACTTGAGTCTGAACATGTGACTCAATTCAACTGGTTAGAAAAACAGTTCATTATTAAAATTCCTATGTCTTAGAGGACCATGTCACACCTACCAA
This sequence comes from Osmerus eperlanus, assembly GCF_963692335.1. Taxonomy (NCBI): domain Eukaryota; kingdom Metazoa; phylum Chordata; class Actinopteri; order Osmeriformes; family Osmeridae; genus Osmerus; species Osmerus eperlanus. The sequence continues at coordinate 8,667,471 of NC_085027.1, forward strand.
GACCACTAGTGAAATCAATCTGATCATTAAGTCTCATAGTAGAACATGTAATTCATGTTGTTTTCTATTTCTACACCCTACAGAGAGTAGCCTAGATGTTGAGATGGGCAGCTTGATGGTCAGCCAATAGCCTGTGTCTCAACACGATTAGCATCTTCTACAATGTGCTTCTGCATGAACTGGCTAAATTAATCTGCCTCATACTGGAGCGACCTGTGCCGCCTCAGTGATCCCAGCCTATCCTGAGAGCGGGGCCAGCAGGAGCAGCTAGCCCAGGGCCCTCTTCTCTGGGGAAGGCCTCCATGAACATGGCCCTGTTTGCCAGATGGTGTACACACTTAAAGCACTTGGGAGCAACCTCATTGTGCACAGAGACTGAGGGATTTGAGAGGGACCATCGCGTTTGCTGTCATCGTCTGTCACGTGTGAATCAGTGACTCTCACAGTCTACTGTCTTTTTAGCTTAATAAAATAAATAGAATAGTGTGTGCAGATGCATCAGGCATGGGTGAGTCACCAGGTCTGAACTCTTTGTCCCACCAATGAACCACAGGACTAGGATGGTCCCTGGGAGGACTGAGAGGGAGCTGCTTCGGTCGATGCTGCTTCAGTGTGGCTCCAGAGCTGCTTCAGTGTGGCTCCAGAGCTGCTTCAGTGTGGCTCCAGAGCTGCTTCAGTGTGGCTCCAGAGCTGCTTCAGTGTGGCTCCAGAGCTGCTTCAGTGTGGCTCCAGAGCTGCTTCAGTGTGGCTTCAGTGTGGCTCCAGACCTGCTACAGATCATAAGCAGCTTATGGGTCAGGATGAGGGGTTTAGAGCTGGTGAGGGTGTAGGAATGTGTAGTGTGTCTGAAGGCCTTTTCACGCCAGTCATATGATGTATTCAATGTTCTAACAGCAGGAGCCACTCAAAAAAACATTAGCTCTCAAATATATTTGAGCTTTATTGCTTCAAGGGGTGTTTCAAGGGGTGTTTCAGTAGGATGTTATTGTAACGTTTATTGATTAGGTTAATGCAACACCAGATTATAAAGTATTACTGAAGTATAGATTTCTTTTATTCACCTAATTATGTCTGCTCATTAAGTGCTTTAGTGTGTTCACCCAAACCAACCAGGAAGCAGGTGAGAGTTCACCCCAGACCAGATTACAGATTCCTGGGACCTCCCTTTAGTTCCAGTACTACTATAGTGAATACATGTAATTGGGTAGCTGTGTTTTGTATTTGTGGTATGTGTGTACTTATTTTTTTCAGTTTCCTGTTTCTGTGTCAGCATAGTTGATAGGGTACCATGACAACAGACCAGTTCTCACACCATCCTCTGCTAGGTCTGCTACAATCAGCAGTTTTCAGAGTTTTGACTAACTAAATCTCTATCTGCCATAATATTATACCTGCTACAGGTCAGGACCAGACGCTCACCATGTCTGATGGGGACTACGATTACCTCATCAAATTCCTGGCACTTGGGGACTCTGGTGTGGGGAAAACCAGTTTCCTATACCAATACACAGACGGAAAGTTCAATTCCAAATTCATCACTACAGTGGGCATTGATTTCAGAGAAAAAAGAGTGGTGAGTAGATTGACAGCTCATGCCTACAGCCGACAAAGTCCTTTACCAGCCAAAGATGGACATCCCAGATATGTTTTTCAGAAACACTCATTCACTTTTATTTTCTGGGTGTAGACAGGAGGTGTCTTATTCTGGCTTAGTGTCTGCTGTCAGGACTGATCCTGTGAGAGCTGTGTTAGTATATGCCTCCCTCTGAAGCAGCCGTCACCTGAATTATTTACAGGATCTTTTATCTGCTTGCTGTTAGCGTGCTGCTCTGTTAGTGTGCAGCTGTTAGTGTGCTTCTCAGTTAATGTGCTGCTTTGTTAGCATGCTGCTCTGTGAGACCAAGAGTTGTCAAAGGGAACTAAATCCAGTTGATGAAACATGTGGGATGTGGGCTTTTTAAAGTATTGGAAACCCGGTTTGAATGTTGGTTAATTTTGAGCATAGGTCAAATTTCAAAATAATCCTAACAAATAATACAACTGAAGTGACCAAGTCTGCAAAGTGAAGCTATGGTTAGGGGTGTGGCAGCTCTGTTCTGCAGAGGAATCTGAGAGGAAGGTGATTCATGTTCCTGAACTGTAGCTCCCTCCTGTAGAGTAAACACTTCACACCATATAGACAAACATCAGGGTGGTTCGTGGTATTTACTCATGTCCTGCATATCATAAGAATTATCATACAACATTAACCATGAAAGTATTTAATAAGTTTAATATTTGATTTGCAAATTGTGTTGTAGGTTTGTGGAACACTAGAGCCACTTTAACTTAAGACATCTACCTGAGTCGTGTTTAACCAGTGTGGTCTGTCTGTCTCCCAAGATGTACAAGTCTAGCGGTCCTGACGGCACGTCAGCTAGGGGACAGAGGATCCATGTGCAGCTGTGGGATACGGCAGGGCAGGAGAGGTGGGATGAACAGTCTGGTCTAGCTTTCACACTAACTACTTAACAGAGGGTCTTGCTCCTTTGTCTCCTTCAACTCCTCATCCAGCTCATCCTTTTCTGTGCTAATTACTCCTGTCTGTCTTCCTCTCATTTCAGCCTGACAAAATTAAAGCTTTGAAAAATAAATAACAAAATGTTAAGTACATAAAATGACAAGTTGGGAGCTGAGAGAATGTCCATTCTACTACTCAATGTCCAGGCCTTGGAGTATTGCTTGGGTTGGCAGCTTTCAAAGGTCTGTTTCACTAACACTGAAAGCAGCTTCTCACAAGGTGTTCTCCTGTGTGGTGTCAGGTTTCGGAGTTTAACCACGGCTTTCTTCAGAGATGCCATGGGCTTCCTCCTCCTGTTTGACCTCACCAGCGAACAGAGTTTCCTAAATGTCAGAAACTGGATGAGTAAGTTCTCTGTTTTCATAGGAATCTGCTTTCAGAATCACCCTTTCACAGCAGAGCGATCTGCCTGTCTACAAACTAGCCAAGCTCTGTTGTGGTTGAGGAAAAAGTTATCTTGAGATCAGACTACTCTTATCATGACTGGTGTATTGTGTTTTGTAGGCCAGCTGCAGATGCATGCATACTGCGAGAGCCCAGACATCGTCCTGTGTGGCAACAAGAGTGATCTTGGAGAGCAGAGGGCTGTGAGGGAGGACGAGGCCCGCGAACTGGCAGAGAAGTATGGGTAAGGGTCAGTCTTCCAGCACTCGGCCCACTCTGGAACATTTGTCAAGAAGGCAGTGGCTGCTGCATGTTGACTCTTCAGGGAATCTTATACGATACTGAAAGGTTGGGCTAGGTCACTCCTCCTTGAAAGGCAAATATTTGCGCAGTCATGTAAAGTATCCTGCTCCACACAATCAGGAAATCCTAAGGATTAGAGATGAACCTGGGGACTGTCCCTGACGCCTTGACTGAAGACGACGTGTCACATGTCGACTTGAGCCCATACTCTGGCTTAGCAGCCTCATCCTCAGCATCAGTCGTGTTGTTCTTCTTAAAAGTAATTGTCTTGCTATTTGGTCTGTTGTATTACAGTAATGGAATACTTCCTCTGTCTCTGGAATGTTTCTCGCTCACGTACTGGATGGATCATACCTGTCAGATTAAATTACACATCTTATTTTATTTATTTTAAACTCCTGGCTCCAGCTGACACCAGGAAGCATTTAAGAAGGTCATATGCTCTTTCTCCTGCAGGATCCCGTACTTTGAGACCAGTGCAGCCAACGGACAGAATGTCGGCCAGGCTGTAGACGTTCTGCTGGACCTGATCATGAAGAGAATGGAGCGCTGTGTGGACAAGTCGTGGATCCCTGACGGTACCGTGAGGACCAACGGAACCAGCAACCCAGACCTGGCAGAGAGCGCAGAGAAGGGCAAATGTGCATGTTAGGGTCTAGACTAAGGTCTAGACTAGGGTCTATACACATATGAGGTCTTTGTCCATAAGTTATAAAAAGTAAGACTTTAAAAGGCATGATGTACTAAGAGATGATGTCATACGAATGTTGATGGGCCACTGACCATTCCCCGAACCACTGGTCACACCCCCTGAACCACTGCATTATCACTGTCGGTTCAGTCAGTTATGTGCCTTTTGAATGTTTTCATTTGAAATTGTTACTATTCATATTATTATAATGTGCATTTTTAGATTATTAAACATTTAGTGTACTTGCAAATAATTATTTTCTTAGCTCCAGTAAGAAGCTACTCAAATTTTTATTTCTATAAAACACTGGCCTGTTTGGGGAAAAAGCTACCACCATTGCTATATTTTACTTGTCACAGTGCACTTCCTTTTATTCTAGTTTATACTGTGTGTGAATGAGTTGGTGGATTCACTGCATGTATGGCCTGCTCCACAGTAACATCTAATTAGCTGAGTAGTTTGGTCTCTTTCTTACTATATGTGTCAAAGTATTGGAATATAGGGGTATATTAGAATCTTTAAAATTCCAGTCTGCTGGTTGAAGTTTGCTTTCTGTTATATCTGATCATACAATGTGCCTCTAATCTTCTGTATTAACTCATACACTGTATACTTACCAAACACTCTTTATGCCAAATATGCAAATAATATTCAGAAATTAAATGTATTTTTATTTATTAAAAGTAAGTTTTGCACAAAGCTTTCTAGTACTTTTACCACATAATTGTTTTTCTTTCAATCGGTTACACAACACTCCGAAATGAATTTCGTTTTAGAATTGTTTCCTATATTTACAGTAGGGGGCAGGATATAGCAGGATTTACAAACGGGTGGATTTACAACAGAAGAAAATAACACGTTTACGGAAATGCACTTACGTAATTTCCTTTTGTTGATCCACACCCTCGTGCTCTCAGAAATTGTATTTCTTTACTGATGGGCATGAAATAAACTAACTATTCAACAATGCGAATTGAAAAATGTTATTTTTGTTCGGGACCGGTGTATCCCGGACACGGCACAATGTTTGTACGGAACGACTGCAAGGTATGTATGGAGATTGTACGTCATGTTTGGCTAGCAAGATAGCCATCTACTAGCTTTTAAATAGCCAGCTAGCAGTAGTACACGTTAACGATTACGTTGGGACGGAGCTCTTAAATTAAGACCCGAAAGATTACTTTTAATATCTTGTGCTTACGAGTGAATCAATTTAACTCATATGTTATATGCTACTCTAACGACTTAAGACTTCAAATAACGGAGAAAACTCAACGAATAAAGTGTTCTATTCTAATGTCTGAGCGAGGTGAAATTGTTTATATCCTTGTACACAATCCTAATTATGTTGTTCGGGACTTTAGGGGCTGCTTACGTTTGGGTTGTCAACTGACCCAGAGTTTTTAGATTGTTTTTAGATAGACTTACAGATCTGTCACGTTGTATAGTTAGAGACGTCAGTGTTGTCAGAGACAACAGTACTGTAGCTAACTACACCCAACATGAGATGGGCCGGGTCCGCCATAACTTACCCCAAGTTAATGTTCTGCTACCAAGTAATCTGAATATCAATCTTGGTTCCTCTTAACGGGTCCTCTCCTTTTTGACTAGAATTTCAGATTTTGTAAATCAAAGTGCCTCAAAAACTTCAAGAAGAAGCGCAACCCCAGAAAGACCAGATGGACCAAGGCTTTCAGAAAAGCGTCTGGCAAAGAGTTAACTGTGGTAAGCAAGATACAATAAAGTTGATTGAAATAGTTTCAGGAAAAACCTTGCGTAAATCATTAGTCTGTACTGTGTCTCTCTTCATCTTAGGATAACTGTCTGGAATTCGAGAAGCGCAGAAATGTGGCAGTCAAATACCAGAGGGCTTTGTGGAGCAAGACTGGTAACTGTTTTCCCAGGCTCTTAACACTGAACTTATGTCACAGTGAAACATGTCTGTGAGTCCATGTCCTCATGATAGCCATGGTGTCCTACTTCTGCCGAGTGTATCAGTTCCATATGGTTCAATATGGGCCAATTGATGGCAAATGCACCTATTTAATGTCTTGAATCACTTAAACCAATAACATTATTGTTTCCTGCGTTTCAGTGGAGGCCATGAAGGTGGTTGAGGGAATCAAGCAGAAACGACAGGCGCGGTTCATCTTAAACAGGTGAGCTTCGCTCTCCTCTTAATCCAACACTGGTGTTCAGGGGGAGGGTGACATGTTCTCATCTTCCTCTCTCTTTCTCATTCCCGTCTTCTTTGTTTCTCATCCCCCTCTCACTCTCTCAGATTGCGGAAGGGCAAGCAGCTGGAAAAGGAGGAGGCAATACAAGAAGTAAAGAAGAACATTCATTTGATCAAAGCTCCTCATGCAGGTAAATTGTTAATGTGGAAGAGATGTCCATGAATCATCAATTGACTACATAAATGATATGACATATGATGTGCATATATGGGCTATTTGCAAATGTGTATTCTTTTTTTGTAGGAAAAGCCAAGATTATGGAGGAAAAGATGGTGCAGAAGTTACAAGAAGATGTGGAAATGGATGATTGATTGGACACGGGTAAAATTGGTTCTCTTAACAGTTCTCTGCTGAATCGTTGAGACTCGGATGACTCTTTTGGAGACTAACTTCAGACAACACTCTAAACATGTTAAGATCCCCAGACTTCTTGTCAAACAGTGCCCAATCCTGTAGGAATATGGAAGACTCCAGGAATGACTATAACATGACCCACGGAAGCCATGGTATTAAATACTTTCCAAACCATGCAACTAAATAAAATGATGTATGTTGTCAAATGCTGTATTTGATTAAATCTTGTCCTACAAAATCAGTGGTCCTGGTCCAGTTGTTATTCACTAACTTAAAATGTCATGAGAAATGCTGTGATAAGGATAGTGTTGTAGTCTGTTTTGACTGTTGATGGGTATACAACTGTTGTAGAGCACTTGACTGCCAAACAAATGGTGTTAGATTTAAATCCTTCACAGTATTTTGCTTTGGATAAAAGTGAAACTTATGAAATGCTCATTTTAACTAATTTCAAAATGTGAAATTTTACATTGTTCTCTTCTGACCTGGGTTGAGACGGTTTTACGTTGACGGTACCCGAAGCCATTTATGCGCACAATCGCGCAACCTAACGTTCGTTGAAACATCCGTTCAAACACGGAAGTGACACGTTTCTATTGATTTGGGATCTAAAAATGGCTGAGAACAGTCCCATAGCGTTGAAAAGATGTGATTCGGCCTGTGTATCCACAGTAAATATGGATGCTATCTCAGCTCTGACAGAACTAGAGGACCTAGAAAGGGTCTACCAACAGCTCTGCGCGCAGGAGGTGAGACTTTGCTTCGCCTCCATTTTGTATGGACAGAAGATGTGTGAAGTCCATAGCTAGCATTGCTAACTGTCCAGAGCATCCATTTACTGCAATGCCTTACATAAGTGCTTAATATTTAGTTTGAACTACGAAACAAAACTTAAAAAATACTGCAAAGTTAACAGGATGAAACAGATGTGCCTGAATGTGTGTTCTAACAGAACGAGGTGGCGACGGAGCTAGATAAACTGGTGGAGCAGGAAGGCAGCATTAACAATAAGATGTTGGGGCTGCAGAGGATGGGGTGAGTGTGTGTGAATGAGTGTGACCTGCTGTCATGATAGTACACCCGGTGCTGTGTTTGACCCGCCTCTCTGGATCCCTCAGACCGAACTTGCAGCTGATTGGAGGAGATGCCAGCCAACTGGCTGGGATGATCACCTTCACCTGCAGCCTGGCGGAAAACGTCAGCAGTAAAGTTAGACAGCTTGACCTGGCAAAGGTATCTATCCACACGAACACACGCAGGGTACACAGGGTACTCGCACATTGTTCACGACTGCATTTGTGCTATATGTGCAGACACGGCTGTACAAGGTTATCCAGCGGGCCGACGACATTCTGGACCTGAAGTTCTGCACCGATGGCGTGCAGACAGCACTTCGCAACGAGGATTATGAACAGGCTGCTGCCCACATCCACCGTTACCTTTCTCTTGATCAATCAGTCATTGAGCTCAGTCGGCAGGGACAAGAGAGTAAGGCAGCTCACACACCACACAGGTCCTTATAAGGATACACTTCCTGTTAATAGCGGGAAACCAAGTTTTGCAACAATTTGCATCTATGAACAACACTGCCAACACAACACACTACTCCCAGTCATAGCTGATGGTGTATTTGTGCTCAGGCAGTGCCGTGGACGCCAGCCTGGCCATGTTGCAGGAGGCTGAACAGCGCCTCAAAGTCCTGGTTGCCGAGCGACTTGATGAGGCTGTTGCCGCAGGTGACCTGGCACAGGTGGAAAGGTTCTTCAAGATCTTCCCTTTACTGGGTCTCCATGAACAGGGTCTGGCTCGCTTTGGACAGTACCTTTGCAGCCAGGTGGGCATGTGTGTGTGTGCACGTCTCCATTTTACACGTCTCTTTGTCATTCACACACGCTCATGTGAACCTTTGGGACCATCCACAGCTGGCGTCTAAGGCAGAAGAGAACCTGCTGCTGGCCCTGGGCGGAGACCTGGCGCAGAGGAGAGCTGCTCTGGTGTTTGCTGACACTCTGACTCTGCTGCTGGAGGGTGATACTGCATGCCTACCTGTCTGTCTGCCTTCTAGCCTGTCTGCCTGTTTGTATGGGGAACAGGAAATGAGCTGTCTGTTAACCGGGTGTTGGTGTGTTTAGGCATCGCCCGTGTTGTGGAAACCCACCAGCCCATAGTGGAGACGTACTATGGTCCCGGCCACCTGTACACCCTTATCACACATCTGCAGGATGAGTGTGACCGGCAGGCTAAGAACATTGTGGACAAGTTCATTCAGCAAAGGAACTACCACAATAAGGTACTGGAGATGAGTGGTGATCTCAGTGAGGTATTGGTGCTTCTATCATGCAGAGGTTGCTGATGTTACTGCTCTGTGCTCATGCTCAGTGGAATGTTTCTTGTCCAGTTTCAGATTGTCCAGAGCAGCATGATGAAGGGTGGTGCCACGGAGAAGATAGAACCCAGGTCTGCCTGTCTCTTTGCCTGGCTGTCTGTTTGCCTGACTGCCTGTCTGTCTGCTTGTCTGCCTGCCTGTCTGCTTCTCTGTTTGCCTGCCTGCCTGTCTGCTTGTCTGTTTGCCTGCCTGTCTGTTTGCCTACTTGTTTGTCTGCCTATTTGTTAATATGTGTGTGTGTGTGTGTGTGTGCAGGGAGCTGGACCCAGTGCTGATGGAGGTGACTTTGATGAATGCCAGAGCAGAGCTGTACTTGCGTTTCCTGCGTCGTCGTATGATGGCGGACTTTGAGGTCGGGGACGCCACATCAACCCCAACCATCACACAGGGTAAAGTCAAATAATACCATTATACCCACATGTAATACACTATCTCCACAGTGTTGACTGTGCTGTGTGTGTTTGTTCAGAGCACCAGCAGAGTGTGGAGAAGCTGCTGAAACACTGTGTCCTGAGTCGAACCATGCAGGAGCTGATAGGCTACTACATCCCCATGGAGGAATATTACATGAGAGAGACGGTCAATAAGGTACCACCACACCTTTTCATCTTAAACCCAACCAGATACCACCCTGCCCTCATGATGAGTCACAATCCGCCATCGTTTCATCATGAATTACACTTCTCCCGGGGTCACAGGACACCTGACATGTCACAGGATTGTCAAGCAGGGTATCATATTGTCCCCCCCCCCCATTCCGCCCAGGCCGTTGCTATGGATACATATGAGAAGGGTCAGCTGACATCCAGCATGGTGGATGACTGTTTCTACATTGTGAAGAAGTGCATCAGCAGAGCTCTGTCCAGCTCCAGCATCGACTGTCTTTGTGCCATGATCAACCATGCCACGTCCACACTGGAGGGGGACTTCAGGTACGTCCATGCTCATCTCACCTGAGTGCTGGAGTCCTAATAAAGGAGTCAAATAACAGCCCCTCTCCCCTGTATCCCCCCCACCCCCACCAGGGAGGTGCTGTATACCAAGCTGCGCCAGGGCTTCCCTGCCACCACCCTGCAGGACATCCAGCGTGGGGTGAGCAGTGCGGTCAGCCTGGTGCACAGCAGCCTACAGCAGGGCAAGTTCAACACCATGAGCATAGAGAGCGCAGAGGTCGCTAAGGCCGCCTTCCTGGTAAGACTCTCACGTACGCAGAACACGCACACGCGCAAACACACACTTACTTTCTATTGAGATACCCCTTTCCAGATAGAATGAGTCTTTCTCTACGTCTCTCTCAGGTCACTCTGAATAACGTGGAGGTGTGCAGTGAGAACATCAGTACCCTGAAGAGGAACCTTGAGGTAAGCTCACCTCCTCCCTGCTCTCAGGGAACGAGAAGCTGCTTGTCTCGTACTAGATGTTAATTTCAGTAGTGTTGTTTTGGATGGCTGACGGCTCATTTCTGTCTTCCTCTGTCCCTCTCATCCTGTCTGACTGGCAGAGTGACTGTTCGAAGCTGTTCACCCAGGGGGCGGGGTCAGGGGAGCAGGCCAAGATTGACAGCTGCCTGTCGGACCTTGTCAATACTTCCAGCAAGTTCAAGGATCTTTTACAGGTTGGAGAAAGACACACACATGTGCATAAACACACCCACAGTAACTTTAAGTGTTGTAACTGTGCTGTATCCTTAGGAGGGTCTGACCGAGCTCAACTCCACGGCCATCAAGCCCCAGGTCAAACCCTGGATCAGCAGCTTCCTGTCAATCTCCCACAACATAGAGGAGGTACGAACAGAAGACTCACTCACACACACACATACACACACACACACAGACACAGCCCTGCTGAGCACATTGTGACTGGTGTTTGTGTGCAGGAGGAGTTCAGTGAGTATGAGGCCAATGACCCCTGGGTGCAGCAGCTCATCATTAACCTGGAGACACTCATGGCTGAGTTCAAGGTAACCATAGTAACAGACCAAACAGCACCAGCACCACTCAGGACCAGGTGTGGATGAACCGAAGTTTACCCCCCAATCCCTCTCCCCCCCAGGTCGGTCTGTCATCAGTCATCTACGATACTCTGACCAGCCTGATGACCAGCCTGGTCTCCATGGAAATGGAGAAGACCCTCCTCAAGTGCACCTTCAGCAGGGTGAGTTTCAGCTCGCGGCCACCAGGTGGCGCCCTGCACAGCCCGCTCCGCTGACGTCAGCCGCACACGTGACGTACAGAGCAGGCTCCCATGCTTTATTTATCAGGCCAGCCGAGTGGAGGAGCTGCTGGAGATGGAGAGTGTTTTTCCTCTCTAGCCGCATCTGTCTCCTGTGAGCAGAGCGTTCACCAGGACTCCGAACTGCTCACCACTCTCAACAACATCCACACCCTTATCCTCTTTAAGGGTTTTATGTGGGCAAGGGTGCACATTTTTTAGCAGTTTAAAAATAACACGATATAAATAATCAATCATCTCTTCCCCTCCCCCGCATCCTCTCCCATCACATTCCCCCAAATCCTCTCCACCCCTCCCCCATCCTAAACCCCACCCTTCGTTCTCCTCTCTCCTTTTTCCTCGTCCACCCCGGGGTTTTCTGAAGCCATGTCTCCATCTTGTGTCTGTGCAGCTGGGCGGTCTGCAGTTTGACAGGGAGCTGCGTTCTCTGGTGGCCTACCTCACCACCATCACCACCTGGACCATCAGAGACAAGTTTGCTCGCCTCACACAAATGGCTACAATCCTGAACTTGGAGAGGGTATATACACACACACACGCAAACATACATACATACATACATACATACATGCATACAAAGATGTGCATGCCTCGCCCCAGATGTACATGTATATGACACACAATGCACCATGTCTGCAGGCATGTTACTAGGATGTGTGTGTGTGTGTGTGTGTGTGTGTAAATAACAGATCCAAGAGTACAATAATTTAATATCGGGTATCATGTTGTGTGTGTGGGGGGGTTGTAGGTAACAGAGATTCTGGACTACTGGGGTCCTAACTCGGGTCCTCTGACGTGGCGTCTGACACCGGCCGAGGTGCGGCAGGTTCTGGCGCTCCGTATTGACTTCCGCAGCGAGGACATCAAGAGGCTTCGTCTGTAACACCGCCTTGGAGATGTGTTTGTGAGCTGGTTCCCAGGGAGGGGACTCTCCCTGCTACCATAGCAACCCTGCTCTCCCTCCTGGTGTCCCATCTGTAGAAGGGACCAACACCTGGGTCTGTGCTCTTCTGTGCCTCCTGTATGGGGCCTGGTGCAGGCCCGGGCCAGGGGCCTCTTGGTGTTGCTATAGCAACTGTGGGTATTGGTTATCAAGGAGGGTGAGGAATTTCCAGATGGAGGAGGAAGTGTCTGCTGTGACCCCTAGCCCCCGCTGTGACCCCTGACCCCCGCTGTGACCCCCAGCTGACTGCATGGCCTATTCAGGAGGCAGTCTGATATTAAAGGTTGTGGGGTTGTGCTGTTAGCGTACGAGCTAAGATCCTTTATAAGAGTGTGAAGATCATAGTAATAAATGTTGACTATTTAATAAAGATCCAGCTGTTGTTTCATATTGAGCTGTGATGTGGTGATGCTGCAGTACTGTCGGTGACACCATCCCACAATGAACATCATATCCATTAAAGTAACAGAAGCAGGTCAGAGAGCTGATCCAGTTCCGGGCTGGGAGATGAGACAGTTTTAACCTAATAGAGAGCTGCTGAACAGTGATGATCGGTCCTGTATATCTACTGACCAGACTGGAGGTGACAGACATCCTTGTCTACTAATGGATGAAGGCTGAATCAGTTAACATGATGAACTTTTAACTCCTTCGTAGTTGTAGTTGTGCCTGGGTAAAAGGCGGTGCTTCTATTAAATCAATGTTCCTTTTATGATGCGACTTTGTCTACCTGTTTGGTCTTGGTTGGCGTCCAGGGAGTTCCATCATCTGTGTGGCAGCAGGTGTGGCGCTCCGTAAACACGGCTCCAGAAATGCTCTGGAGGGACACTCTGGAGAGCATCAGGTGGGACAGGGAGGCCAGGACTCCCTGTGTGGAAACTGTCTAGTCAGCCCGGAGCTGGAAGAAGCCAAACCACCGACTCCAAAACTGGAGTCCTTCAAAACCTACAAGATCACTTTGATCACAGTGAAATAAAGTCAGCCTGGAGACAAGGAATAGTTAGGAAAAGTGTGGCTTTAATGTAAACACAACATTCGATTGGCTCAGCACAAACATTCCACATGAGAGCAACCAATAAACTACGGAGGAGATAAGGGGTGCAGCACAAAAACATTCACAGTAAAAAACAGAAAAGTGGTATAATCATATATATATACAGTACGGTGTTTAAGGTGAACATGGAACAAGTCAGAAATGAGGGGTGATATGTGATAGAGGAATGAAGTAGGTAAAGAAGGAGTAGAGAACTAGAGGGGAATGGAGGGAGTAAAGAGTGATAGAGGGAGGAAGAATGCTTCTAGGTGCACAGGTGAATAAATGGATAGCTGTACTTTTCCTCTGTGAAGAGAGAATGTGACCGTGTCAGTGGTCAGGGGCTGGGGGGGGGGGGGGGGGGGGGGTGTTCATTTCTAATGCCACTCTTCTCTCCACACAGCGCTCAGCATCTGGTAAGAGCCAGACAGGGGGAGCGTATGAGGGGAGCAGGATTTGGGTTAGGAAGCAAGGTAGCAGGGTGGGGAAACAGGGTAGCATGGTTAGAGATAGGTAGCAGGGTTTGGGGAGAGCGGCTTGTGGCCCTGACTGACACAGGAAGTGGTTGGGGAGAGCGGCTTGTGGCCCTGACTGACACAGGAAGTGGTTGTCCCCCAGTCCGACAGGACAGGAAATAAATATGTGGCACGGGACTCTGGGAAGGACGGAGAAGCATGGAGCGCATGAGGCTGAAATCAATCAATAAAAATTTGATGATAATAAAATGTATCATGTGTTTCTTCTATTACATTATTGTAAAAGGTTGTCAGATAGATAGTGATAGCCATCTATTGTTTATGTGCCCGCCCCCTTAGCTGTCAGTCTCAGAAGGTTGGCGCTGATATGACACTATTCACACTTCCTATTGGCTGACGGGCATTTCATTACACTTTAGGAGGCCAATGGAGAGAGCTGGCCATACAAGAACCCCTCCCCCTAGAGTGGTGAAGTAGAGGGGAGAGACGAACAAAGCTGACAGGAAGTGCCCAGCACTGAGCACCCCTGGGGGAGTCCAGGGAAGGGGGGGGGAGTTCTATCTAGGACAGCCTAACCACCAGCCCCTACCAGCTTTACACCCCCCCCACCCCCACCCCCACCCCACAACATCACCACCACCTACGTTACAACATCACCTCGGCAACCGGAGCAGGGTGAGCTGTGTTTCCCATGCTGCAGCCAGAAGTGTTGCAGAGACTGTCCCAGTGTCGTGTCAGGTGTTAGGAGAGCACACGTACTGGACTCCAGACACAACACATCTGGCTGAGTTGGGCCAGAGCAACACAGCCCTCCATGCTGATAGCTTAATACAATCAACAACAGAACAGGAAACACATTCAGCAGGAAACACATGTTGAAAACAAAGAAACAGAAGAAGAATGGTGTCTAGAATGGGAACAGAAACAGAGGGTCATGGTAGTGTGGTGTCAGGCGGCAGCTCTTTGGGTCCGTCTGGACGTGTAGATTTACATATTTATGCCTTTTTAATATCATCAAAATTATCATCAAACACCTCATACTCTCCATTGCAACCCCTGTCTGGGCCAGGCCTCAGTATAAGCCACACCCCCTCAGGTTGTTGGCGATGATGATGTCGGTGACGGCGTCAAACACTACTTGAATATTCCCCGTGTCTGTGGCGCAGGTCAGGTGACAGTAGATCTCCTTATTGGGTGAGCGATTCTTACTCTCAAACTGGACCTGGATGTAAGCAGTCGCGTCATCATACGAGTTAGCACCTGCAGAGGAGGGGAGGGGGAGGGGAGGGGAGGGAGAGGAAGGGAGGGTGTGAAAGGTTTGCTTCCATCACGCACGTTGTGTGAGCAGTGTGTGACGGAGGTGTGGGAGGGGCCGTCACCTGTGTATTCAGGGAAACAGATACTCAAGGGGGACTTCTTGATCTTCTCAGCAAATAAATCCTTCTTGTTGAGGAAGAGGATGATGGAGGTGTCGATGAAGAACTTGTTGTTACAGATGGAGTCAAAGAGCATCAGAGACTCGTGCATGCGGTTCTGTCGAAAGAGGGCACGTGCAAAATAATGAGTCTGTGGATTTGAGATTCTTTGAATTGCGTGTGAGTGTGTGTAAGTGTGTGTGTGTGTGTGTGTGTATGTGTGTGTGTGTGTGAAAGGGTGTGTGTGTATTTGTAGAGTGTGTCATTGCTACTCACAGTGGTCTCATCCTCATGCAGCACCTGGTCATACCCACTGAGCGCCACACAGAAGATGATGGCCGTCACATCCTCAAAACAGTGGATCCACTTCTTACGCTCAGACCTCTGGCCTCCCACGTCAAACAGCCTGTCCCAGCAAGGAGAGCAGGTCACACATGCAACACGCGTCACATGCTAACGGTTCACACTACGCCTGTATGACTTTCCTCAGTTGCATTTTCTGAACATATATGTGTGGCTTTCTTCAAAGCGTGTGCAGTAGCTGACCTGAAGTGGAGGTTCTTGAAGGTGAAGTGGGTCTCTACAATGCCGGTGGTCTTGACTCGAGTTCTGAGGATATCCTGCTCTGTGGGCTGATAGTCTGGCGCACCAATACGATCTAGACTGTCCAGGTAGCTGAGCAGGAGCGGGGAGGGGGAAGAGGAGGACACAATGGGGGAGGGGAGGAAGGAAAGAAGGGAGGAGAGGAAAGGAGATTAAAGAACAGAGATTCTGATTTCTTCGCATCGTAGGAATGTGTTACAGACTGTGTAATAGTTGTGGTCTATGACTGCTGGCATATACCTATTTATAAACAAAATGGGAACTCAGGTTTAGCGATGTATCTATTTAGGTATTCCAGTTGCTAGTGGTTACTCACTACTGGGCGGAGTCATTGAGCTGGTACTCGCGGGCACGGTTGAAGCACTCCTGGGTCCCGGCGTCGCTCCACACACGCTTCATAGCCGTCAGCAGCTCTGCGGAGTAGGGCTCTGTGTCCTCCATACGACTCACCACATCACACACCAGCTTAGCATCCGCCTGGAGACACACACACACACACAAGCCCGCACGCATGCATGCACACACACATACAAACACACACAATACAGTATGTGGAGCGTGAATGACAAGGGGGAGTGAATGGTTACGTTCCTGGATAAGGCTCGAGTAGCTGGAGGCGCACAGTGAAGTCACAGTCCTCTTTAAAGTGCACTTGGACGAGGGGGGGGGGTGGTAATAACCACCCCTCCACTGCCACACACACACACATCTGCACCCACCTTCCTGTCCTTGTCTCCAAACTCGATACCCAAGGAATCCATGGCTCTCAGGATGGCAGCCAAGCTCTGGATGGTGTTGCTATACACAACAGGCTTATACTGCTTCACATCATCCCCAGAGAAACCATCCTCATGGATAATCCTGCAAACACACACACATCAGAACAGGCACACAGATATGACGATGTGCACTCACACACACAGGCACAGTTGCATTCACACCTCAGTGGAAACAGTGAATATTCAAGCAGATGCTTCAGCATGTCTGTCTCAACTCACCCTGAGAGCCAAACAGCGATTCTCATCCCTCCCAAAACATACCACAGTGGCTGCCCCCATCTCCCTTCTCTCTCTCTCTCTCTCTCTCTCTCTCTCTCTCTCTCTCTCTCTCTCTCTCTCTCTCTCTCTCTCCTCTCTCTCTCTCTCTCTCTCTCTCCCTCACAAACACACACACACGGTTGCGCAAACACACCACGCAGGCAGAGCAGCAACCATCGATAGCCACTCTAGTCCACATCTGTAATAACAGGTGCCTTTCTTAATGACATTGATGTGGAATGCTTTGGAATCAGATTACAAATCCATTATACTGGCTCCCAGCACCATGAGATACAGGCGCACTGCTGGACCCGTCAGCAACACGGAGGCCTTCCGCACGTCCACTCTGATTAATAATACAGAGTTCTACCCTCGTCTACTAAAATGTAAAATACATAAACTAAACACACATCCTGACAGAACCTATGCAACAAGACAATCCAGAGACTGGATATTAACATTTCAAACAGCTGAACCCACGCACACACACACACACACACACACACAGACACACAAGCTGTGTGGAAAGTCACTAAGTGCAGCTTCAGGTCGAGTCTTCCTGCTCGTCCCTATCCAAGCATTACATAAGCAACATAACCATATGGGTCTGGCAACACAACAAGCCACTGAGCAGCTCACTGGCGACCACCTAGAGAAACCTCCCTAGAGAATCTGACCAGAATACCGAAATGGAGGGAGGATGGAGGAAGAGAGGGAGGATGGAAGGAGGGAGAGAGGAGCAGCAGGATATGTGTACTGTGTTAAAGGAAAGAGGAGCAGGATGCGTGAAGAGGGAGAAGAGGAAAAGTGTGGATTGCTAAAAGGATGCTTGAATGCATATCTATTTCGGTTTGAAATATAGAATATCCCGTCGGCGGAAGGGGCGCGGATTGTGGTGATATTTAAGAAAAAAAATATATTAATGTAGCTGTGTATAAAATAGAACAGTGATTTAGATGAGTGATTTAGATTAGAAATAGAAAGGTTTAAATGAGGTTTTAGATTCCATATTTTCAGCGTAAATCCGCTTTTGTAGGCAAAGTACTCAGAGCGATATCAGGCACTTAAAGCCATTAAGATTAAAGCAGAGGTATTCGCTAATGGAGCTGTAGTGACCTCACAAATACACACATACACATACGCATAAACAGACACACACATACACACAACACCCACGTATCCCAGATATCCTTGGGGGAAAAAACTGACATGGCATTTCAGCACCGTCTGAGTGAACAGCACCCCTGCGGCCCAAGTACTGACGGCCTGCACCGCCTTGATTACCGTCTACAGGAGGTGCTCGAGTCACCGGCAGAGGTAGGCTACGGCCTCTGGAAACATGGCGGAGCTTTAGCGGCTCAGACTCAATATGGACACAGGAGGCGCAATCTCAGGCCTCGCCGCAAACGAATACGCTTAAATCAAAGAGAAGGACACTTACTTCATCTGTTTGACGATCGTGCTTTTGCCCGATTCTCCTCCTCCTGTAAGGAACAGAGTGCAGAGTGAGAGGCTGCTATCAGCACCACGGAGAGCACCACCGCCCCGGCCCGGCGCTTTCAGATCCATCCATTACCACCGAACCGTTCAGAACGGCCATTCCCGTTATAAAACGGTGTCTTACCCAGCAGCAGCAGTTTGACGTCCTTGGCAGCCGTGACTCCATCCTCTTTCAGATTTTTCTCGATGGCTTTGCTCCTGTCAAGGGCTGCGCGCTCCTCGGCGCTAAGTGTACATCCCATGGCTCGAGCCGAATGAACAATCCCTTCTTCTCCTGTTCCGCCCTGTCCCTCGCGACTCAATCACGGTGTATCTCTCTCGCTCGCTTGCACGGTCGGCTACTGCATGAGGCCCAGATTGAGGGCAAATAGAACCGGGGTCCGAAAAGGTTTTTTTTTCTCCGTGTCTCTGTAGCTCTCGCTCCGTCCCTCTAGGAGCGGGGGGTGGGGTCGTTGTGCTCGAGCCTCGGGGCTGGGGGTCTCTATAGGGCGGCGCTGATGACAGCGAGCGCGAGCGATCTCATCGTTCAATCTCTTCACAATAGCTGAGCGAGGAAGGCGGAGGGTGCGCGAGACTCACCTAGCGCAGACAGATCTCGCTGACGTCAGAGTCCAGGCAGAAGCAGTAAAATCACGTCCACGAGAGAGCGCGTTCAAATGGTGTCTTAGACATTAACGTTGCTCTCGTGGAATGATCTATTACCTATAATTCATAGTCTGGAACGAGGCAAAGAATTCTTATTAATAGGTGACCTGTAATTCTGTTTTACCAAAACCCCCAAAAAATGGACGTTATGTATGATTTAATATTGTACAAAATGCGTGTATTACTACAATAAAATCCCTAATTTTATAATCCAGCAATGTGTAAATGTGTGCAAATGTGTGTCTTAGGTGTATTGTATGTAGTGTGTGCTTCTATGTAAAAGTACATACTATAGGTTACTGTGTGTGTGCATAGTGTGTGTGTATACAAATGTGTGCATTCGCCTGTGTGTGTGTGCATTAAAAGCTTCTAATCCGTGCATCACATCTGGATTGACAGGCAAGTGTGGAGGGGGAGGACTCCCCTCTAAAGGAGCTCTGACACTACCAATGGACAGATAAACCTACAATCAGTACAGGCCTCCACAACCTTGGCCTGCTCAGGCTGCAGCCTTGATCACATGAACCTTGAACCCTCACACTTATGCAATGGGACATATGCCAGTCTACATGCAGAAAGGGCCCTATAAGAGCAGCACTGAATGACTCAGTTTGTGTGTTCGTGTATGAGACAGAAAGAGCAAGTGAGTACTAGAAAGAGATTACTACCTTGTCAGTATGCTGGACCTTGTGTGGATATGAATTAGGTAATGCGTTCATTTCCCAAAATGGACTTTTACCTTCACTTCAATTACAGTAATGCATTCACAACGACACAAATATTAATCTGATTGCCGTTTTACAAATCCAACCCTTTATTTTGATTTGTTTGAACATGTCCCACATACTGCACATAGCTTTACTAAATGTACAATGGCAATGACATTGTGGTGACTGGTTCCTGATAGAGGGATTACATTCTGATCAGAGCAGAACTGGGCTGAGGTGTGTGTGTGTGTGGGTCAGAAAACTGCTCCACAGATACTTTATGAACAACCTCCCACACTCAGGACTAGTTTAGTCAAAAGAAGGATTGTTAAAAAAAAGAAAACAAAGTAAGAATGACATAGAAATATGCACAATTATAAAAGAAAAAACTGTCTCACAAGCAAATACATGTCTGCACACATACACCAACACATACCACTTCATGTACAGTTAACACCTACAATATACGGACAGTAACCTATGTACCAGAGACCATGGAGATATACTGTATGAGTCAACTGTTCATCCTAGCCTCCTACACACACACACACACACACACACACATACCCACAATAAGACAGCGTGTCAGAGCGTGTCAGAGAGTTCCATCTCATGGCTGGTTTTCCAGCATGTTTTCTGCCAGGCTGGTGAGTTTGCAGTCCTCCAGAGCTCTGACCAGCCTGCCCAGCCTGGCAGCCCGCCCCTCCGCCTGCATGAAGCGGCTAAGCAGCTGGTAGGCCTGCTCGTAGAGCCCCTCTCTCTCGTACTCGTACGCCAGGTTGTCTATGGCCGGACCCTTCAGTGCACGGCAAGTTTTCCCCAGGGCCCGGCCCACATGCTTCCACTGGCGGCCCACCCCGCTGGAGAAACACTGCAGGTCCGCGGGCGTCAGCATGCGGTCCTCTGATAGGCCGAGACATAGGGGGAGGGACTATTAGAGACATTTGGGGCCAGTGTGGGGTAAATAGGATCTATGTCAGGTATTCAAGCCCTGTAAGAGGGTAGGAGGGGTATGTGTGAGCTAGGGAAGGACATCACAATCTACCCTGAAATCTTCCTAACTGGGTTTGGGCCGCATGGAATGTACTCACCAAAGGCCCTCTTCTGAAACAGAAAGCAATTGCTGGGCACTGGAGACACTTCCTGTGTGACAGGTGGCTGAGGGTTGTGGCCTAGGGCCTGGTTCTGCAACTGCTGCTCCAACGCTGTGACCTCATCATCCCGCAGCCGCTCTGGCTGAGGAGACATGGCATTGTCATTCAGTAACCAGTGGTGTAGTCAGTGGGTATACAGGCTATCCATGGAAACAAAGTACAGAGTAGCTAGTCTCTGGGCCAGGGGAGGCATTGGAACAGTGAGGCGTACCTGTGCTTGGTGGATGTGCTGCAGACAGAGCTCCAGGGAGGGGCAGTTGTCCAGGGTGTGCGTGCCGGCCCTCAGCTCTGTCTCTGCCTCGAGCTCCAAGGGGCTGGTAAGCAGACGGCAGGAGTGCTGGGCGAGGGACTGCCGCACAGCGCCTGAGCTGTAGCTCTCCAGGAATCGCCGGCACACGGTGGCGTCCACAAACTTCACCTCCACGCCCAGCCGGGGGTCGGCATCGTGCAGCTTCAGGATCTCGTACCCCACCAGACCCCCCACCGAGTCTGGTCACAGGCCAGCACAGGAAGGCCAATCAGACCACAGAAACAGTATTACAGTATTACATGAACAGGACTACCACACATACCAATCTTGATGAAAAACACAGGTACACAGGTCGCCATGTCAACACTCCCTTGGCTCAGAGATCGGGGGCCTTACCTGTCAGGGTGAGCTTGATGACCTTGAAGACGCTGAATTTGCCATGTGGGTCTTTGTAGAGGGAGAGCAGGTTCACAGAGGGACACAGCGACTGCAGGAACAGGACAGCACAGCCTGTCCATGGGACATCTTTCACACTGTGCATATCCATACTCTGGAACACGCACACAATAAGGAGGTCAGATGGCTGCCGGTTCGATTCCTGGCCGTGCAAAAAAATTACGTTGTGTCCCTGGGCAAGGCACTTCACCCTACTTGCCTCGGGGGAATGTCTCTGTACTTACTGTAAGTCGCTCTGGATAAGAACTTCTGCTAAATGACTAAATGTAAATGTTAACAATAACAACAACAACAACAAACACTATATTTAAGGTCTAATGCTCCTTGATGTGCATGTCTCTTCCTCCATCTCCTCGTCCTGACTCCCTGTCCACCTCTCCCTCTGACTTGTTTATTCTCTACATTCATGATCGGGAATTATTTTGTCTGAACTCAGTGTCCCTGTCATAAGCTCCTGTCTGAACGTTCAGTCTATACAAGTGACACATGAGGAGACTTCCAGGGTTATGAATCAATCCAAGCAGAAAGCAAAACAGCTGAGTCTGTGTGTTGGTGACCAGTGAAGACAGGAGATTATCTATCCTCAAACTCACAACTAACAATTTACACTGGCTTTCCATGGATCAGAGATCCATCTCTCCTACCTTGAAATTACGTAAATATGACTTTAATCCCCCAATCTGTACAGTGCCCCTCTAACCCCACACCACTCTAACCTCAACTTCATCCACATGCTCTGGGGATTCTAGTGCACATGCACACCAAACAAAGAGAGGTTGTGTTGAGGGTAAACCAAGTGTGGCACCATGTGCTAGATTTACAGACAAATCTTAAAAGACCATCTCATCTGGATTACACCTATATCCTCGTTTTAGGACTCCAACTCACAAGTCAGCCTATGACCATCTACCATAATTTATACTCCAGGTCTTATAGTGTGTGATGGGAAGCTTAGTTCAACCAACAGATGCACCATAGATGCACGGATTAGTGTAACAACTGTAGATTAAAAACGACATGTTGTCTATCATTGACTACTTATGTGTATTGAGCTATACCAGTCTGTCTGTATATCAGGCTGTCAAGGGTTAACTACGTAATATCTTCCTAGAAAGCCAAGTCTGGGCCAATTGTAGATAGGCCTATAGACCTTGATGTAAAAAAAATGAATAAAATAAAAACTGTAAAATAATACTGACACTTCCAGTTTTTACAGTTAATAACTGCATACAAGTGTAAATCTGACCCTATATATTTTTTAATCTGAAATATGGTCTACAGTTCAAGATACTCGGAAAAGAAATCGCATCATAGCGCGCCGCCAGTGGGTCACATGACGAGTGAAATTCCATAAGATTCTCGTAGAGGCATGTGTTGTTTATGCCATTACAGATAAAACGATACACTTTATGTCCACAACACACAACACAACTTTCCTTCGTTATTTGTCAGTAGGTGTTGGGCACATTTAAATAGGCGTAATTAAAGAAAGCATTCATTGTCGAGTCAAACTACTAAAGCCATTAACGTTAACGCTAGCTGTTTAAAATTCGACAAAGTATGAAGAGTCAAGGGAAATGAAACTGAACCTAACTTCTTTCATTATTGACAACAAACGTTACGATTTACTTCGTTATTTGCTTGTTTACAAGCTGTGAGTCGTTATTTCAGTTTTGCTGTCTCTGCTTACACACTTCAACATTGTTTCATTGTCATAATCTTACCTTAAACATGGAACAAGTTAGTTCTGGGCGGCTAAGCGTCCTACCCAGCAGAGCACACCCATAGATACAATAATTTCTTAGAAGGCTATTGGCCAAAGGGAAACTTTTGAGTACTGTGATTGGTGAATTCAGATACAGCTTTACAATTGGCTGAAGTAAGGATCTTTACGGGAAGGAAGTAGTTCAGTTACTTATTGTTAAACGCCCGTGGTTTGTCTTGTGAAGCGCTATGGTGTTTAGCGGAATACTACTTAAAAGGATAGTGTTACGACACTGGTAGCTTACTAAAAAGAAAAACGACTGAATATCATGGGACTTTTGGATGTTGACAGAAAAATTCTGAACCTAATATTTAACAGTCAAATCATTATATTCCCACCCCCGCTTCACCAACTCTTAAACTCAAAATTTAAACACCGTACATGACAACAATTCTAGATGTGAACTGCCTCACAATCGACCACAGGAAAAGGAAATGGCCTAATTACTGAACAGAATCTTCCTGAAAAGATTAAGGCCTGTGAAGTAAAAGTGTCCCTTGAAAAGGGTAGAAGGTCTGTGTGTCAAAAGTATTACATCAGGATTATAACATGAACATAAATATTAGTTGCTGTGGCTCTTACAAATATTCACTCTTTCACACAAATAATCAACAAAAATGGACACCAGACATTTCTCTGCTGTAGCCCTAAGCAGACCAAAACCGAGTTACCATGGTAACAGGGTATCCCTGCCTGTTCTTTGTAATGTAGAACTATCTGACATCATAGGGGCCCACAGACTGACCGTTTACACACTGATTTATTAGAAACAATACTTGAGACATACTCATTCATAATAGACAAAGGCAAAGTCGTAGAAGCCTTTTGAGCTTTCATGGGCAGCTAGCCGGCTGGAGCTGCTCTCATTAATATGTTTGACAAATTTGAGTGTTTCCTTGTCTCTGTAGACGAGCGCCAGGGAGTTGTCTTCTGGATACACTGTCAGGAGCTGAGGAGCGGAGGACACCATGTGACAAGTCACAACCATGACAACCATGAACATCTTAATAATCAGCTGCCATCTGCACATAGCCCCCCACTCTCCAGGGATCGCTGGAGGCCTGCTACTTTACAGAGAAGCCACTAACACACGTAGGATCAGTAATATTACAAGACAAGAAAGAAGTAAGGAGGGGTTGCATTTTTTAGGCCTCAGCTGAATCTCACCTCCTCATCCTCCTCGTTGGCCACATAGGAGGTAAAGCCTCCACACTGGGCCTGCCAGTCTGGGAGAGAGAAACATGTCAAGCTCACGTTGGCTTGGTATCAACTGTTTTTGAGGAAAGTTTGTATGTGCATGTGTCCCTGACCTGAACATCCCAGAGGCAGCAGCAGGTCCAGTGCGTATTCTGCTGATGCAGCATCAGCATCGTTCAGTAGAGTGAAGTCTCCATGAGACCAGCGACGCAGCTCCCCAGAACACACAGGCACGCTCTGCACTGGGGGGCGGTGGATACAGGGGTGATCATGCTGCTCACAGACATACAACCATGATGGTCCACACACATACAAACACAAACCTTTGACTTTTATATTCTCGTCTGCTGTTGGTCTATCTCCAGATGAGCCTGTGGCACCTCTATTCCTTATGGCCGCCTCATCTTCTTGGTTCTCCTCCTCCTCCTCCTCTTCCTCCTCCTTCTCCTCCTCACTGTCTTCATCACTGGGGTTCAGGTAGTGCAGTCTCAGGCCAGTGAAGTTGGACAGCAGTAGGAAGAAGGCCTCAGAGCAGAAGAGCTCCCAGCATTCACTCACACACAGAGGCAGGGAGTCTAACAAGGCCACTTCATAGCACCTGTACACATATAAATGCCTCACTGTCATTTAAAACCAGCACTACCATTTGGTTATTACAATATTTCTCTCTTAGTCTCACCTTTTATTGGGTGGACCCCGCTTGCTCCACTGGACCTGGGCCAACTGTAATGCTTCACTCACCTCCCTAAACTTCTCCTCCTGCAGAGAAAATTAGTGTCAGGCCTGTCTGGTCTCACCTAACAGGAGCTAGACACAGGTGTGAGGTTTGGGCAGGGAATATAAAGGCTGTACCTTGAGGAAGTTTTTGAGCTGGATCTCTGAGCTGTCCTCAAATTCTTCCTGAACTTGAGACTGATAAACACAGTCTAGATAGAGAGGGTTCAACCACTCCAGCAAAAGAGTCTCCTACAAGTACACACACATACATACACGCACACACACACACACACAGTTAAATAACTAAGAGAATAACATTAATTTGCACAAAAAATGTGTATGATAATTACAACATAACCGACTACAGTCACAATAACAACCATTCTTCTTGTGCACATACTCCTACATACACACACTCACACATTCCTATATACACACACTCACACACTTCTACATACACACTCTTACATCTCTGGGGAGATGGGGGCTCCTGGGGATTGGTGGCTCCATGTAACGAGGTGGGCGCTCCAGAGATGGGCCATGGAACCAGCCACTCAGAGACAGGCGACACTTATCCTCCGACAACACCTCTGAAACCTGCACACACACACGCATGCCATTACTGTCTAGGACGCACACTGTTCCAGTCAAGAACACAGCAGAAAACCGAGAAAAGAAGGATAGAGGCTGTGGTGAGCTTGTTACCTGGTGGAAGGAGACGGGCGAAACCTCAAACAGAACTAGAGTGTTCCAGCAAGGCACCAGAGACTTCACTATACTCTGGGGCTGAAACATACCTAACGATAAAACACACCAGGTAACTTTTCAGACGCACATACACATATTAGGAAATTCCACATTCTGGCACTCTTACTGCAGCTCTCTGTCAGGAAATTGATGCTCACTATCAGTGCTGTACAGATCCAGCGTGCCTCCATCACTGCTCTCCCAGGGGGGCACCAGGTACAGGATAAAGGCCACACGTCTGCCCTCCAACTCATCATCATGACACAGTAGAACATCTACAGACAAAGGGACCAGCACACAGAGAATAAAGGATTGAGAGACAGCAGGTGTTACAGACATCCTTTTAAAGACTTTCCAGAGCTATGCCCGTGAACACTATGGTAACCCTAACACTGGCAGACATCATTCTAATACTTCCTGACCAAGGTGAGAGGAACAGGAAGTAGTGGACCTGTATACTGGTACTTGGCACAAGAGATATCCACTGTCGTCTCCAGCTCCACCTCCAACACCTCTCCAAGCCAGGCTCGGAACCGTCCAAATAGTGCTGCCCTGTCAAAACAAACAGTATATGTAATACACATATCCAAACATTTGAATATTAACAGATAATATGATATCATATGGGGTTATTAAAGGCACTCTCTCTCTCCGCTGTTACAGATTTACCTGAGGCCAGTGATGTGAGGCTCTTTTCTCTTTTTCAGGTCATCTGACTGTAAAGGGAATTGGGAAAACCAACTTGTTACCACTCTGGAGAAAATGGCCTGCTAAAAGCTACGTGTGATCCTATACCTGTCTGAATTTGTACAGGTCGTTGGACTTCTCGTGAAAATTGAGGTCTAGTAGTTCTCTATGCAGGTTCTCTGTGAAGGCCTCGCTTTGAAGGAAGTTGCGTATGGTGCAGTGAGGGAAAGGCTCGCAGGTCAGCTCCAGCCCGCCTGCGCGAAGACACGGCGGAGAAGACAGTTGATTTATTTACAACCACTTTATTCACTGTTCATAAGGGCCATTAAGCACAATGGCAGTATAATACATTTATTAAGGAGAAAGGTGTGAATGAGACGAGTATGCCGAGACGACACTACACTGTCTCACTGAGATGTAGTTCAATAGAATAGGCTATTTCAACAACAACTAATCTACAACAGATACCTTGTTTGGGGGATAATTAATAATTGGCTGTATAGCCAGCAAGCGTTTCATTGTGTGCGCAAGTTAGCTATGGAAACCATGTGATTGATGCTGTATAACACATGTACCTAGCCAGCTAAAAAGCTTGGCGATCTAGCAAGCTAACTGCAGACTAACCATGGCTGTACTGTGCTCGCTGTGCCCAAGCTTCCTTCACCGCCTTCTTCACTTCCTCGTTGTCAATAACGGAGGAAAGTTCTGCTGTCTCCTCTCTTTTCTTTTTCTTCTTTCTTTCCTCTGAGTTGTTGCTGTCATTTTGGTGTCGCTTAGAATTCATCTTAGCCTAACAGTGTAGGTCGCAGACATATTGCGTCATAAATACGCAGCTGACTTCAGCGCTCACTTCTGTAGCACTGTTGTAATGTAAAAAATGAAGTTGTTATACATCAAGTCGGCGTTTTATTTAATGCGTCTTTTGACAAAGAAAAATTTGTTCCAGAATGTTGTTCGGTTCCACATTTTTTCATGTGGGGATGTTTTACAATTACCTGTTCCATTTCCGAAGACTGAATATAAATAAGTCTTCACTGTAAAATACCTTTTTCAAATGCATTTGATACTGCAGTGTTGAGCCATCAGTGAGTAGGCCTACTGTCAACGCACCACCATTCAACAAACCCCACACTTGTGACATTTATTTTAAAAATGAACTTTTCCTTGAAAGGACCGCTTTATTAAAAATGCAAGACATCATCACAGGTTAAAACATAACATGAAACTCAATGCTGACGTTTTTTTTTATGTATTTAATCAAATATTTCTCTTCTGAGAGAGTGTAAAATCAGACCCTCTGGGATAAACCAGACCCTCTGGGATAAACATTAATCAGACAAAATTTGCTGGAATTTTCAGCTCTACACAAAACAAAAGGTCATCAAATAGTACTTTCATCCATCCACCATTAACTACCCCTGCAGGTTGTTCAGGAACGGCGAGAATTCAGAGGTCAGCTGCAGTAAATCCCGGCCAGTTCTGCTTCCCATCAACCCATCCCCCGTGCCCAGATACGGCTGCACTCACAGAGACAGCCCAGACTCTCCTCTTCTAGTTGTAAATAAAGTTGAACCTAAGAAAGTATAAAACTCATCAGTGATTTGTAAGATAGGACAATTTATCTGAATTAACGCAATCTCTAGTGTGCTTGCACGGGTATGTAACAGCTGTAGCCACGCTCCGTCACGACAAGGCTCGTTCGCCACTCACTGGGCTCGAACGCACAACCTCCGACTTGCCAAGCGTGACCACTACTAACTACGCCAAAGAAAAGCTAGCTCTTCGTTGACGCGGGTGGCCTGTTACATACCCGAGGAGCGAGTTTCACGGTTCTAACACTGTTCTAGAACATACCTGCTCAGTAGCTGTGGTAGGCTGGATATGATTGGTCCATAGCCAGGGGCGTTGTCATAGAGCTCAAACAGGGGAGCAGCCACTAGCTTGTAATTCTTGGGGACAGCAAACAGGGCTAAAGAACAGAATAAAAGCAGCAAGTCAACTCAAGACCTTCCAGTCATGAGCACCAGCAGTCTACTAGACTGCTGGTGTGTTACAGCTTTCTGTGAAGTGGCCCTTACCTTTTTCCTGCAGCTGCACCAGAAACAGTTTCTTATGCTCCTTCGGTTTGGTAATGTGGGCTGGAATGTAGGGATACTGTAGTACAGAGTAAAATACATCAGTAACACATACAAAACATAACCAATAACAGAGACAAACCCTAATCATCATCATTAACACGTAACTAGAATGCGCCAGAAACAGCAGTATAGTTCTCCTTCCTGACATGGCTCAGAGTGGGGGTCTGCATACCTGAGGTGGCTCAAAGTTGGGACGCCACCAGTTGCCGATACAGTCATCGATCACCCAATCCTGCTTCACTCCATCCTGGCGGCCCAGGATCTGACACACACACAGAGAAAACAATAACCATGGTAAACCATAACCTTACCAGATCCTTAAAACAAGGAGAAAGGGCCCCTAGACATATGGGTACCTCTGTCATGAGGCGTTTCAGCCCCTCTACTTCATCCTCCCCTGGGCTTAACTCTCCACCAGGCCTGTAGATAGAGAAACGTGTAGCTAAGCAACAGAGAAGCACATCATGCAACAACAGAGTTCATGTAGCCAGTACTGCGTAATTGTGGACATTACTCACAGTTTGAAGAACGTTGTTCCCAGCTGCAGGAGCAGCACATGCGGTAGCCGGTGTTCGTGGACAATAAGCACACCCTCCACCGTTCTTCGCATCCCCATCTTGTCGAACTCCTCCCGCATCCTCTGGAAGCGTGCGGCCACCGAGCTATCCTTCTCATACAGAGGCTCCTTGGTACCAAATGTGTAGTTGGTGAGGGGGTATCTACGAGAACCCAGGAGTAAGCACATTATACAAGGTTTCCAATTGGTGCTAGCTTGCTAGCTTACAAGCTAATGCTGTTACAAACAAACATAACTTTGGAAAAACAAAAACCACAACAGGACTTTGCCTTCCTACTTACAGATTTATAGTTCGTTCCAGAGTGAGTGGTTTTGCAGGCGCGCTCATGTATTTGTTACCAAATTGAACTGACCCACCACGGGGCCAACCGGTGGACGAACGGTTGGGAGGCACGACAGACATGACTCCAAAGCAACTAAGCACAATTCACCTGTAGATTACCCTCTGGTAACAATGAAAACGGAATAATTATTAGATATAATAACAAAGAAAATGGAAGGGGACATGCACAAATCGCCTCCTCGCTCCCTTTTTTCCCTTTTCCGTGCAATTGAAATGTCAATCATTATTGCATTAGCGCCACCTACCGTTCTGGAGAGTAACGTATGTACTGCACCCTCGAATAGGTGGTTTCATTTCATATATCGTAAAACTTTTCATGTCTCGCATACAAATGACCGAGAAGTCGATATCAGTTAGGGTTATTTGGTTAATAATCTCCATTTCATAGGAACAGCAAGCAGTAACCACACTGTATATTCAAAGCAGCATAGCTCACAATCACAGAAGGTCTTTGTTTTTGGCCTACAGTGTATATACTCATCATCTCCAACAATAAAACACAACCAGGATATGAATCGTGCTCAGTGTATCTCACACAGCCCAGCGTGTCAGAGCTGGTATATCTTGGCTGTTGTGTCGCTCAGTTATTCCGATTAGAGTAATCCTGAGGATGGAGCCAGACTTGCTAATGGAAATGCAGTATCCGTACTGGCACATCTCCCGCATTGCGCCAAGCGTCATCATGGCCTTCTGCTTCCTACTGGGCATCCCTGGAAACCTGGCAGTGGTGGTGGTGGTGGTAAGAAATATGGAGCGTGGGAACTTTACTCTGCGTCTGATGCTGAACTTGGCTTTTTGTGACCTGCTGGTCTTGCTCTGCCTGCCTCTTGTCATCTATAACCTGCAGACGAACTGGGAACTGGGCCCCGAACTTTGCAAGACACTCTTCCTCCTACTACATGGTGGTCTGAACGCCAGCGTGCTGACCATCACCCTACTGAGCGTGCAGCGCTACATCCAAGTACTGTACCCTCAGAACTGGGCACGGCTGGGTCGCCTTGGGGAGGAGGCCCTGCTGTTATTCTTGTGGGGGCTTGCAGGACTCATAGCCTTCCCCTCCATCTTTGTGAAAAAAGTCAGTACCTCGGGCCACCTTGGTTCCTGCGCCTCATGCTACCCAAGCAAGGATGTGGAGATGAGCGTGCTGCTGTTCCAGACCGTGGTGGGCTTCCTGATGCCCTGCTGCATCCTGGGAACCTCCTACTTCTTCCTCCATCGCAGGGTGAGTCTGGCCTCCCAGTTGCGACAGCAGCGCCTCACCAAGCTAGTCAGCAGCATCATGGTGTCCTTCTTCTCCTGCTGGGCTCCTCTGCACCTGTTCAACTTGCTGGCGGTGGTCAATGTGGTCTTGGAGAACAAGGAGTTGGAACGGGTGTGTGAGATTGCCTGGGACTTCCTCATCGCCTGCTCCACATTCAACAGCTGCCTGAATCCTTTCCTCTATGCCTTTGCTTCCTCTGGCTTCCGCAGGGACCATCCTCAGCCCACCAGCACATAGCAGCTGTCTGACTGTCATCGATTTTGTTCACAGGGGCAGCTACAAACATAGTGTCTGATGCTGAATTGACCTTTCGCTCAAAATAAAAATATTTCAATAGAAATTATGGTATGGAGGGAATTATGTCCACATATGAGTTGTTTGAAATTAAAATAAAAAATAACTGTCATATTAAAACTTTAATGTGCATAAACTGCTTTTTTCATAAAAACAAAAGGTTGAGTAAACACAACATAGAATGTAGCAGCCTGAGAGTAGGAGAACTGTAACTAGCTGATGAAGGCTCAGTTCACTGCTGTGTAGCCTTGGCAACGTCTGTCTGCTTGGCAGGAAGAAGGTACTTGACAGCCCAGTCTAACAAGCTGTCTGGAACTCTAGAAAACAAACCAACACACATACAGATCTTAGCAACAATTATATACATATTCACTCTTTTTCTTTAGCAAGCACACAGATACTCACAAAAATGTTCCCACTTACTTAAGTTGGTAGAGATCCTGGCGGAGCTTATCTGATGGCTGGTAGGAGTACAAGAACAAAGTGCCATCACTGTGAACCTGAGATGGGATAAAGGGATATTATCTTGGTCATTCCATCAACTGGACTATGAATGTACATTCCTGCAGCCCGTCAACCTTACGTTAGTGTTTCTATCCTCTGGTCCTGCTGATGGCTTACAGCCAGGCCCCTCCCCCCTGCTTCTGGGAACCAATAGAGACTCAAACAGCCAGGAGGGTGGGCTGAGGACCTGCTGCTCCGCCTCTTCCTCCAGAAGAGCAGCTGAGAGGAGCTCATTCGTGTTCTTCCTGTGCCTCCTTTTTACCCACCCCACTCCTTCCTGCTCAAAGGGATGGGGCTGGAGTGGAGGGTCGGGGGCTTGGATGCAGGGAGAGTGGCAAGAGGGGGCTAGGTTGTATGAGGGGCAAGGTCTCTGGTATGGAGGAAGTGAACGATCCTCTGATTTCTGGCTGACCCCTGACTTCTGGGAGGGCACCTGGGTGCTGGTTGCCATGGGGACGGGTGCTGGCGGGGCCAAAGGGGGTTCAAGCAGAGACAGACTCTCCTCTAGGGGCTCTGAGGTCATAGATACTGAGAAAGAACCAATGAGAGTTAGGTTACATATCAAGCTTTCTGCATCACAACTACATTTTTCTATTCTACTTTGGTTGTGTGTGTGTGTTTTGAAGAGGTTTAGGAACATACAATCAGATGAGGAGGAGGTTCTGAGCATCTCTTCAGCAGGAGCAAACATATCCCACGGGTTGTCCCTGATGTCTTTCCGTACGGCTTGAGCCCCCTCCCCTCCAAGACACTCACTAGAATGAGTGGTCCCATGGACAGGAAGTGTAATCTCAGGACCAGGAAGTATGATCTCATAACCTGGAAGTGTGACCTCATGGCCAGAGTCTATTCTCTCAAGAAGGGCTGGCATGTCTGCCAGCCTGTTACACTGATTTGTGATTGGTTGAACAGTCTCTCCATGCCGGGAAGCATTCAAGTCAACGTCTTCAGAAGGCGGGACTAGTCCACTCTGGGTACAACTGCCCTCATCTGAGAACGACACACATAGGCACAAAAAAAAAGCAGGTGCAGGTGTGAGTGTGTATAGTGTACATTTGTTCTAGTGTGTGTGTTCTAAATTGTGAGTGAGCAGGTGTTACCTGAGTGATGCAGCTCCTGTGGGATGAGAAGATGTGAAACTGGGACACAGAACACTTCTTCCCCCTGCAACACACACTTGCTCAGCACACACATATATACATGCAAATATATAATATATGCAAACATATGTTTTTTTATTTTTATAGTTTAGTAACAACCACAAAGGTATGGGCATACAAGGTACCACCTAGTTTAGGGCAGTAATACAGAAATATGTCAATATGTCCCCTGAGTCCTCTACTCCTGTTTGGTCAGCTCAGGTGTATTTTATAATAGCTCCCCCAGCCACGTGAATGAGCTAAGAGAGTAATCCCAGGCTGTTACTCTAGCACACTAGTGGTGTAGCTCCAGACCCACCTGGTATGTCAGCCTGTCTGCAGCCCAGCCAGAGGGGCTGGACCGCGCCTTCAGCAGCTGCCCCACCTCCTGTAGGAGCTGCTCCCTACGCTCGTCCTTCCACTCCCCCAGCAGCTCCGACAGGCTGAACACTGGACACGGGACAGACATGTTACTGGACACGGGACAGACATGTTACTGGACACGGGACAGACATGTTACTGGACACGGGACAGACATGTTACTGGACATGGGACAGACATGTTACTGGACACGGGACAGACATGTTATTGGACACGGGACAGACATGTTACTGGACATGGGACAGACATGTTTTTGGACATGGGACAGACATGTTACTGGACACGGGACAGACATGTTATTGGACACGGGACAGACATGTTACTGGACATGGGACAGACATGTTATTGGACACGGGACAGACATGTTACTGGACACGGGACAGACATGTTACTGGACATGGGACAGACATGGTACTGTACATGGGACAGTCATGTTACTGGACAGACATGTTACTGGACACGGGACAGACATGTTACTGGACACGGGACAGACATGTTACTGTACTTGGGACAGACATGTTACTGGACACGGGACAGACATGTTATTGGACACGGGACAGACATGGTACTGGACATGGGACAGACATCAACACATATATTGAATCTCTGAAGAGTCTTGTACCATTCTGGGTGTGGACAGAATCCTGGTTAGAGAGGGACCTAAGGAGGAAGGAAATACAGCATCATTACAATCTATCAATGCTCTGACACCTCAGCAAGCGTAGCGAGAAAGCCCCAGACACCCCCGTCATAGCAGGGGAGGGGGGCTCTTACCTCCAGGTGTCATAAATCTGCTGTTGGACCGAGGGGAGTGTTGTGCTGAAACCAGAGTCAAGAGAGCTTCTGTGTTAGCTGGGTATAAATAATGCATCAGTGTGGTGTGTTTGTGTCCAACATTCCCTCACCAACAGGGGGGACTGTCTTTAGGAGCTCCATACGCTGTAGTGATCAGTTCATCAATCCACAGGAAGAATCTGCACTTTGTCTGAGTTAAGGAAACATAACAATAACACGTTATTATTGACTCCTATTTTACAATTCTTTCTCTATACGTTAAAATATTAGCATACCTTTACATGGGCCATATGGAACTGCAGACTGTATGACACTACACAAACAGTGCAGTTAGAGAGACTGGATAAACACTCCCTCTCCTCCTGCCTGCCAAGGAACATGGAGAGAAACTCACTGCACACATAATGTCACACTGTATTGATGGCAGTACTGTCTCAAATCTGGATGGGAACGGTTAAAGAAAGCTGATGCACTCAGGAAGGCTGTGTCCACATTTCACTCATGCTCCTCCATGTTGCCCTCTGCAGGGGGACTCACTCCTGCAGCGTGTCCCATGCCTGCTGCCTGAGCAGGGCAGGAATCTGCACCACGCCATCAGAGAGGAACAGCACCATGGTCGGCCCGGCAACATCCTGGGCCTGGGACTCGGTCATCTGGCCC
Source organism: Osmerus eperlanus (assembly GCF_963692335.1). Lineage (NCBI taxonomy): Eukaryota > Metazoa > Chordata > Actinopteri > Osmeriformes > Osmeridae > Osmerus > Osmerus eperlanus. The sequence continues at coordinate 8,702,042 of NC_085027.1, forward strand.
ACCTTCCCACAGGATTAGACATGAGGCTCTTCTTATTAGACTGTATAACAACAGCACAGGCAACCAATATGAGTAAATATTTGTTGATGATTGTCGATTGATAACATTACCCCAACAACATGTGCCCACAGTCGTCCATTCTCCTTTGTGCCATAGTTGAGGATGGTCTGCTCTATCCAGGGTGCAAGCTGCGCTCTCCTGCCACGCGACATGGCCACAACTCTGCACCTGCAAAGACAGTGGGTAAATGTATTCAGTTAATCTCTAGATTACACAAGATCAGGGCCATTGGTTTGTTTTCATATGTGGGTGGGACAGATTGTTTGGGAGAGGATGCGTCCGTTAAATATCTGTGTTTGTATGTGTGTCTGGGGGATTTTATGGGGACTGATTTGCCGTTTTCAAAAAGTGTGTGAGACTTAACAAAACATTACAGGTATTTTCAGCGGATTGCTTTGAAAGAAGAATAACCCCAGAGAGCAATATAATACAGAGTAGCTACAACTCTATATTTGGACAGGACAGCAATTGTTGTATGCAATCATAGTATATTATCAAATGACTCGAAGTATCTGTTTCGAAAATTGCCGTTTAGTAAGAGAGCTAGTAAGACAGGAGACCGCTAGCTAGAGCTCTAATCAAAATATGAGACTGACTGATACTTTAAAAACTTACCACCTGTAGATAATTATTATAATGTATAGAAACGGTGAGATAGTAGCCTATGTGGGGTTTGGAGAACTGTACAAACACACAGTATTTAAGGAATAGTAAAGACAGCGTAATGTTTGGTTCATACTTCCGCGGGTTTATCGGGGAGGTGTTCCTTTGTTTTCATTCCGTTGGGAACCCCCTTATATATATGGTTCCCACTGCAGTCACATTGCAGAGATAATACATATCGTCGCTAGACTGTTATTGTGTTATTTTCAGTGAAGTCTAGACTTCAATAGATCGGCATACATATATTCAAAATTAGCAAAATCAGCAAGTATGCTGAGACCATGTTCTACATCGTTTTTTTTGACATCGATACAAGTACACTCACAGTCCGCTTGGACAGACAACAGACAGCCGCCAGAGGTCGTCTTTTCATTTGAGTGAAACGCAAAGGTAGGATGATATGGAGAACTCAATCTCCTGTGCAATGTTACTGTCCTCCCTAATTAACTTTGGCTTAGGTCCTTCCCCAGACATTAGGCGCAGCAGAGACAGGAAGCAGACAACAAATGACAGATTCAGTATTCCATTTAATAATCATAAGTAAACTTGTATACGTCTCATAACCATCTATTGTAAACATATTTCACCACAGTAGTTGTCTTACATAATCATACGTGCAATGCAAAGATAGAACATACGTACAAAAAAGACACTGTGCTGGGTCAGTCCATTAACCCTTGTGTTATCTTCGGGTCATTCTGACCCATCAGTCATTGTGACCCACCGTCGTATTGCGACAGATTTACCGCATACAAAGACAAAGTGAAGCATTTTCTTTTAACCGTTGGGCTCTCTCAGACCCCCCACATTGCAAAGGTTAAAAGAAAATTATTTTAATTTGTTTTTGTATTGGGTAAAATTGGGTAAACACAACGATGGTTCGTTATGAATCTTTGGGTCATGTGACCCGAAGGCAGCACGAGGGTTAATGTTACTTAGAGGGGGTCTCAGTTCTTTGGTCCGCTGATCCACCCTCTGATGTGCTGCTGTGATGTGGTCCCTGTACTCAATTCCATAGACTCCCCCTCCCTCCTTGTACTGTGGTATCTCCTGCCCCTGTCACAGTAGTTGGTCCCATCATTTTCTGCTGCTCATTGAATTCGGTTACCTCTAAAGTCTCTCCTACCTGTTTATCTCCATTCTGCTCCTGGGTTTTTACTCCTTCTTTTAGCTGGTTCTCTTCTATTTCCTGCCCCTGCCTAATGGTACCATCTACTCTTTTCAGGTCCTCCTCTTTCCTTACTTCTATCCTTCCAATGCTGTCATCCACTGACTTATTCACTTTTACTTTCTCTGTGTCCTTCTTGTCATCTTCATCCATCTGGCTTCCATCGCTTCGGTTCTTTTCAGGCTTCTCTTCTGTTGGAGAAGAGTGGAAAGATGTATTCCCGTCCTTGTTGTCACACACACACACACACACCAAGAAGATTTTTGTTGTTGTTATCGCATGGACTCGCCTAAGCCCTCACTCATGGATATCTTCATGGCAGGCTGTGAACTTGGTTCCTCCTCACATAGAGGGCTGGCTGAGGAGAGGCTGGTTGGGGAGGGGTCGGCTGGGGAGGGGTCGGCTGCCACAAGAGGGTCTGGGCTGCTGGAGACACTGGTAGGAGTGGGCGGAGGGGTTGTTGAGACAGGCAAAGTGGCGGTAGTGATAACAGCAGAGTTGGTGGTGGTTTTGAAGGAGTTAGTAGTGTGAATAGCATCAGAGAGGGTTGGAGTAGTCAGATTAGTTAGGAGGGAAGTAGAAAGATGACTTGAGAAGTTGCTAGAAGCTGAGATGAAGGAGTTTAGGACATTAGTGGCAGAATCAGAAACAACAGCTGATTGTGTAGAGGTGGAGGGGAGTATTATGTTGGGGGTGTTGGAGGGGAGAGGGACAACAGAGCCAGGGAGGCTGGGTGGGGGGCTGGAAGCACCATCAGTGTTAATGGTAGGGCTGGTAGTGTTGGTTATTGATGTGTCAGGAACAGGGTCAGGTTTAGTGGGTACAGGAACTGCATTAGTAGAGGAGAGTTTAGGGGAGGAGTTTGTGGGGTCTGAAGTTGTTTCGGTGAGAGAGGCACTGATACTGGCAGTAGGAGCAATATCAGTAAGGTCAGGGGAGTAGGAGAGACATGTTACTGCAAAAGAAAAAGTGGATCTGGTTGTGTCAGGGAAAGAGTGGGCAGTGGGGGTCATGGATGTGGACCCACGTGTGGTGGTGGGGCCCGGATTAGGTAGGTCAGGTGTGGGGGTGACAGAGTCAGTCTGGTCTGGGGAGGAGTAATAAATCTGGACTGGGGTGGAGGAGTTCGGCTGGTCGGGGGTGAAGGTGATAGAGTTAGTCTCGTCTGAGGAGGAGCAGTTAGTCTGGTTGGGAGTGGGGGTGGTGGAGTTAGTCTCATCAGGGGTGGGGGTGATGGTGTTAGTTTCATCTGGGGAGGAAGAGTTAGGCTGGTCGGGGGTGGGGGTGATGGAGTTAGTCTGGTCAGGGCTTGGGGTGATGGAGTTAGTCTGGTCAGGGGAGGAGGAGTTAGTCTGGTTGGGAGTGGGGGTGATGGAGTTAGTCTGGTCAGGGGAGGAGGAGTTAGTCTGGTTGGGAGTGGGGGTGATGGAGTTAGTCTGGTCAGGGCTTGGGGTGATGGAGTTAGTCTGGTCTGGGGAGGAGGAGTTAGTCTGGTTGGGGGTGGGGGTGATGGAGTTAGTCTGGTCAGGGCTTGGGGTGATGGAGTTAGTCTGGTCTGGGGAGGAGGAGTTAGTCTGGTTGGGGGTGGGGGTGATGGAGTTAGTCTGGTCTGGGGAGGAGGAGTTAGTCTGGTGGGGGGTGGGGGTGATAGAGGTAGTCTGGTCAGGGGTGGGGGTGATGGAGTTAGTCTGGTCTGGGGAGGAGGAGTTAGTCTGGTTGGGGGTGGGGGTGATGGAGTTAGTCTGGTCTGGGGAGGAGGAGTTAGTCTGGTTGGGGGTGGGGGTGATAGAGGTAGTCTGGTCAGGGGTGGGGGTGATGGAGTTAGTCTCATCAGGGGTGGGGGAGATGGTGTTAGTTTCATCTGGGGAAGAAGAATTAGGCTGGTCAGGGGTGGGGGTGACGGAGTTAGTCTGGTCGAGAATGGGGGTGAAAGAGTTAGTCTGGTCAGAGGTCGGGCAGGGGGTGGGAGATCCAGTAGTGATGGGAGCAGCAGTGCTGTTAGAGATGGAAGGGTCACATGACGATGTGGGGGAGATGGTTTCAAAGTGGGTGGCAGTAGCTGCGTGGGGGCTGGGTGCAGGGGGAGACGTCTCTCCCTCCTGTATCTGAGTCAGCTCATTCTCAGGGGTGTTGCGCCCGCTGGTGTGGGCAGGGCCTGAGCCAGACTTAATGAGGGGCTTTGGAGGCAGAGCTGGTTTTCCTGCAGCCTCGTGGGCTGATGCACTGAGTCTGATCGGCCGTCTTGTGTCTGGAAAGAGAGTGAGAAAGTTCAAGTAACTAACATGAAAAGATGTGTGTGTGTGTGTTTGTGCACGCACGTATGTGTGTGTGGCCTTGTTACCTGAGGAGGTGGACATTGTCCGAGGTTTCATGAAAGCTGATGTTGGATCAGGTTTGTTGTCGATGATGGTGCCCTCAGATTCTGCCTTCTTCATCTCCCCCTCCTGACTCTGTTTAACCATCCCATAGATTTAGTCCTCTTCTCCTCCCCCACAAGCATGTCAATTCACCAGCACTCATACATGTGTACACGCCCACAACCACATACCTGCGTCTCTTCTGGTGGGCCTTTGGACACACCAATGCGTTGCAGCATGAGATGCAGCTTCTGTTCAAAGCTGTGCTGGCCCTCGCTGGAGTGTTTCTGAAACAGACAATGAGAAACAGTCCCGGTGGTCAGAGGTAAAAGGTGAACAGACAGCAGGGGTCACCCTCACCTTCCCATGTGTGTTCTTGGCTCCCCCAGCACTGGTTGCTGTGGAGCCGGACAGCAGAATGAGAGACTGGGTCTTCCCCTCCCTCATCACCCGGCGGGGTTGAGCCTCCCCCCGCAGAGGGGTGGGGCCAGAGGACTCCGTCGCCACGGCAACTGATTCTCCAATGACAGCGACATCACTTTCCTTCTCTTTCTCCCGCTCCTTGTCTTTGTCGTGTTCCTTCAGTTTGTCCTTCTCAGCCCTTGCAGCATCCCTGAGGGGCCGAATAAGATCTGCGATGGATGTTTTTTTTGTCCGCCCCTCATGACTCGTTTCTGACTTTAAGCCACGCCTTTTTCTCAGGGTAAAGAACTCGCCCAGCTTCTTCCTGAGGGTCCTGGAGGGGGCGGGGCAGGGGGCAGCACTGGCTGGAGCCACCTCTGGCTCAACCACTTCTTCATCCTGCTGTTTTCTGAGGAGCAGAGCGGCACACAGGTGGCATCTGGTTAAACAGACAAAGCCCTGAGCTACGTACTCATTAGCAGTCAGCATCTATACCAAGCTTTATCGCGAGGACGTTAGTGAGGTGCATTGAGTGTCAACATGTCTATGTTGTGATTAGATACTCACAGGGTGTCGGCAGGGAGGAGTCTTTTTGTGAAAAACTCCTCAACTCCCTCGTCCACCCTACCATTCAGCTCTGGAGCCTCATTCTCACTGTCTACAACTGGGTCCTGTAAACACACGCGCACACACACATTGGATGTTTGTTAACAGGTGCTACTGCTCCAGTGGAAAGCTGATTGGTCATGATGTGTGGCTGATAGGAGCTGCTGGTACTAGCAGCTTTCTCCTCAGCACTAGCCTCTATTACATCATGTTCTCACCTCACCGAGGCAAACGCCCCTCACACCACTCTCTTGTATTTACTCCCACATGAGAAATGTTCAGGTTATTTGATCCTTGTATTTAAATCAACAGTGTGGTTCAAACAGTCATATCCAAGAGCAATTGATTGACTCAGAACATCATTATGGTGTGATGATGTCATGTGCTGTCGCTGGGCGGGATAGAGGAGAGCAGATGGATTTTCAGTCCCCACCTGAGACAGCCGCTTGGTCCAGCTCAGCGGAGCTCACAATGGACATGCTCAGGGCTGATACAATAGCTGTGTTCACACACACATACACACACAGGCACTCTCACACAGTCACGCACACACACACCCCCGATGGAGAAAAAGCCCACCAGCACGTTTGAGCAACATAAAGCACTGGCACACACACTCAATCCACTTACACAAAAAAACATTAATCCAGCCATTTTACACACTAGCAGCTGTTTGCTGTTGTGATAGGATTGAGTTATTCATGCATATCTTCTCCTTCCATCCCTCCCTTCCCCCTGCCTCTCCCCCTCTTTCATAATGCCTCCTCACACACCACCCCCTCTTCTCTCCCCCTCCCCCCATACCTGTGTCCTGCTGGGCCGGTGGTGCTGGTTCTGTCGGTGTGGTCGTGGTCGACTGCGGGTGTAATGCCTCAGCACCGGCCCGCCCAATGGCAGCTCCATAAGGGGAGACACGGCACTCCGTTGCCGTGGCTCTGTTGCCGAGGCACCGTTGCTAAGAGCACCAGCAGCAGTATCTAATGCCGCTGCTGAGGTGGGCGGGGCCAGGGTGGCTAGACTGACAGATGCAATAGGGGGCCTTGCCCACCCCTCCTCTCTGAGCCAGTGAGAAGGAGACATTGAGTGGAAGGAGAAGAAGGACAGTGAAGCACAGACCTGGAGATGTCCACAGCCATGTCAGATTTGAGGCACTCTAAATTGCACAAAATCCATGCCTGATAAACATAAATAATTGATTTTGTATGCGGATGAGATTTTTAAAAATGCAGAAATTTCTCTTCTTTGTCTCCATGTAGGAATGAACCAGGGTAGATTTGGCTTTAACCCCCATTGTTACTGACATTCCCCTCCACTAGTAGGCTCCTCTGTGTTACATGTCTAGATGCATTTCAACATAACAAACCCAAGGTAAAACTCTGGCATGACATTAAAAATCAAGAGAAAAATAGGTTGATCTTTTTATTGGCTGTACAGTCATACATTATCCTGCCCCCCCCCCCCATATCATGGTATAAAATAATAAAAGCATCAACCCCAAAAAAACCAAATTAATTCTAAAAGCAATAACAAGAGAAGAATATTTTGTTTCATTTTAAAACAGCATAATATTTTGTAAAAGCAGGATATTCCAGAGTGATCCCACCCACCCCTCTAACTAACATAGCGAGAGCACATGATTACATACTGAGATGGGAGTGGGGGGAGAAGCAGAGAGAAGATAAAACATGTTCAACAGCGGAATGAGCCCTGGTCTTCTATGACATCATCAGTATCTCGGCGGTCCCCACCCCTCAGCGCGCACAAGTTAAGAAACAGACATCTAAAATCTTTAAAAAAATAGAACGGACTGAAAATGTATTTCATTTCCCAGGCATAATCATCAACATCAGGGGGCTTTCAGATTACAACATGGTTGAGTGTGTGGTGTTGGGTTTCAGGGTGTGTGTGTGTGGGGGGCTGCCTGTCTAAGTTCTGAGCATGGTTCTACATGGATGTAAGAAGACAGAAGAGAGAAGTGGTCAGTGTGAGTGCTAGCCTGGACAGGCCTCCTGACCTGCCTGTCCATCACCGGTCCATCATACTCAGGATCATCTCAGGAGTGAGATCCCCGTTGGGCGGAGCATCTGTAACAGACAGCTGGACTTCCTGAGCTGGCTCCTCCCCCTGGACCTCCTCTACCTGGATAGCCACTACCCCTTCAGTAGGCTCCGCCTCTTCCGTCCCAGTCTCCTCCTGCAGCTTGTCCGACTGCTCCGCTCCCAGCTCCTTTTTCACTATGATGTCCTCCGCCGGGTCTGCCACGTTCTCCTCCACACAGATGACGGCTGCTGCGAGCCACAAAATGGCACACAGTCTGTGAGCTTGCCAATAGAACACTTCTATGGCCTAACTGACACAAGCCGCCCCCCCCCCTCCCCGCTCAAAGTAACATATCTAACCAATTGGTCTACATAAACCAACCATGGCCTCCCCGCACGTGTGAACTTACGTGGGGCAGGTTTGGCTTTGGGAGGGCGTCCCCGTTTCCTCTTGGCTGGGGGCCCCACGGGGGCCGGGACGGGGACCACAGGTGGGGCCTGCTCCACCTCCATCTCAGCCAGAAGCTCCTCCTCATCCATGTCATCCAGCTCAGGCTCTACAGGTTGACGGGATCACAGATCTAAACTCGGAGCACCACTCACAGACGCACGTGTGCCAAGTCATCAGCTGATTTGTTCTCACCAGTGTCGTCATCGTCATCCCTCCTGCTGCGCATCTTCCTCTTCCTCCCCCGCCGGCCCCTCTTGGGAGGAGTCCCGTTCTCGTCAGACACATCCTGGCCATTACAGGTCTCAGCGTGACGCAGCATCGTGTTCTGTGGGGTGGAGCACGGACATCAGAGCACTGAGGCCAGGACCTCGCCCATCTCCACCATGGTCAGGTCAAGTAGAAATACAAGGGAGTCATCCACGTACCCTGCGAGTGAACGTCTTGGCACACTTGCTGCAGACGAAGGCGGTGGGGATGAAGTTGGGGTCGTGGTAGCGTTTGAAGTGCATGTCCAGCAGCTGCTTCTGTCTGAAGGTCTTCTCACACTGGCTGCAGGCGTACGGCTTCTCACCCGTGTGGGTGCGTCTGTGCATGATCATGTGACGCTCCTGCAGGGTCAAACAGATCAAATACTCAGTGAACATGTCCCACAACCAGATGGGCAGCCATGCCCCCCACACACACACACACACCTGTCTGCAGCAGTAGTCACACTGTTCACACTTGAAGCGTTTCTCATTTTTGTGAGACTTCTGGTGCTGGATGAGGGCGTAGCGCTCGTGGAACGTAGCGTCACAGTAGCGACACTTCCTGCCTTGTTCAATGAACGAATGCTGCTTCCTCAGATGCACACCTGCAGCGTACACACACAACCAAACTGATTAACCGATGCTCACAGACACATTCTTCCCACCGCATCTGGCTTTCTGGAGGTGACAAAGTAGGGTTGTGTGTGTGGGGGGGTGATGGGTGGGGGGGGGAAAGCCCCATGTCTCACCCAGGTCACTCTTGCGGGCGATGACAGTGTCACAGTGTGGGCAGTGAAACTTGGCCACGTTCTCTGTGTGTTTCTGCAGGATGTGCATCTTCATGGTGCCACTCTGGGTGAAGCGGGCGTGGCAGATGTAGCACTCATAGGGCTTCTCACCTGGAGGGGGGGGGGGGTTAGAGTGTGTAAAATAAGAAAATGTCCATCTCTGGGGGGCATTTGTGTGCTCATGCTACTCTGCGTGTGTGTATGTGCGTGTGAGACCAACCCGAGTGTGTCCTCATGTGCCGTTTGAGCTTGTACGTGTCTCTGCTAGCATAGCTGCACAGGCTGCACTGGAAGGGTCTCTCTCCTGTGTGAGAACGGATGTGCCTCTTCAGCTTACTGACCTGGACAACACACACCGTCAGAACTTCTGGCAGGTTCCAGGAACACAAATGGGACAATCTGTCAGGTCTCCTCAGAGACCCAGGTGTGTGTACCCACCTCCACACTGGCGTAGTCACACATGGAGCACTTGAAAGGCTTCTCATGGGTGTGTTTGTAGCGGCGATGACGCACCAGCTCTCCGCTGGTCACAAACGCCATGTCACAGTCTTGGCATTTATGAGGACGGGTGCCTGAGAAGGACAGTTAGTTAGTGCTGAGTTTTCACGTGTCATAGCTTCGATCAGGACCAGCATAGGAAAGAAAGCTCTTCTGCAAGGGGTGACCAGACAAGAGGGCTGGCGAGCCACACGCATGGGTGCTTGTGTACCTGTGTGTGTGTTGAGGTGGTTCCTCAGCAGCGTCACTGTCCTGAACGCACGCCCACACAGGTGACACTTGTGTGGCCTCTCGTCCGTGTGGCTCTTCATGTGGCGGTCCAGGTTGGAGCGACGAGGGCAGGTGTAGCTGCACAGCTCGCACTGGAACGTCTTCTTCACCCCTGGAGAAACATGCACCGAGGGGTTAGCACAGCAGCAAGCTTCAACTATCACAGGGCGACTAGGCCAACAGTAGGATGTATCTAAGCACATGTAAACACACCCTTTTTCTTGATCTTGGTGGGTTTGGGGGGCTTCATGTTGCCCACCACCTTCTCAGCATTGACCTCCGACAGCAGGCCCTCCTGCTGCTCCTCTTCAAAGTCGTACACAGATACGTCCATGTCACGTTCACCCTCTCCGTAGCGCAGACGGCTCTTCTTGCCCTTCTTCCCTTTCCGGAGGCCACCAGTAGGGGGCTGGTAGTCTGGGTCTTTGGCCCAGGCAGAGTCCTCCTGCTGGGGCTCGGCTGGCTCCTCCTCCTCCCCCTGGAGCTCCTCAGCAGCCTGGAGCTCCTCCTGCTCCACCGTCTCCACCTCCCCATTGGCTCCAACCTTCACCACCTAGAACACACGGAGGGTCAGGCTTGAGGGGGCTCACATTCACCTAACAGAAACAGAGCTACCCCATTACTGCGTGATGACCTGGAAGCCCTCGGGGAGGGGGAGAGTGTGGCAGATCATAGGCTCTGCCTCCTTGCTGCTAGCCTGGGCATCCACAAAGCTAGCTTGAAGCTCCTCCACGGTTGCCGAGGTGACGGGCACCTGCACCAGCTGCAGCTGTCCGAGGCCCAGCGCCGCACCCGCCTGCTCCTCCATGTTTACCACCTGCAGCCATGGCAATAACATTGTTCAACAGCCCCGTTCAACCCTGCTTAAGCCATGGTTCAGCCCAACCCCTGACCCACACGTGATACTGACCTGTAGTGTGATGATCTGGCCATCCTCACCCCCGGTGACTGTCACCGTACCACCCCCCTCCAGGACCTCTGTCTTCATCTGCAGCAGGGTGGGGTCAAGAGCATCCATCACCATCATCTCCATGTTGCCCCCCACCTCCTCCTGGGCAACCCCCTCTATCAGCTCTGCCCCGCCTGCCTCAGAAAGATCCTTATCGGCCTCCCCAAATAGGGCCTGGGTGGTTTCCATGGAAACAACCTCACCCTCCATGGATGCCACCTGTGAGAAACAGAATAGTTAATCCCCACATCTAGAGGAGGTGTGTAGTTGTAGAGGGATGACGCAGCAGGTCAGCAAAACTCATCCAGCCCCCTACCCACATCATTAGTGTGGAACAGCATCTACTGCCACCCCAACTCTAACCCTGCACGAAACCCAGTTTTGTGTTTGTAACGTTACCTTGTGGTTTATAGAGGGAGCTCTTACCCACAACACAAGTTCTATTATGAGCAGTGCGTGTGTGTGGGCGCTAGGGTGTCAGCAACGAAGCTACAACTTGCATTTGCCACAAGACTCAATATTTTGTGAAAGCTGCGGCTCGGAATGAAGTAGCATTTTAACGCAAGATTCGCTGGGGCTCCACATCAACATGACTCCGAAACCTCCTTCCGTGTTTAGCCTACTCTTGGGAGCCATTGTGAAACGTTACAGTTACCAAGCCAACTTAGACACCGAGTAGGTAGCGTTTATTATGTTTTCAGATAATTCTGCCACATTGAATATAGATAGCCTACATGTACGGATTGTTCAAACTGAAAGTACGTCTGTAGAAACTAAATTAGGTAGCATAACAATTTAACACTTAGAAATTCAATTTTAGACGAGGGTTTACATTATTTCTTGTCTTTTCAAAGCACGCCTTTTAACATCTGTAAAAGTTATAGTTGCAGTTGATATAATGTATCGAGTGAGATTGTACAATGTATCGCGACTGAACTCGAAATGTTGCGCTTTCTTTCTAGAACCCGGAGACGCGGTTTCTCATCTCAAAAGAGGAAACAAAGGGCACGAGAAGATGGACGCCTGGCCTAAACAATCCCCCGAAACATTCGGCCATTATTATTGCCATCCATAGCGAAATAACTAGTCATATCTGTCATAAAATACTATAAAATTGTAAATAATCTCCAACTTCTGGGTTATACGTTTTAGTGAATTTTCAATAACGATAGAGGGAGACAAACACCCCCCGCCAGTCGCCTGGACGCGAGCCCCACCGTGACACCTAGAGGCCGACGATAGCTCCTACAAAAATGCCCCCCTTCTCAAGGGAAATTCGTCATTTTACCTGCTTTGCAGTTCTTGTTTTCCCGTTAAATTAGGGGGAGAGCTCGGTGCTTGAATGGTCTTCTTCTGCCGACGGTATGGAAGCGTGCCCTTGCGCAGCGTCGCTAATAATCCTCTCCCGCTTTGGGAGAGTTGGCCTTTCACAAAATGGTGGCCCAGAGTAGACAACCGTGCATGCGCATGCAGGGGCCTGACGGGAGCAGAGGGAGGGGGATCACGGCAGTTGTGAGGTTTGGCTGTCTGCGCGCCACTTTTGAATTTAAGCGCTTGTGGGCGTGGTGTCTCTACTGAACAGCTGTTCTGTAGCCTACGACAAATGTCTTTCTGCACATATCTTGCGTCACCATTTTTAAAATATTAAATACGGGAACATTTTTGTGTATAGAACATATACTATATTCACGATGGTAATATTTCCGATTATAATGATTTAATATTCATTAAACTGGAACCTCCCTTCCCAACTATACGAGCGCACGCACGCACGCACTTCCTGTTGTTCCGTGACAAAAGTTGTCTGCTGTGAGTGCTGTCGGCCATGGTCTCATGTCAGCCTTAAATTGTGTGTTAATAATGTGCAAGGTGCAATCATGTTATGCTACATATTCCCCACAGATACACATTGCATCTTGTGTGAATTTTTGCAGCAAACGCGTTGTATCGTTTCTATTACTGAATGGTAGACTACACTACACTTATTCTATCTCTTCGTGTTCGGTTATTTTATCCAGTATGTTCTTGTCTTGTTTTTAATAGAAATGATATACATAACAAGTTAATCAATATGGTTTTATAATCAAAACTGAACATATGAGAACAGGAAGCATGACATAGGCCAACATTTCGTAATATGAAACAGTATATAGCTATCTTATGATGGACAATCTGTTAGTCAATCCGAAAATAAACACTGTATGAAAACTCTTGAGAGCTCACAATTCTCTCTGGTTGTCTTAAAAAGTTCATTTCATTCATGTATTTAATGATATACTGTACAATCTTTCTATATCATCAGTCCAGGCACTTTCTGAAGAGTTTCTGTAGATAGACTTAAGTCTGGTTCCACTGTTGGGTTTGTGTGTAAATGTTTGTGTACATAAATGCATGTGTGTGTGTGCGCATGTGTATGTTTTAACTTTGGATCAGGATTGTCAGCCGCAGGTGGGGGATGAAAGGCCATGTATCAGATTTAGCACGATCTCCAGCTGCATGATAGATATCGCTTGTCTGAGCTGGTAGTGGAATGACCTGGATGTGACCAGTGGTGTGAACCGCTTGGGGGTGGGTGGATGGGCTCTGAAATCTCTATGGTTGCAGGACAGTGGTGGCAAGATGGGTGGAAGTAGACGGTTGTGTCTCTTCTTCACAGGACGCCTCCTCACCTGCTAGGGGCACAAACAGATGTTAGCTAACCGTTTGTTGTAAGTGATTATAACCTCTCACTGTCTGCGTAGTGCTCCAGCCCGCTCACCAAGCTTTGTCAGGTGCTCCTCCTCATTTCCTTCCTGCATTTTCTCCTCTTCCTGTGCCCTCTCCTCTTTCTCTTCCTCCTCCACCACCTCTCCAGTCTTTTGTTGACATTCCTCCCCTGGCTCTTGCTCCAGCTCCTCCTCAACCTCCTTTTCATCATCTCTGTCCTTATGGTTCACCTCCTTCCCCTCCTCCTCCTCCTCGTGACCCTTCTCTTCCCTCTGATCTTCTTCCTTTTGCTCCTCCTGGATGGAGGCCTTCAGGTGCTCTGTGTAGTCTACCTGTAGTGAAGGTACCAAACAGCTGTTATCGTCACCTTAAAAGGCAGGCCTGTCAGAGCTCAATGACCTCACTTCCATGGCGATGGTCGTTACCTGTGTTGGGGAACTACAGTCATCCTCTACAGGTGAACAGTCACAGTTCCGAAATCCCTCAGGGGCCTCCATGAAGATCTCCAGCTCCTCCACACCATCACAGTCTGACCTTCTAGGTGGATGGGGGGTAAACAGTGGTATTTAACACGCCTCAGCATGACACTATCAGAACAACAGTGATGCTGCTGTAATGCAGCAGAAATATATATAATTATGTGATACAAACAAAGGGGGATTTCAGGAAGTCGTCATACTACTTTATTCCTTGTTACTCACACTTACTCTTACATTTGTTGGTCTGCATACACATGCCTTTTCACCTCCCCAACACTGGGTGGCAGTATAAGTTCACACTAGAGAAACAAGCCCTAATTACCTATTCTTTTATCTGAATTTATATGATCCCCTACCCCCAACTAAACTGTGCACAGGGGGGTGACGTCTTGCGATGAAAGGATGAGAAGGAAAATGACCTCTCAGAATAGTCTTCTCTCTGTTCTGCTTCCTGGTCCTGGCCCCTTTCCTCCTCTTCATCATCATCCATGTCAGAGCAGTTGAGGAAGTCAAAACTTTCCAGGGCTGTCTCAACCTCCTGACTGAAACTGGAGGAGCGACTGTGAGAACGACCCTGAGGAGAAAACAGCAGTGAATACATCCTGAATACAGAACTATCTCTGTAAACAACAGAACACACACACAAGCACACTTACTGTCAGGATCTCTTCTGGTTGCCTTAATTCCTTTCCCAGTTCTTGTGACTGAATTGATTGGTGGTCCTCTTTGGAAGATAGCCCTTCCCTTAGCTCCACTGTCACTGCACTGTTGCTGGTCCCAGCTTTAACATCAACTTCGACTTTGGCTGCAGCCTCTAATCCAGCTGCAGCATCTATTGCAATCTGTATTGCTGAGGCAGGGACCAGATCACCTAGGGCCCCACACTCAGACAAGTTCAAGGCTTCAGGCTTCTGGACAAAACAGGATGCCTCAGGATGTGTTTGGCCTGCTGTTTCTCTGGTTATGGATGAGCTAGATGTTTGAGCTAATGCCCTTTCAGTCAACGTAGAGTGTTTTCCAGTCTCATTGATGTTGCAGAGAGACCGAGAACACTGTAAAATTCCGTTTGGCACTGCCCACTTCCCTGAGTCCACCTCTCCAGACCCTTCCGCGCTGTCACACTCCTCGTCCTCCTTATTGGAGGAGAGTGAAGGGTTGGAGGAGCTTGATTGGCGAGGGGTGAAGGAGATTTGTATGGTTGGTGTGGTCTGAAGAGTGTGGGAAGCCATCATCCTGTGGGCTTGATGACCCATGGCGGGGCTGGACGAGTCGTCCGAGGATTCTGAGGAGTTGGACCAGACGGTTCCGTTCTCCAGTTCTCCCTGTCTCTTCAGCAATGACTACAGAGGAGAACATGGTAACCATGGAGACAGGAAGAGGAGGGAAGAAAGGGGGCAGTGCGCATGTGAAACTAGGTGTTTGGAATTGTAATAATAAACATCCAGTAAATATTGAATCAAAACTAAATTTAAAGTGACAGGTATAAGGATCTTATTCTGCTTCGCTGCTTGGACATGAGACCATCTGACTGAAATGAAGGAGCTATTCCTGCTAGAGGTATTCATTTCATCAGCGTCTGTAACTAAGGAGGACAAAACCTTGTTTACTAGACTCCAGCTTCACCGTCATAAAACTACAAACTAAACAGCACTCCATCTCTCCTACTGACACAACAACCCATCTCTAATACAGACACAACCCTCTATAAATACCCAAACCAGTTTATTGTACCAGACAGCCACACTTGTACTCCTACACACCAACTGTTTGTGTCTGAATTTGAGGGTGGTTCTGGTGAGGTCACAGAGAGGTGGCGAGAGACGGTCAGTCCAGTTGTTCCGACGGAACATTTCCATCAGTGAAGAGTGCTGCCCCGCCCTGCTCTGCGGACAGCTCTTCAACGCGTTGTGGAAGAGGAGGGTGAAATTGGACCACTACTCAACCACTAACAAACAGCTACACGGGCCACAGCTATGCTCATACACACTGTTGTTCACACTGCCACTCACCCTCTCACATGCATCCTCACACACACCTCTCTGATCGCCGGACACATCTCTCCTACCGTTAAATGCTCCACTCACACCTCTTCCCACACGGTCACACACATCACTGCTAGCTCTACAGAAACAGCAGCCGGGGAGCAGCTGAAACAGAACAAGCCAGTCAAATCACACCAATCACAGTGGGAAGTAGTAATCGACAACAAACAGTTCAACCAGATCATTTGATTCAGTATCCAACTGCTTCTGAAGCCAGTAGGAACCCCCTAAAATAAACCTGGGGGGAGGAGGGGCGGGCAAGATTGGTCAGCAACAGAGCAGGCATTGGATAATCTACCGACATATGACTCACATAAAACACCTGCTCCCGCATTGATGGTGTGTCTGGAGGGCTCTGATTGGATAGGAACCGCTTGGAGACAGTGCTAGCGGAGGAGGTCTGGTCATCTTTGTCGAAAGGGCTGAGCGAGTGAGAGAGAAACAGAGAGAGAGTCTTCAAATCAACTGTTTGTGCTTTATCAACCAAAGAGGGTATAGAGAGAGTCGAGGAATGATGGAGGGAGAACAGTGAGACGAGCAGGACAAAGGGATTATAGAAGGAGGACAGGTTAGTTACCTCCAGGTGACCTCCAAGTTCAACTTGACTGTTCCCAGGTTGTTGATATCCACGGCAACTGTCTGCGGCAAAGGACAGAACAGCTCCAGGGTCTCGCAGGACACGCTTCCCACCACCACGTGGTTAGCTAAGCTCTTCAGCTCGGTCACCTTAACAACCACAACAGGTCAATCACAGTCAGACTGATTGACATGGGAGGAGATGCACAGATTCTTACCGGCACTGTTGTTGTCTGGTGTGTGTCTATATCAGTTTCTTGATGCCCCAGCAGTGCCTGCTGTCTGTGTTAGGTTGTTTAGAGTGGGCTTTCACCTTGATTGACAACATCTCCGTGACGAGGGGCAGGAAAACATATTCCTCACTGTCCCACACCTGTCGGCTGCCGACTTCCACACGGCCCCGCAGACGCCATCGTTGGCGGCCAAAACGCATCAGAACCTGTAAAGATGCACACCATTAAAACTTGCAAGAGAAAGCTGTGTGTGTGTGTGTGTGTGTGGTGTTCTCACCTCATACTGGTCTCCCGCACACAAACGTGCAAAACCAGCCAAACCTGCAACACAAGAGGACAGTTACACACAGAATCGAAACACAGGGACTAACCATAACCCTGTGTTAGAGACTGAAGGACTCCAATCCCAGTCCTCCAGACTGGACTAGGAGCAGATGACTTACCCTTCATCTTGATATTAAATTCTCCCATCTGGCCTTCCAGCTCACACTCCAAAGAACACATGTGCTGCAGATAGAAAGAGAGAGTGAGAGATGAGAAAGTTTATGAATTTATCTCTCTTCCCACCCCTACCTCAGTGTACACGCCCCCCCCCCACGTCCCCCCACCTCAGTGTACTCCCGGTAGCCTCTAGTAGCTTCACTCAGACTCTCGCGGGCCTCCTTGCTATTGCTGGCAGAGTTGAAGGCAGCCACCATCTTACTGGCTCCGTCACGGAGCCTTCGCTGCAGACAGTACGCATCGTACAGCTCCTCCACCTGAAACACAGCAACGATTACTGGGACTGACCAGTTCATATGGACAATACTGTGTCCAGACTGGGACTGCCAGACTAGGAGGAGCCAGGCAGGGACTTTGAGAATGGGAGGAGTCAGACCGGGGCTGTCAGAATGGGAGGAGTCACACTGGGGCTGTCAGAATGGGAGGAGTCAGACTGGGGCTGTCAGAATGGGAGGAGTCAGACTGGAAGGAGTAGAGGGGACATGACTTCGTACCTTGCTGAGATGGAACTCCAAGCGGCGCATGAATCTCTCTATGGCTTTAACTTGCTGCAACACAAACACAGAACTATTAATACTGCGTTCAGCATGATGTTTAAAACTGGGTTCTTCATTATGTTTAATAATAGGTTTTTCATTTTTAAGAGTCAGACATGACCTTGGTGTGAGACTCACCTTGTCTAGCTCATACAGGAAGCCCTGAAAGAATAGAGGGGAGAGGAAAGGTAACTGATAACATCACATGGAAGTTGTGTCCCATTGAAATGCATTCACAATGTGGAGGTGTGTAGATGTATATGTGTGTGTATGATGTGTATGTGGGGGTGTATGATATGTATGTGATGTGTATGATGTGTATGTGGGGGTGTGTGATGTGTTTGTGGGGGTGTGTGATGTGTATGTGGGTGTGTGTGATGTGTGCTCTCACCAGCCGTCCGTTCCGCTTGCTCTCTCTGATCTGCTGACCTAGACTGTCCAGTTCCAGCTGGTGCACCTGCAAGTAAGACCTGCAACAGAGCACCAACACATCACTTCCTGTTTTCATGACGATGGACATTTCCTGTTGGTTTTGCTACAGCTGACCCTTCAACCACAACTCTGAAGTGAACTGAAGAGAACGCTGCAGTTTTAACATGAGAGGGTATATGTGAGCCTGGGTATGTGTGTATGCGTATCATGTGTTTGTGTGTGATTGTGCCTGTGTGTTTGTTTATGTGTGTGCTTGTGCCTGTGTGTTTGTGTGTGCTTGTGACTGTGTGTGTGTGTGTGTGTGCGTGTGTGTGCTTGTGCCTGTGTGTGTGTGTGTTTGTTCTTACTGCAGGCCTCTCCGTAAGGCTGCATACACCTCGTCCAGCCTCTCAGGCTGAGGTGATTTTGGAGGCGGGTTCTTGGTGGACCCTGTAAACATCCTGCTTCCTGTGGAGGCGTGTCTTCTCAGACCATAGAGTGCTGCACAGAGGAGGGAAACCCATAGCACCATGAGTCACTACTACACTAGAATCACTACTTTCCACCCTGCACCTGAGTGTCCTGGTCCACTAGCACGGCATGAGGGCTGGTCAGTGAGTTGTTGGTGAGAAAGGGAAGAGGAGGAGGAGGGCTGGTGATGTCACATCTCACAGGAACATGTGTGTGTACTCACCTGTAGTGCTGAATAATGGCTTTGACTTAGGGGGAGAGGGGGGGGGGGCGCAGAGGTAGTTCAACACATTTCAACCTCCTAGAACCAGAGTAGAAGAGGAGGTCATTAGACGGGACACATCTCTTCCACTTCCTCCACGCTCCTCCCCCTCTTGTACTCCCCGGCTTACTTCCCTCTTCTCAGATCAGAGTACAGTTGGATGAGCCCTAACCAAAGAGATATGGAGGGAGAGCAGACAATTGCTTGAGACTGAGGACAAAGACAGTGGCGCCTACCCCTCCACCTTTGTAAGGCTGATGTGTTGTGATCAGAGTAGCAAGTCAAATGTGTGAGCAAGCCACAACAATCGGACGAGAGTAAATGAACACAGCCTTCCACACTAAACCCCACCCACACCCCAACCATGAATGCAGGAAGTCTCATGGCAGACTCTACACAGGAAATTCTACTGTGGAGTTTGGTCCAGGAATATAAAACCATCTGTGCGTGTGTGTGTGTGTGTGTGTGTGTATAAATGTGTGTGTGTGTGGGGAATGCATATGTGTGCACATGTAAAAGGGTAATTCTTTCCCCAATACAGACTTGTCCATGCCTTATAAAGCCTGTGTGTTTTCAGTGTTTTCAAAACGAAGCCAGAGAATCCAGCGAGACAAACACAACCAGAAAAGCGTCCTGAAGGAGGACTCCACCCAGGAGGCCATGCAGGAGCACTGTGTTCTCCATGGCCAGGGTCCTACTAATATAAGATGAGGACCTGGATCAGAGGTTAAACCAAAACACAGGCCAGACAGGGTTTTACCCATCTTCTGTGTATGGGTTGAAGGCTTCACTGACCAAATAACAACTCAGCAGGGAGACCAGTCCTTTCAAACTATGAGGCTGGGAGCCTGAAAGACTGTGTGGCTGAGAGGCTGGGAAACTGGTCACCATATAGTCCAGGCGTCCAGTTAACGATGTAATCCTGAAGGACCCTGAAGATCATTCTGAGGTCGTCAAGGTGAAATGATGATAGGGTGAGAGTTGTGTTTATGGTGCTAGCACGCAAGTCGACCAACTGTATCCTGTGTAAGCCTATGTATCCTGGACTCTGTATGTACCCTATGTGTGTATTCTGTGCATGTACCCTGTGTACATTGTGTATGTACCCTGTCCCTTTCATCCTGAGGTGCTGCGTGGCTAATGGGATCATTAGCTATATTAATCCTCTCAGCAGGCCGCTACAACACAAAGAGCAGATTGTGAGCATTACCGTAGAGCAGTTCCCACACACTCAGCAGGCTAGCGCGTGAGGAGCAGGACATACACAGACATGTACACACACAACTCATAGTGTCAGATTCCCAATATAATGTCATAACCATCAAATTAAACATCATAGCTATGGACATCTCTTGCCTAAAAGCAACTATCTTGGCAACCGGACAAGATGTATGATATGTATTAATTAAATGAAATCATGTGCAATATCTCATCTGGATAAGAAGGGTCCTGAGACTGCCTCTGTGTCTCTCCTGTCTTCTTGTAAAGCCCATTCAATGCACTTTCCTGCAGAGGGCATTGGTAAAGAAAAACCTTAGAACAGATTGACAGACACCCACTGGTGTGAATCTGTGAAAGCATATTGGATTAGAGATTATGGGATTTGCCAGCAGTCAAAGACGGACAACTACGTAGAACAACTCAATCTGAGACTGGCCCAAACAGCACAAACTGTACTAACTGTCAAAACCAAACAGACTCTTCTATCATTCTAAAATGTATGTTTAAGAGTGTGGTCGTTTTAAAATTGACTGGAAAGACTGGTGGGCCTAGTTGGATAGAATGGGAGACCACTGCATGACAGTGCGCCCAAACTAGGTTCAAAACACTCCTCCCGTAGTCTACATGACTACAGACTGTAATCTCAGGGGAGGGGGGGCACAATTGCACACAAAAACAACTATACCTTAAAGTTTATATAAGGGACTTCTTCTATAGGCTACTAGATACAAATAGCCATTCTGAAGTAGCCTCCAAAAACGATGTGAACTATTAAAGAGCAACACAGAAACGATTAACTAGTTGCAGTCATTGGGTGTCATGGATTACATAGCAGACATTGATGCTTGTATAATTCAATCACTCAAGTAGTTAAACAACGTAGCCTATCCAACAACTAAAAAGGAAAAGATTTTTACCGTTATGCGGGCTTCATGGCTAAAATCCGATGATTCCTTCGCCACTACTCTTCTCGAAACCTCAAATCTAATGTCCCGACGCTTTAGAGATTAAAAAGTATACTATTTCACCCTGGGCGATGTTCTTTTATCTTGACACGGATTCCAAACTCTTTTTTTCTAATGTCACACTGTCGCTCTTTCTCCTTCTCTTCCTCGGCTCCAGCTGCCTCTCCTCGCGACGCCAATGGACAAAAAACCCTCCCCAAGAAAAGGGAAAAGGGGAGTGCCAGTCGGGTTAAAACGGAAAAAGATTGTCTCCTGTTGCATCTATCCCGTTATTTGCAAGAGGGGACGTGAACAGGCGTTTTTCATAAACATCGATGACGTCTCAGAAGCCATCCACAATGTTATGTTCTGGATATAAACAAGAGTACCTTGCGGCCCTTAATAACTCCAGTGTTAAACTCTAGAATCAAGAAAGTAATCTCTCTTCGGGGTTGGCTTGAGGGTGGAGCGGTGGGTGAAACTGTGTAATAATGTTGGAACATGTACACATGGATGAGCCATATTGTTAGTCCCTTGTCCGCCTCACGTCGGCATTGGGGGAGTTATGTAAGTGTTGTGAGTGGTGTTGGCGAGGGGTCTCTATGTGTGAGCAGTTATAGTTCTCTCCACTAAATTATTCATCATGATTCTGATTAATACGTCCCCCAGAGCATAAAGCAGGATGGCAAAGTTTCTTTGCTGTGCTGTTTCCATGACAACCCAGCATGAGGCCTCTTAGTTCTAAATATAGAACTGTTTCACTGTTTTCTATCCTTCTCAAGCAATCTCGGCTTCAACGTGCTCCTGTTTCAAGACCACAAACTGTGATCTCATTCTAACTTTTTAAAGATCACAAGCAAGAGAGGGAACCTCCAGTGAACAAGGACATACAGTACACCACTGAATGGAGAAAGAGCTACACAATAACTTTCCAAATGCAGGGCTGCCAGTGGACACAATGCTGCACTACTCCAACTCATCTAACTCAAATCCAGTGGTTCTGATAGTCTAGGTGTGGGTCTGTCTAATCAGTAAAACCACACACACAACGTTTTGTGTTAATGAATAAGTCTACTCCCATAAACCACTCTGGCAGGGAGGGACCCAGCCCACGAGAGAGGGGTGTGTGGTGGGGAGCTCAGTGACCCTCCCAGGATCCCACAGCTGGGCCTCGGCACTCCTCTGGAAGGTAGGGGGGACCTGCCAGCTCCATCCCTCCCAAGCAGCATACGTCAGGCCAGGGGTGTTTATTGTATTGAAACTTCTGGTTCAGTGACAACTAGCAGGTAGAAAATGCTCCACCAGGGCCTTAAGAATGAATCAGTACTGCTGTTAAGATCCTCTATAAGTAATCAGTAACAGTTCAGAGCCTCTATCCATCCCAAACGTAATCCGTTTCCCCAAGAAAACCACAGAAACAAACCATCTTTTCATTAAAACCTTTTTAATGGCATGGAATAAAATGTCCATTATTTCAAGCAACCAAGCTGATTGATACAGAACAGTGTTTTGGGAACATTCGGGCCAACACAGCACCCTCTATTGCATTAAAACATTACTTTCCACACACATTTCCAAAAATCACATTAATGGTTAAAAACAGATGCTAAAAAATCCATAGTGTGTCTTCTTAAGAAGTATCAGGTTGTTATGGTGGCGTTCTT
Organism: Osmerus eperlanus; assembly: GCF_963692335.1. NCBI lineage: Eukaryota > Metazoa > Chordata > Actinopteri > Osmeriformes > Osmeridae > Osmerus > Osmerus eperlanus. The sequence goes on from NC_085027.1 coordinate 8,724,587, forward strand.
CTAGAAAACAAACACACACAAAAACATTATGGCCGTGGGCACAGTCACATCACAGTACAGTGTGATCCAGTGTTTTGTTCTCACCTGTAAGTGGAGAGGCTGCTGCATCCCCCCACCATGCAGCTGCAGGGCTGCTGTGAGCCCCCCCTTTAGAGCCTGGTAGTCTGGCTGGGCTACATACTGAAGACCCATTACCTCTGACAGGTAGGCCTCCACAGATCCTGTTCACATATATAGCATGTATACATTCTGACTTCACAATAAAAGCACAATCATCAAGTTTTATGAGCTGGAATAGTGAACTGACTAGAGGCAGTCTTCTTTCCGTAGCAGTGTCTGATCAGGCCTGGGATGTCCTCTGTCCACCTAATGGCCCCAGGGTCACACAGAGGGTTAGGGTCCCAGCGTCAATATGATAAACCTGTATAAATGAAGGTTCCACTGAGCATATCACTAATAATGTGTCACCTCTGCTTCTCTGTGGCCACACGGGAGGGTGTGTTTAGGAGGGAGCTCCAGGGCAGCGCCCCGGTGAGCCAGTGCAGCATGCAGTAGCCCAGACCCTGGAGGTCACTGCGGCGGGACGGGCCTTCACATGGAATAACACACTTTACAAAAAAGACTCAGAATAAGGGTTTGCTCTCTGAGTATGTTATTGTGTTAGCTTAGCTACTAACCTGCTCCTTTGTGGGAGTCCAGGCTTATAAACTCCAGGGCGCCCTCATGTGGTGTTCTACTGCCTTCCCGGTACTCCACATGTCGACCACCTGGACAGTACCTGAAAGCATGGCCGTACCCTGCGAGATACACCTAAACACACAAACACGTCTCAAGCATATCATCCTTTCAGATAATAAACATACCTGCAGTACTATACCTCTAATACTCCACCTCACTAACCTGTGTGTGTCCTCCTGGCTGGATGAAGATGTTTTCTGCCTGAACGTCTCCGTGGACATACTCGTTCTCATGGATGAACTCCAACACGTCCAGCTGGCAGACGAGGCAGACCGGGGTTAGAACATGGCTTCTGATACCAGAGTAGAGAGGTCAGCACCAACATTTTCATTGACACTTGGTTTCAACACTGCCGGCCCACTTGGTCTGACAAGTATTTATGTTAATTGACTCGACTCTGTATGTGTATGGGTGCTATGCTGTAATGTCCTACGCTGTCCACAGCAAGGGGCTAATGCTAACCAGAGCCACAGCAGACTATCCAAAGTGAAAACGTCTTTCTTCGTCTCCACTACCAGGCAGGCACACTCATGCTGAAGTGTCCTTTCAGAGCTCCTCTCCAATGAGAGGGCTCCAGTACTCACTATTCTACTGGCCAGCTGCAGCACTGCTGTCTCAGACAGGAGCCCCCCCTGTTCCTTCAGGACAACCTGGAGCGTCTGGCCCATGCTGGGGACAATCAGGAACCTACGAGGAAACACAGCACAATCAAACACACATGCATACAGACCCTTTGGATATACACAGGTCCCCTACATTAGACAAACTCATACACACACCTGTAGATTTCTGCATGTAGCCCAAAACCCACACAGGACGGAATCCCAAGGAAGTCCATCTTAGTGCGCTTCATCCATTTGTCCACTGGGGGGAGACATAACATCATTAGTGAAGTAACCTCAGGAAAACAGACCTAACCTCTTCAAAGCACATGTCCTGAGCCTCACCAGATGTGGGTTTTGCAGCTCTCTGAAGGAAGTTCTGCTCATTAAAGATCCTCCCATCTTTAGGCCCCTGTGTAGTAAAGACATAAGTGAAGCAACAATGCTGACACACACAGACCAAGCTGCACCTTGCACTCACCAGACCTAGGCTGCACTCTATAGTCAGCTCTGTACTCACCAGTTTGAGGACATGTCTGCAGTCACCACGGTTGATCCCTGGCCCGGTCTGCTGGACTGGAGACATGGAAAACACATGGAGAAGAGACTAGTCATCAGCAGATCTACAAACCCATGTACACAAACACCCTGACCCTTGAACTTCCAAGTACCATAACCCCTGCTATTACCAGAACTTTCCTAATACTAGTACTATTTGACCTCTGACCTGCGTAGATCAGCTCTGGCTCATTCTGACCCAACAGCTTCGCCAGCCGCCACTTCCTGCCTGTTGTGTCACTCAGTTCCTCCCCTTCCTGCAGAGGCTCCACAACACACGTCCGCTTGGCCTTCTTAGTTTTCCCCTTGACTGTGATCACACACACACACACACGTCAGGTCATACACGTATGGGTAAGGTGGGGCTTTGAGCCATGTGGTGGTTGGTGGTAGCTGGGCTCACCAGCAGCAGGGGACCTGAGCGTGGGGGAGGAGACAGTTGGAGGATCCTCTCTGGTGGGGTTCAGTGGCGGGGTGACCGCTCGACGCTTCCTAAGGGTCAACACAGGCTTGGGGCTCTGATCTGTCAATAGGACACACAACACTTTCTGTTCACTAGAATTAACTTAAGAAGCCAGTTAGAGAAGGCAGCTTAAGCTGGTTGTCATCCTGTTGAGGATATAGTGTGTGGTTGCTGTGCTGCTTTAACCCAAGCCCAGCACTCTAGCATAGGTTAATGCTATTAGGTTAGAAGCACTGGATTAGATGGGTGAACATCCCTCTTCCTTTACCTGTTTGCCTGGGAGATGCTATGCGAGGGGGCGTGTCCACAACACTGGCGGCATCTTCTACTTGGCCTGGGGGAGTGGACTTACGGGTGCGACGTAGGGCTTGGCGTGTGGACACTGGGCTAGGAGCAGAGTAAACCAGACCTGCGGACATTCCAGAAAAAAACGATAACACTCAAAAACCCAGATCCTGTGTAACCTCGCTCTGAACCCATCAACCAATAGTCCAATGAACCCATCTTAATGTGACCCCCTCCTGCCTGCAGCAAATAGCCCTACCTTCTCCAAACGTACAGTATTGCTCTGAGGTAGCAGGTGGGTTGATGCTGGCTGTAGCCGTGAAACCGCTGACGGTGATTTGAGAAACCCCAGAGGTGGCAGCTTCCACGGGGGGGTCCACAAGAGCTGGGAGCTTCTCCCCGCACGAAGGGCAGAATCTGAAGCCAGGCTGCAGCTTAGAGCCACACTGAGGACAGAAATGAAGGAGCATTCTACAAACAAAAAAAACATTGAGGTTATTCAATCGAATTTCAAGTCCAGTGCCTCTATGGAAGGATAGTTAGCAACTAAAGGTTATTTCCAAGTGGAATTAAAGGCTATGGGCTAAAGCTAGTTTCAATATAGGTAATATTGGTATCTCCGTACTGATAAATCTGAGAAAGACAGCTAGCTAACATTTGCTCTACCATGGCATGAATAAGCGAGCTAGTTACTACTTTGCTAGTTCAATTGCAGTCTTCTATTCAGTTTAAGGCAACAAGGTCATGGAGACATAAGTTCTTCAGAATTTTATAATATTTCTACCGGAAAGCAGACCTGAAGATGTCGGAATAAAGGAAAGTTTCTGAACCCCAGGACAAAATGAGATTTAGTCACGTGACAAAAACATTTTCTAAGGGGAGCCAAAAGGCTGAAACTTAACGTAACACGCCAACGCATTAATAGTTTGGAGTTGAGGGATGTCAGACATACATGACAGGTCACATTTAATGAACTATTAATGAACATGTTTCGTAATACTTTTCTTCTCATAGTCTTCTCACACAGAAATAGATGGTACACATATTTACTCATATGGTAAAACATATTTATTTGGATTTTTTATTGTCTGTATTTGCATTTTTATCTTACTGTGTGTTTGCATTTTATTTGTTCTCATACTCATCTTCTAAACCACAGAAGTCATGTATTGTACTATCCACAGACCCACGAGCAGTGAAACCAACAGCATAACAGAACCCTCAGCAGCATTCTGGACCACATCAGTTTGAGATCATGGGGATATGTTGGATTCTAGTTTTTCTCCTCGATTTATGTTTCATTATCAAGTGCTCAGGTAGGACACTTAAGGAAATCAAACAATTAACATTTGCAACAAAACCTTCCTCCATACACAAAGCAGGTTCAAATGTTGACTACATTCCATAACTTGTTAAACAAACACCCGGGGCCTGTTCCATAAAGCAAGATTATAATTTTGCTTCATGGAACAGGCTCTGATCACTCCCGAGCCCCGACATGTATGGAGTTATGCACATGTAACAACAGATCTTTTGAAGTGTATAATGTGCTAATGTGCGGAGTAATGACTTGGATCTCTGGTATAATGATGGAATTGTTCAACTTCCATTTTTTATGTTGTATCCCTATTGATGCATGTTATGTTCAGCTAATGATAATCACTAATCCGTTTCAGCGACCGACTCTGGAGCAGGGCATCACTCTGATAATTGGAACCAAGGTTTTTAAAAAAAATTCTCTATGAGATTTCCTGGGGGTTTGCCTTGGTGGTTTAGGTTGGTTTAGGTGCACTTCAATGGGTGTATGTGAAGCTCTCTCTGACATTGCTGGGCTATACAAATACATTTGATTTGTTTTGATTAACTGCTCTACAAATACAGGTGCTTTCTGTTTATTCTAAGGTTTAGCATCTATCCCATCAGTCTCTCTGCTATACTCAGACTCAGATAAAGTGTCAATGCAATCTTCCCCCTGACCTTAACAAAAACTGTTCCAAATGATTGTGTGTAGGATATTTCTGATTCCCTAGTATAATCTTTTGTTTATTTTCTAGTGAAGGAACGTGACTACTGTTTGTGGTCTGAACATAATAATACGATTATGCAAGAATCATGCATCAATAACCATTCCCAGAAATGGGAGAAGACAAACAAAGATTTCTCAAATGTGTATATGGAGTTATGCAAATGTTACAATATACAAAAAGAACCTTCTCAATGGTATAACTGCACTAAAGAAACAGGTGAGGTTCAGTATTCTGCTTTCTGTTTATTCTAACTTTTAGATTTAATTAATAGCATCTATCCTATTGGTTTCTGCAGATGAGTGTGGATGCTGCCATAAACAGACCATGATCACATGTGAAAGTGTATGTCCCGAAAGGAAAAGTGAGCTGTGTGGATATTTGAATCTCACAAGTTCTCAATGTGAGTAGAATCATTCTAGTATTGTTCATAATGTTCATAGAAAACCTTAAATCCTTAAAACCTTTTACCCTAATAACATTTGTGTTCATTTCAGCGAATCAAAAATGCGAGTGGTATGATGGAATAACATGCAACTGGATGATTAATAATAACAACTGGACCAAGACAGGCCCATATTGTGGAACTAAATACAATCCCTGTAAATGTAAAGAGATTAAAGATACAACTACAATTGCATATGAGTGCAGTAGAGAAGGTACTAGTCAGATGTAGTTTTATTATTCAGTAAATACATTTGTAATTTGTAAAACCATAGTGTTATTGGCCCAAGTTCCCTCTAAAACAGCAACATAGAAACTATAAAGAAATGTTATTCCACAGATGGTTTTAAAAACGTCTTTAACATCTAATTTCCAGGGACCCCAGAATCTTGTCCAGAATCTTCTACTAAAGCCCCACTAACATCTTCCTCCACCCTCCTTCCTACCTCCACCACCGTCACCACCCCAACGACCCTCACCACCCCTACCACCCTCACCACCCCTACCACCCTCACCAAACTCACCTTCTCTACCACCCTCACCACCCCTACCACTACCATCTCTGCTACCACCTCTTCTGGGATCCCATCCTCATCCTCTACCACAGAGGAGTATGGCCCCACCCTCACTGTGGAGCGTACAATAAAAGATTTCGCCGGAATTACACTCTATGCTTCTGCAACCAAGGTAAAAATACAACATGTCGGCATATTGCTGACTTACCACCACTCAACCACCATTCAAAAACAACATGGCCGAAGAACAAACAAGCAACACTGCTGCAGAATAACACCAGCTCTCAGTTACTGTCTTACTGCCATATTAAATCACTAAACTGTTATACACCTCTTCCTAAACCCATAATCAATATTGAATCATAGTACTTGTATTTACACGATACATGATGCTGTTTAATATAGTATGTGTTATCAACTGTCCACAGATATCATTCATCAAATTAGAGCAGGAAGCTGACCTGCAGGTGGACCTGCCTACTGACCTCTTCTCAAGGCTGGACCCAACACTGGCCCACAACAATGTGACCTTCACCTTCACTGTGAACAACACTCCACCTGCCAGTCAGGTGAGTTCACACACAAAAACTAAACACATATACTTTCACACACATGAAGCACGTACAGACATACAAAAACATTTTCACTCATATTAAACACACAGAAAAACACACACTGTCCCTATCTCTTTCTCTAGACTACAGAGGGACGTTTCTACAATATCATCTTTGGTGTTGAGGTTGTGAACATTACCATGTCTAACCTGTCCACATCATTCAACATCAGCTTCAAACAGACCAATGACCAAACGGTACCTATTGGCCACATCGGCAGTCAGCATCAACTTGTTGGCATTCATAAGATTTCTAAATTGACTAATCTTTATGCCGTGGTGATCTTCCTCAGGGGAATGCAACATGTGTTTACCTGAACCAGACAGGTAAACATATCTACATACATGACAATGTGTGAATGTACATTATGTTTAAATACATATATTAAAGTGTCTGAGTCCCTCATATAGGGAGCTGGGTTCCTGATGGCTGCCAGACCCTGACCCTCCCAGAACACGTTGTCTGTAGCTGTAACCACTTCTCCCTTTTCACCCTCATGGTATGTTGTCCTTTTCCTCTGTTCCTGTGAACTATATTTACATGTTTAGGACTGGATATGTTTAGGACATTTGCATGGGAGGCATATGAAAGTCCTTTATGACAGACATATTTTTCATCTTGGTGCCATGACATTTTATTGCACTTTTATATTTCCATTTTAACATGTTCAAACACTTGACTAAAGGTGATGTCTAGATGGTAACACATTGTGAATGACGGCTGATGTTCCTGGCTCAGATCCCTGGTCTTGTCCCGAGTAAAGAGCACGCTCAGATCCTCAGAACGCTCAGCATAGTGGGAGGAGCCATCTCTGCCTTCTTCTGTGCCCTTACATTACTGACACACTGTCTGCTGCATGCGTGAGTCACCTGTGAATGAAGACCCCATTTATCTTTCCTAGACCACTTCAATTTTGCCCTAGTGGTTGGTTGTGTGGGTTCATAAACAGAAGGTTCAAACCCCTCATTTAGAGTTTCTCTCCTTGGCTCTCAGGAGCAAGGCGACTGACAAAGCCATGGTGATCCACCTCCAGCTGGTGGGCTCTCTGTTGCTGCTCAACCTGCTGCTGCTGGCCAGCATGTCCCTTGCCTGGGAGGACTCACTGCTGTGCAAAGTGCTGGGTGGCCTGCTGCACTACGCCCTGCTCACCTGCTTCTCCTGGATGGGCCTGGAGGCCCTGCACCTGTACCGCCTCCTGGTGCAGGTCTACAACACCTACACCAAGCACTACCTGCTGAAGATCAGCCTGCTGGGCTGGGGTACCCCTGCTTTTTATTCATTTATCCTGCTGTTAATTCATTCAGATTATCACCTTGACATTCAGTGACAATTCAAAGTATACTGTATACGTTAAATCCATGAACATCATAATGATTAAACTATAAAAGTTATGCAATGTTGTCAAAGCCCCTCCCATCCCCTCTCCCAGGGCTGTCAGGAGTGGTGGTGACGGTTGTAGGAGGGATCTGGACCCCATATGGCCTGAAAGACGGCATGTGAGTTTACTGAAGATGTGGAGTATCACGTACATGAATTTCAAAAGTCAAGACAGTATTTGGATTCAATGTATGTCTGTCTCTCCCTCACAGGTGCTGGATGACAGCTGATGTTGTGCAGTACTGCTCAGTCCTGGCCTATCTCATTGTGGTCTTACTTTTCAACGGAGGAATGTTCATCTTCATCTTGAGCACCATGTGTAGGATGCGATCTGGGATATCCCCCTTGCAGAAGACGAGGAACAACAGGGCCGTCTGCAGCGTCCTGGGCCTCACCTGCATCCTGGGCCTCACCTGGGGCCTGGGCTTCTTCTCCATTGGCTACACCAACTATGTCAACTATGTCATCCTCTATACCTTCACCATCCTCAACTCACTGCAAGGTAACGATCCCATCCCTCAAACAGTATCACACCACTTAGCAGTTAAATCTTTTGAATTTGAGAAATTGAATGATAAAAGAGCAGTTTAGGGAGTATCAATCCGATGAACTTAAATACTAAGTTATTAGTAGTAATTACTAGTTACATTGAATTGCACTTTAAATCACAAGGTGACAGAACACCCCTGTGTAAGTGTGAGAAATGGCCTGGTTGCCTGGTGCTAAACAAGATCAGGTTGTGTGATGATGTCACTTGTCATTTCAGAAGAAACCTTGTTTCATAATGCACTTTTGTAAAGCTCTCTCTTGGAAGTCGCTTTGGATAAAAGCGTCTACTAAATGAAAAAATGTAAATGTAAATATATAATGCAAAACTGTTATTTTCCGTGTCATTTCCTGTTGCCTGCAGGCTTCTTTCTGTTTCTGTGGATTTGCATCAAAAGACGGAGAGAGGGAAAGGAGCACAGAAAGTCTGTTGTAACAAGCCAGAGAACGCTCACAACATCAGAGCCTCAAGTAAATAACTGAGGCCTCCTACAGGTTGTGTTGAAAACTACAATTCAGAGCACAATTAAAGGTACAATAGGAAAGATTTATTTCAGAAAAAAAGTGTTGTCACCTAAATATGTTTAAGCCAGTTAGGTGCTCTGAGAGTTCTTTAGCAACAGACAGCTCAGTGCCTCTTGTGGAATTTCTAATTTTGGCAATGGCTGGAACAAGATAGCTTGAACATAATTGGCTGGAAAATATGGGGCGCTCCAAATATTTTTTTACGTTACTTATTGTACCTTAAAAGAAACTAGTTTTGTTTTTGAACTGATTTATCAGTTAAATGAGCAATCAACGGATTGTGTAAAGCAATCAAATACTTTCTCTCCTACAGAGTCCTTCTTTTAATCAGCATTTGGTAGTTTTATGTCAGTATGATCTTCTTGATTGTCGCACTGTCCTATCATTTGAATTCTATGTAATGTAATTGTAGTTGGGATTGTTGTTGCACTGTGCCTGATAAAAATAGACCGTTCCATGGCCCTTACCACTGAAATACTGTTCACTTCGAATCCTTGATTATCTACAGTACTATTGGTTATTTGTATGTCACTTTGTATAAAAGCATCTGCTAAATGAATACAATGCAATATAAAAATGTGAATCTACAATGGTAAGAAAGCTAAAACAGGAATTCTGTAGAAACTGATGATAGCCATAGTATGCATTATAAGTATGACAATCGAAGAAGCGGAAACAAATGAAAATAAAATATATCAGGTGCCATTGTTTAAAACAGATTAGCATTGGTGGAACGTCAACTGTTAAACAGTGACAGATTTGACTGAATAAGTAATAAAGTCCCATTTTCACAGCCATTTGTTTATTGTAAGGGGGAATGAATGGGCAAAACTCACAGGTACAGACCCTCCTTAACTTAAACAAGAACATACTACAGGCTTATATATACTGTAAAAAAGTTACAAAATATTTTTACATCTTGAGAACTGCGACATAGGCTTCCACCCCCTCTTCCTCCCTTTGAAATAAAGGGATGAGGGGTTCTAAATCCAGACTTCATAACATGGGAGAATGTGGACATGGCAGCCAGGGTTCAGGTCACTGTTGACAATCTGAGGGTTCACGTCCCCCTAACCATGAGTCTCCTTGGCCATCACCGCTCCCTGTTCCTGGAACAGCCCTGTGGGTTGCTCCTCCAGCTGGCCCCGTCCCACCCCAACCTCCCTCCGTAGACGCTCCAGCTCCTCCCTCTCCTCTCGTAGCCTCTCCCGTTCCACCAGCACCTCTGCTCTCTCCCTCTGCGCCTCCTCCCTCTCTCTCCTCAGGGCGCGGGCCTCCTGCTCCTGAGCTCGTCTCAGAGCCTCCAGCTCCTCCTTCTCGGTGGCGGCCTCCCTGGTGTTGGCTCGTCTCAGAGCGTCCAGGAGTTCCCTCTGCTGCTCCAGTGCCCGCGCCTCCTGCTGCTGCGCCTTCCTCAGAGCTTCCGTCAGCTCGCGCTCACGCTCCAACACACGCACCTCGCCATCAAACATGTCTGGTGGTTTTTTCAATAGAGTTAACACTATGAGTCATAATTTTTCAACAATACAGTCATCACCTGACAGACATGGACCCACCAAACTCACCTTGATATTTCTCTGACACTCTCATCTTCCCCATGGGCTTGGCTTGGCCTTCTTTGACAGGGGTGCTGTATGCACCTTTAGAGAGGCGTTTCTTGCTGTGACTTTCCATGCGTGCATGGGCGTCTGGGTGCTTCTTGGACAAGTGGCGATGCAGATTGCTGGTGCTGCTATGGTGCTGAATCTTCTCTAAGCATATTAAACACAGAGCTCGCTTCTGGTCCTCCAGGCGCTCATAGTGAGTCCATATTGAACTCCACTTCCGTGTTGATGGACTGGGACCACTCCCCACATGGCTCTGGGTTTCTGCAGTTACAACCTCACTTTGGCCCTCCACTGCTTGGTGCTCCGCCGCCTTCAGGATTCCGTTGATGGCGTTCGTTATGTCAGCTTCATTCACCGTGGTGATCTGTACTGGGTGGTCCTCCTCCAGCGCTACCTCCACTACAAGAAACATTGACATGTCGTTTAGAATCCGTTTAGAACCCACTACAGTTCTAGTAACATACTACTGGGGATGGTCTTCTCAACCCTAAAAATATTACTGCAAAAGCCTGGGCCTAGGTTTAATATGACATGGATTTTAATGGCAGGGAATACAATTTCTATTATTTCAAGCAACCAAGCTGAACAGAACAGTGTTTTTGGAACATTCAGGCCACCACAGCACTCTTTATTGCATTTCCACACACATTTTCAAAAAGCACATTAATGGTATGAAACAGATGTTAAACATCCATAGTGTGTCTTCTAAAGAGGTATCAGGTTGTTATGGTGGCTTTCTTCTAGAAAACAAGTAAACAAAAACATTATGGCCGTGGGCACAGTCACATCACAGTACAGTGTGATCCAGTGTTTTGTTCTCACCTGTAAGTGGAGAGGCTGCTGCATCCCCCCACCATGCAGCTGCAGGGCTGCTGTGAGCCCCCCCCTTTAGAGCCTGGTAGTCTGGCTGGGCTACATACTGAAGACCCATTACCTCTGACAGGTAGGCCTCCACAGATCCTGTTCACACATACAGCATGTATACATTCTGACTTCACAATAAAAGCACAATCATCAAGTTTTATGAGCTGGAATAGTGAACTGACTGGAGGCAGTCTTCATTCCGTAGCAGTGTCTGATCAGGCCTGGGATGTTCTCTGTCCACCTAATGGCCCCAGGGTCACACAGAGGGTTAGGGTCCCAGCGTCAATATGATAAACCTGTATAAATGAAGGCGGGACGGGCCTTCACATGGAATAACACACTTTACAAAAAGACTCAGAATAAGGATTTGCTCTCTGAGTATGTTATTGTGTTAGCTTAGCTACTAACCTGCTCCTTTGTGGGAGTCCAGGCTTATAAACTCCAGGGCGCCCTCATGTGGTGTTCTACTGCCTTCCCGCTACTCCACATGTCGACCACCTGGACAGTACCTGAAAGCATGGCCGTACCCTGCGAGATACACCTAAACACACAAACACGTCTCAAGCATATCATCCTTTCAGATAATAAACATACCTGCAGTACTATACCTCTAATACTCCACCTCACTAACCTGTGTGTGTCCTGCTGGCTGGATGAAGATGTTTTCTGCCTGAACGTCTCCGTGGACATACTCGTTCTCATGGATGAACTCCAACACGTCCAGCTGGCAGACGAGGCAGACCGGGGTTAGAACATGGCTTCTGATACCAGAGTAGAGAGGTCAGCACCAACATTTTCATTGACACTTGGTTTCAACACTGCCGGCCCACTTGGTCTGACAAGTATTTATGTTAATTGACTCGACTCTGTATGTGTATGGGTGCTATGCTGTAATGTCCTACGCTGTCCACAGCAAGGGGCTAATGCTAACCAGAGCCACAGCAGACTATCCAAAGTGAAAACGTCTTTCTTCGTCTCCACTACCAGGCAGGCACACTCATGCTGAAGTGTCCTTTCAGAGCTCCTCTCCAATGAGAGGGCTCCAGTACTCACTATTCTACAGGCCAGCTGCAGCACTGCTGTCTCAGACAGGAGCCCCCCCTGTTCCTTCAGGACAACCTGGAGCGTCTGGCCCATGCTGGGGACAATCAGGAACCTACGAGGAAACACAGCACAATCAAACACACATGCATACAGACCCTTTGGATATACACAGGTCCCCTACATTAGACAAACTCATACACACACCTGTAGATTTCTGCATGTAGCCCAAAACCCACACAGGATGGAATCCCAGGAAATCCATCTTAGTGCGCTTCATCCATTTGTCCACTGGGGGGAGACATAACATCATTAGTGAAGTAACCTCAGGAAAACAGACCTAACCTCTTCAAAGCACATGCCCTGAGCCTCACCAGATGTGGGTTTTACAGCTCTCTGAAGGAAGTTCTGCTCATTAAAGATCCTCCCATCTTTAGGCCCCTGTGTAGTAAAGACATAGATGAAGCAACAATGCTGACACACACAGACCAAGCTGCACCTTGCACTCACCAGACCTGGCTGCACTCTATAGTCAGCTCTGTACTCACCAGTTTGAGGACATGTCTGCAGTCACCACGGTTGATCCCTGGCCCGGTCTGCTGGACTGGAGACATAGAGAACACATGGAGAAGAGACTAGTCATCAGCAGATCTACAAACCCATGAACACAAACACCCTGACCCTTGAACTTCCAAGTACCATAACCCCTGCTATTACTAGAACTTTCCTAATACTAGTACTATTTGACCTCTGACCTGCGTAGATCAGCTCTGTCTCATTCTGACCCAACAGCTTCGCCAGCCGCCACTTCCTGCCTGTTGTGTCACTCAGTTCCTCCCCTTCCTGCAGAGGCTCCACAACACACGTACGCTTGGCCTTCTTCGTTTTCCCCTTGACTGTGATCACAGACACACACGTCAGGTCATACACGTATGGGTAAGGTGGGGCTTTGAGCCATGTGGTGGTTGGTGGTAGCTGGGCTCACCAGCAGCAGGGGACCTGAGCGTGGGGGAGGAGACAGTTGGAGGATCCTCTCTGGTGGGGTTCAGTGGCGGGGTGACCGCTCAATGCTTCCTAAGGGTCAACCCAGGCTTGGGGCTCTGATCTGTCAATAGGACACACAACACTTTCTGTTCACTAGAATGAACTTAAGAAGCCAGTTAGAGAAGGCAGCTTAAGATGGTTGTCATCCTGTTGAGACCACTATAGTGTGTGGTTGCTGTGCTGCTTAATCCCAAGCCCAGCACTCTAGCATAGGTTAATGCTATTAGGTTAGAAGCACTAGATTAGATGGGTGAACATCCCTCTTCCTTTACCTGTTTGCCTGGGAGATGCTATGCGAGGGGGCGTGTCCACAACACTGGCGGCATCTTCTACTTGGCCTGGGGGAGTGGACTTACGGGTGCGACGTAAAGCTTGGCGTGTGGACACTGGGCTAGGAGCAGAGTAAACCAGACCTGCGGACATTCCAGAAAAAAACAATAACACTCAAAAATCCAGATCCTGTGTAACCTCACTCTGAACCCATCAACCAATAGTCCAATGAACCAGGCTTAATGTGAACACCTCCTGCCTGCAGCAATGAACTATTAATTAACATGTTTCCTACTATCTTCTTCTCATATTCTTCTCACACAGAAATAGATGTACACATGTAAAACATATTTGTATAGCATCTTTCTTGTCAGTATTTGCATTTTTACCTAACTGTGTGTTTGCATCTTATTTGCTCTCATACTCATCTTCTAAACCACAGAAGTCATGTATTTTGCTATCCACAGACCTACGAGTAGTGAAACCAACAGCATAACAGAACCCTCAGCAGCATTCTGGACCACAGCAGTTTGAGATCATGGGGAGATTTTGGATTCTAGTTTTTCTCCTGAACTTGTGTTTGATTATTAAGCTCTCAGGTAGGACACTAAATAATATCATACAGTTAACATATGCACCAAACCTTCCTCCATGCACAAAGCATATTCAGATGTTAACTACATTCCTTAAACTTGTTATACAACGAGTTAAGCTAAACCTCTCAACTCATATTTTTAAATATATGAAGTTGTACAGTGTGTAGAACAATTCGTTTTCCTGCAACCATAATTAAGGGTTATTTGAATGGAATAAATGAAATATATGTTAAGTGTTAAACATATTGGAAATATAAAGTAAACTGTTCCAAATTATTATGTGTACGATATTCCTTATTAGAAAGTAAAATATGTTTTTTATTTTCTAGGGGAAAGTAATGACTACTGTTTGTGGTCTGGAAATATTATGAAACGACAAACAGCGAGATGGAAAATGGACAAAAATCGCTCGAATTGTTATATGGAATTATGCACATGTAACAAGACAGATGTACTGTGGTATACCTGCACTCAATTAACAGGTGAGGTTCAGTGTTCTGCTTTCTGTTCATTTTATGGTTTAGATTTAATATCATCTGGTATCGGTTTCTGCAGATGAGTGTGGATGCTGCCACGAACAGACTCGGATCACATGTAAAAGAGAATGTCCCGAGAAGGTGAAAGAGCTTTGTGGATATTTGAATTTCCCAAGTTTTCAACAGTTAAACATTGCCTGTCCACATGTGAATAAAGGTATGTCTATGTCAATTTGAGTAGAATCATTTTAGTATTGTTCATTATGTTCATACAAAACCTTAAAACCTTTTACCCTAATAACATTTGCGAATATTATTTTTTTTCAATGAAAGAAAAATGCGAGTGGTTTGATGGGACAACATGCAACTGGATGATAAAGCATACAACCTGGATCAAGACAGGCCCATATTGTGGAACTCAATACCTGCCCTGCGGATGTAAAGAGATGGAGAATACAACTACTGCTGCACTCACTATTGCATATGAGTGCAGCAGTATAAACGGTACTAGTCAGATGTAGTTGTTATTCAGTAAAAACATTTGTAATTTTTAAAACCATAGTGTTAATGGCCCAAGTTCCCTTTAAAACAGCAACATAGGGTGTTGTAAATCAGGACGAAAAATAAACAATAGAGAAATGTTATTCCAGAGGTAGATGGTTTTTAAAACTTCTTTAACATTTCATTTCCAGGGACCCCATGTCCAGAATCTTCTACTAAAGCCCCACAAACATCTTCCACCACCCCTTTCACCTTCACCACCCCTACCACCCCTAACACCCCTACCACCCTCACCACCCCTACCACTACCATCTCTGCTACCACCTCTTCTGGGATCCCATCCTCATCCTCTGCCACAGAGGAGTATGGTGCCACCCTCACTGTGGAGCACAAGATAAAAGATTACACCGGAATGAAACTCTATGTTTCTGCAACCACGGTAACACTACAACATGGCTATGAACAATGTCGGCATATTGCTGAGTTAGTACCACTCAACCACCATTCAAAATCAACATGGCTGAACAACAAACAAGCATCACTGCTGCAGAATAACACCAGCTCTCCGCTCCTGTCTTACTGCCATATTAAATCACTAGACTGTTAAACACCTCTTCCTAAACCCACTTAGTACTTGTATTTACACGATACATGATGCTGTTTAATATATGTGTTATCAACTGTCTACAGATATCATTGAGCAGCTTAGAGCAGGAAGCTGACCTGCAGGTGGACCTGCCTACTGACCTCTTCTCAAGGCTGAACCCAATACTGGCCCACAACAATGTGACCTTCACCTTCACTGTGAACAACACTCCACCTGCCAGTCAGGTGAGTTCACACACACAAACTAAACACATATACTTTCACACACATGAAGCACGTACAGACATACTAAAACATTTTCACTCATATTAAACACACAGAAAAACACACACTGTCCCTATCTCTTTCTCTAGACTACAGAGGGACGTCTCTACAATATCACCTTTGGTGTTGAGGTTGTGAACATTACCATGTCTAACCTGTCCACACCATTCAACATCAGCTTCAAATACACCTATGACCAAAAGGTACCTATTGGCCACATCGGCAGTCGGCATCATAAGATTTCTGAGTTTACTAATCTTTATGCCGTGGTGATCTTCCTCAGGGGAATGCAACATGTGTTTACCTGAACCAGACAGGTAAAAATATCTACATACATGACAGTGTGTGAATGTACATTATGTTTCAATACATATATTAAAGTGTCTGAGTCCCTCATATAGGGAGCTGGGTTCCTGATGGCTGCCAGACCCTGACCCTCCCAGAACACGTTGTCTGTAGCTGTAACCACTTCTCCCTTTTCACCCTCATGGTATGTTGTCCTTTTCCTCTATTCCTGTGAACTATATTTGCATGTTTAGGACTGGATATGTTTAGGACATTTGCATAGGAATCATCTGAAAGTCCTTTATGACAGACATGTTATTCATCTTGGTGCCATGACATTTTATTGAACTTTTGTGTTTCCACTTTAACGTGTTCAAACACTTGACTAAAGGTGATGTCTAGATGGTAACACATTGTGAATGACGGCTGATGTTCCTGGCTCAGATCCCTGGTCTTGTCCCGAGTAAAGAGCACGCTCAGATCCTCAGAACGCTCAGCATAGTGGGAGGAGCCATCTCTGCCTTCTTCTGTGCCCTTACATTACTGACACACTGTCTGCAGCATGTGTGAGTCACCTGTGAATGAAGACCCCATTTATCTTTCCTAGACCACAAAGGATTTCAATGTTGCCCTAGTGGTTGGATGTGTGGGTTCATAAACAGAAGGTTCAAACCCCGCATCTAGAGTTTCTCTCCTTGGCTCTCAGGAGCAAGGCGACTGACAAAGTCATGGTGATCCACCTCCAGCTGGTGGGCTCTCTGTTGCTGCTCAACCTGCTGCTGCTGGCCAGCATGTCCCTTGCCTGGGAGGACTCACTGCTGTGCAAAGTGCTGGGTGGCCTGCTGCACTACGCCCTGCTCACCTGCTTCTCCTGGATGGGCCTGGAGGCCCTGCACCTGTACCGCCTCCTGGTGCAGGTCTACAACACCTACACCAAGCACTACCTGCTGAAGATCAGCCTGCTGGGCTGGGGTACCCCTGCTTTTTATTCATTTATCCTGCTGTTAATTCATTCAGATTATCACCTTGACATTCAGTGACAATTCAAAGTATACTGTATACGTTAAATCCATGAACATCATAATGATTAAACTATAAAAGTTATGCAATGTTGTCAAAGCCCCTCCCATCCCCTCTCCCAGGGCTGTCAGGAGTGGTGGTGACGGTTGTAGGAGGGATCTGGACCCCATATGGCCTGAAAGACGGCATGTGAGTTTACTGAAGATGTGGAGTATCACGTACATGAATTTCAAAAGTCAAGACAGTATTTGGATTCAATGTATGTCTGTCTCTCCCTCACAGGTGCTGGATGACAGCTGATGTTGTGCAGTACTGCTCAGTCCTGGCCTATCTCATTGTGGTCTTACTTTTCAACGGAGGAATGTTCATCTTCATCTTGAGCACCATGTGTAGGATGCGATCTGGGATATCCCCCTTGCAGAAGACGAGGAACAACAGGGCCGTCTGCAGCGTCCTGGGCCTCACCTGCATCCTGGGCCTCACCTGGGGCCTGGGCTTCTTCTCCATTGGCTACACCAACTATGTCATCCTCTATACCTTCACCATCCTCAACTCACTGCAAGGTAACGATCCCATCCCTCAAACAGTATCACACCACTTAGCAGTTAAATCTTTTGAATTTGAGAAATTGAATGATAAAAGAGCAGTTTAGGGAGTATCAATCCGATGAACTTAAATACTAAGTTATTAGTAGTAATTACTAGTTACATTGAATTGCACTTTAAATCACAAGGTGACAGAACACCCCTGTGTAAGTGTGAGAAATGGCCTGGTTGCCTGGTGCTAAACAAGATCAGGTTGTGTGATGATGTCACTTGTCATTTCAGAAGAAACCTTGTTTCATAATGCACTTTTGTAAAGCTCTCTCTTGGAAGTCGCTTTGGATAAAAGCGTCTACTAAATGAAAAAATGTAAATGTAAATATATAATGCAAAACTGTTATTTTCCGTGTCATTTCCTGTTGCCTGCAGGCTTCTTTCTGTTTCTGTGGATTTGCATCAAAAGACGGAGAGAGGGAAAGGAGCACAGAAAGTCTGTTGTAACAAGCCAGAGAACGCTCACAACATCAGAGCCTCAAGTAAATAACTGAGGCCTCCTACAGGTTGTGTTGAAAACTACAATTCAGAGCACAATTAAAGGTACAATAGGAAAGATTTATTTCAGAAAAAAAGTGTTGTCACCTAAATATGTTTAAGCCAGTTAGGTGCTCTGAGAGTTCTTTAGCAACAGACAGCTCAGTGCCTCTTGTGGAATTTCTAATTTTGGCAATGGCTGGAACAAGATAGCTTGAACATAATTGGCTGGAAAATATGGGGCGCTCCAAATATTTTTTTACGTTACTTATTGTACCTTAAAAGAAACTAGTTTTGTTTTTGAACTGATTTATCAGTTAAATGAGCAATCAACGGATTGTGTAAAGCAATCAAATACTTTCTCTCCTACAGAGTCCTTCTTTTAATCAGCATTTGGTAGTTTTATGTCAGTATGATCTTCTTGATTGTCGCACTGTCCTATCATTTGAATTCTATGTAATGTAATTGTAGTTGGGATTGTTGTTGCACTGTGCCTGATAAAAATAGACCGTTCCATGGCCCTTACCACTGAAATACTGTTCACTTCGAATCCTTGATTATCTACAGTACTATTGGTTATTTGTATGTCACTTTGTATAAAAGCATCTGCTAAATGAATACAATGCAATATAAAAATGTGAATCTACAATGGTAAGAAAGCTAAAACAGGAATTCTGTAGAAACTGATGATAGCCATAGTATGCATTATAAGTATGACAATCGAAGAAGCGGAAACAAATGAAAATAAAATATATCAGGTGCCATTGTTTAAAACAGATTAGCATTGGTGGAACGTCAACTGTTAAACAGTGACAGATTTGACTGAATAAGTAATAAAGTCCCATTTTCACAGCCATTTGTTTATTGTAAGGGGGAATGAATGGGCAAAACTCACAGGTACAGACCCTCCTTAACTTAAACAAGAACATACTACAGGCTTATATATACTGTAAAAAAGTTACAAAATATTTTTACATCTTGAGAACTGCGACATAGGCTTCCACCCCCTCTTCCTCCCTTTGAAATAAAGGGATGAGGGGTTCTAAATCCAGACTTCATAACATGGGAGAATGTGGACATGGCAGCCAGGGTTCAGGTCACTGTTGACAATCTGAGGGTTCACGTCCCCCTAACCATGAGTCTCCTTGGCCATCACCGCTCCCTGTTCCTGGAACAGCCCTGTGGGTTGCTCCTCCAGCTGGCCCCGTCCCACCCCAACCTCCCTCCGTAGACGCTCCAGCTCCTCCCTCTCCTCTCGTAGCCTCTCCCGTTCCACCAGCACCTCTGCTCTCTCCCTCTGCGCCTCCTCCCTCTCTCTCCTCAGGGCGCGGGCCTCCTGCTCCTGAGCTCGTCTCAGAGCCTCCAGCTCCTCCTTCTCGGTGGCGGCCTCCCTGGTGTTGGCTCGTCTCAGAGCGTCCAGGAGTTCCCTCTGCTGCTCCAGTGCCCGCGCCTCCTGCTGCTGCGCCTTCCTCAGAGCTTCCGTCAGCTCGCGCTCACGCTCCAACACACGCACCTCGCCATCAAACATGTCTGGTGGTTTTTTCAATAGAGTTAACACTATGAGTCATAATTTTTCAACAATACAGTCATCACCTGACAGACATGGACCCACCAAACTCACCTTGATATTTCTCTGACACTCTCATCTTCCCCATGGGCTTGGCTTGGCCTTCTTTGACAGGGGTGCTGTATGCACCTTTAGAGAGGCGTTTCTTGCTGTGACTTTCCATGCGTGCATGGGCGTCTGGGTGCTTCTTGGACAAGTGGCGATGCAGATTGCTGGTGCTGCTATGGTGCTGAATCTTCTCTAAGCATATTAAACACAGAGCTCGCTTCTGGTCCTCCAGGCGCTCATAGTGAGTCCATATTGAACTCCACTTCCGTGTTGATGGACTGGGACCACTCCCCACATGGCTCTGGGTTTCTGCAGTTACAACCTCACTTTGGCCCTCCACTGCTTGGTGCTCCGCCGCCTTCAGGATTCCGTTGATGGCGTTCGTTATGTCAGCTTCATTCACCGTGGTGATCTGTACTGGGTGGTCCTCCTCCAGCGCTACCTCCACTACAAGAAACATTGACATGTCGTTTAGAATCCGTATAGAACCCACTACAGTTCTAGTAACATACTACTGGGGATGGTCTTCTCAAACCCCAAACATATCACTGCAACACCCTGGGCCTAGGTTTAATATTACATGGATAGACTACTAGTAATGTATAATCATATAATTTAATAAAATACAGTCAGTCTAGGCCCTTTTCCAGAAGGAAATGCATAACGTTATGGAAGACCTTGCGTCCACAATGGATTAATAGATAAAAGGCGCAAAGATGGTACTAATATCAGCGGCATACACGGGTCGAAGCTGGCTGGGTAGGTAGGTTTCAGTGTATCGATACTCAGCGAGTGGTAAATGAACACAAAACCGCACTTTTGATACATCAGCGGACACTCACTTAGAAGGACTAGTTAGCCGGCTAGGTTGCTAACCAGAAGTGTCTGGCGGGGTTTGGTGTTTTGCAATGGTAACGTTACCTACAATATGTAACCATACCAGAAGTGTATTCGTCTCCACTGTTTGTAATCATCGGTTCACTTTCGTCTCCTGTCCCAGCGCTTGGCCTGATGTTTGTTGCCGCGCTGCTGAACTCTTTCGGGTGTTTGGTACGCATATGCCGGAGCATGTTAGTGGTGTGCCCGTTGTAAACGACGATCTCCATGCACAACAAACAGTGTACTTTCTTCTCATTTAAAACCCTGAAAAATGTCCATACCACACTTCTTTTTCTCGGAGCCATTTTAGCCAACAGTTTACAAAATGACTGGTTGGCCTGTGTAGGAAATGCTTGGCTGCCCCCTATCGTAATGGTGGTATAAGCAGAACCAAATCTCGCGCTGTCCGACTACGAATGTCCACGAGACTATCCTCTCTTCGAACAAATGTTCCCAGCAAATATTTGGTAATTGAACTAAAACGTTGCATTTGGTCACTACATGCCCCCCAAAAATACAAATATTTTAAAACAAAAGCCAACTTAAACAAAGAAAGGGAAATATTGTTGGCATACTGTCCTGTCACTTTCCTAATTATTAACAGAGTATTAACTATGGAATGGATCGATTTAGCTAGTTACAAAGTCATTTTTCTGTATGATTACCTTGTTTGAGGCCTCCCAGTTTATATATATAAAGACCCCCAGATATAACAATTCATAACATCACAGAAATTCGCACACACACTTAAACACTTGGGATATACTTCAAAAGGAAATGGTGGGGATTTATTAATTAGAATAACAGTATAAGCACCAGTCCTGACAAAAGTCTCATGTTAAACAGTGATATCACCAGGTCAAAGTGAAGTATAATAGCTTACACAAAAAATATAAATATGCGTCTTAAAACTCTGTACATCTTAATGTACTGAACATGTACTCATTAAATACACCAAACTAACTTTACGTCAGTAGAACACAAACTAATTTCTTTAAATAAATACAGCTCAGTACAATCTTTCAGACAAATCCACTCAGGAATCCAGATATACACGGTTTCCAGAGCAGCACACTTGTGTTAATTAGCAGAACTTTAATTACTTGTAAAACTGATCATTAAGGGCATAGTTCAAGTACTTTGAAGTCAAAAACTGCAAAACGGTTAGCTCAAGGACTTATCAGGTGATATATTCAAGTGAGCATGCATATTAACTTAAACTCTAATGCCGTGGTCTTTGAAAGCAATAAATTATTGGTTTCTGTGTGATAAACACCTGAGTATGTTGCAATCATCATTTGCACCTAATGCAACATGATTTACTAAATAAGCCAGTAACCTTGTATACTAAATCAAGATACTCCCATCTCCCCACCTCTACCTCCAGCCTTAACATATTCACAGAAACAGCTGTTTCAATCCTACCACATCCAGGAGGATGGATCCTTTTGGCTGCTGAGCTGATTAGCGACATTGTTGATGTGAAGACCAGTGTGAGACTAAATTTGAATCCTTTAAACTCACTCTCCTAAAGAGACCAGTGGTTAGACAGTGATATGTAAATATGTGGCTATATTCAGCCAAGTCAAAGACACTAATCCAGACAGTGTACATTTGATAAAAGATTAGAAATGTAAACACGCAGTATACACAGTACACAACCCTCAGCCTGAGCCTCTGTGTAGCAGTGAGAAAAGGAGGGTGATCAGTTCTTATTTCTCTGGAGCGCCTCACACAGGTTGTGGTTGGGATCTGGTTCCTGGGTCATGACCTCCACGCTCTCCCACTCGCCACTGCGGCTCGACAGCTTCACAGCCTCCACCACTGTTTGTACATACAACCCATCCTCAAATGTCGCTGCCATAGCAACCGGCCCCCTTGCCCATGACCGCCGCTCCTCGTGTGCTTGGAAGGCGTGTCTCAGCGCTGTTACCATGGAGCCTAGGCCCCGCAGGTGTGGAAGGGGGAGGTCCCGGCCCTCTGGCCCAACATCGCCACTCTCCCCCAGCAAGAGCTCCTCTCCACTGGCCCCGTTAAGCTGGCCAAACAGCTCTGTTCCCCTGGCAACCAGCCTGCCTGCTGAGCCCACCACCATTACCTCATGCACAAAAGCCCCAGGCATGTTGAAGTTCAGTGTCACCGTGCAGCACACACCTCCAGGCTCGGAGCCAGGACCGGAGCCAAGGCCAGAGCTAGCCTCACCCATCAGCATCTGGAAGAAGCAGAAGTCATCACTGGTGACCCGGCGAATGCCATGGATGGAGCTGTTCTGCCTGACGAAGGTGCGTAAAAGGCCGTGCACCCGGCGAGCCCGCGCCCTGGTCAGGTGACTCAGCAGGTCTATGATGGCGGAGCCAACTGTGTGAAGCCCGCCCCCTCCCATTAACTCCTCACAGGTCCAACCGTATGATTGGTCGAGGAGGCTGGGGCCGTAGACGCGCACGTCGCACACCTGCAGCTCGCCCACATATCCCTTGGCCAGGAGCTGGCGCATCGACACAAACGCAGGCAGGAAGCGGAGCGTGTTTCCCACCACACTCAGCAGCTGGGGGTAATAGAGCCCGGCGGTCACCATCTTGAAGGCGTCTACGGCTGTAGCAGCCTTCTCACAGACAACATTTTTACCAATGCCTGCAGCGAGAAAGGGGAGACAAGTGTTACCAATGCCTACAGAGAGAGGGGGAGCTCTCTGATTTACACTGTGCTTGTGTCCATGTATGGGAGTAGACACATGAACCCAGCCTTGAGCCCCACCACAAGCCAATACAGTAGGAAAAAAGAACATGCAATCTGATTCTGTTCTTTCCCCCCGCTGAGCTCAATCGGGCGGTGTCGGTTGATGGGGACCCACTCAGGAAGCAGGAAGTAAAGCAGGAAGCTGAAGTTAATGCTCAGGAATTCCACAAGATAAGCTGACCTCACCTCCTCTGACATCTCCACCACAGCTAAACAATGACATCTCCACCACAGCTAAACAATGTCAAAACACTTCAGGATGGGAGATAAATGGAAAACAGAGGGCGGCAAGACAGAATCATAAAGAGAAGCTGAACATGGGAGAAAGTGCATTGATAGTGGTGGGCGTATCTTAAGTCAACCCACATCAGACCGTGACTGATTACCTAAGCCTGGGAGGAGGGGGCAGGAAGACTGTACTTCCTGGGTGGGGCCCGACCCCAGCAAAACAGTGTGTTTGGTGTGTATGATAGAATATAGCATGGATGCCCATGTAGAAATATAATGGGGAATACTGGAGAGTTGTGTGTGTCCAGTGCTTGTTGTCCTACCCAGGGCTTTCACAGCGATCTGCCTCGTGAGTGGAGGCGGGATATAGATGCAGACCAGGTCAACATCAGGGTGCAGCAGGACATCGTCTGATTGGCTGGTGTGAAATGGAATGCCCAGCTCCTTGGCGAGAGAGCACGCCTCCTCCTCACTGCGGCCCCAGAGGGCGTGCACCTCGAACCCCTCTGATCGCAGCAGTGGGACCAGCACCCTCGCTGTGCTCCCAGTGCCGAACACACCTACGCCTGGCAACATGGCTGCTGCTTGGCTCTCGGTCCTCTCCACGACCAGCCTCACAACATTCACAGCATCCCAGCTGCCTCTGCTCCAGACCCCTCTTGCTGGCAGGCAAGGTGGGCCTTTTCTGGAAGATAAGAGAATAAACTGAATAATAGAACAGACAAGAGGAACACAGAACACACTGAATGACAGCGTGCCTGATTAACCAGCTCATGCTATCTGTAGTCTTAAGAGGGAAAGCACCCTGCCACAGCCATAGTTAACATTCCTGCTAGGTTTCACTGACACACCCAACACAAGCTCAAAACCAGCTGCCTGTGAAGAGTCTGGTCTTGAAGGTGTCTGTTCTTTAGTTGTGTGTACCTGTGAGATCTGACATTGATCGATACATATACGGTTCATAAAAATATTCAAACTACCTGGGTAGAATAAACTGAACCAAGAACAAAGTACTCGAGAGATAGTATGGGGCAATGTTTATCTAGAGAGAGATAAGGACAGGTTATTACGGGTGCCTGTGAGGTACAAATGAATGACAATACTCGTGTTCAAAAATGACCCGAATGCACTGCCCATCTGGCGATGGAGTCGTGAGCTCATTAGCATGTCAATAGAAAAGAGGGTGCACCTGCCGAGTGACCACAAAGAACCTCATAAATTCATCACAACCACGTTGTACTGACGTTACTCACACATTCTCGCTTCCTAGATAAGATTTAAGCTTAATCACATAAGAATAAATATTCATTTTGTATTGCCGAAAGGCTGACAGAATGGCACATAACACATGTCTTGTCTGAAGAATCTCGCTAACTAGCCAACAATAGTGATAGTGATGGTTAACTACAAACCTTATTTGAAATGCAAGATTCAGGACAGAGTGAATGGTTGTATCAAGAATATTTCTGCTACATAAGTCAAAAACGAATATTGGGTTAATTATTTAGTTAATCATTACCTACTTTTAGACTGCAAATACGCTAGCTAACCGGTTAGTTAGCTAGCTGGCGCCTCCCTCCGCGTAGGAATCGCAGTTCTACCGTGCCCGTCTCCCTTGTTGAGATGACTGCCCAACACTGACAAAATGCCTGTACCATTGACTGGCTCGCAACACCCTTTCGGATCGGGAATAAATCTAGTTTAATAAGATATAAATAAAAACCATACATAAAATACAACCAGTCCACGGAACTATTCTGTTGCAAGTCTAACCTCGCTCATCCGTGTTTGATTCTCTGATGATCATTTGGCACAAATGCGGCTGCGCAGTCTCTTCCGACAGACAGAATTCCAGGCACGCCCATTTTCATCCGCTGTCTGACATTATTCTACATTTGACCGTTTATCTGGTTTTAATCTAAAAAAAATCACAAGTCAACCATCGACTATTACAAACATACACGAATACAACAAATAAGAATACGTTATATAAAATGAGACACGTTTTATTATCTGATATCTGTTCCGATATAAAAGACAAACAAATAAACAACTCTAGAATAATATGGTCATTGTTAACAACAGCAGCCTGATATATAATGCAGGCTGATGTCCTTAAGTCTTCAGACAGTTCTTCATCTCTTTTGTTTAGGAATAACCTGGTTCCCACTGGTTGCCACTGGGATAAGGAGCTTGCGATATTCCATTGGCAGGTATTTCTCTATCAGAACATTCACTGGTGTCCCTTCAGTCACAAAGCCTTGCCTAAAGAGAGGGAATTCACATTGGAATGAATCATTTGCGACAGATGAGAATACACATAACTCAACAATGTATTTCTAATGTGGCTGTTATTACTTTTGCTTATTCTGTAACAGTGCACACAAAGTTACCCGACCACTTTTAGAATTAAACCACCTGACTACCTTCAGGATGAAAAAGTGAAGTGAACTGAACACACATACGCATGCACAGAAATGCGCACACAACTGACACAAAGAAAACACACACACCTGCGCAGCAGCAGCTCCACATCCTCCACCTCGATGGTCTTCCTCTTGGCGTGAGCAGCAAATGTCTCCAAGTCATCAGAGAGGCGGTCAAAGTAGCGCTCCATTCTGAACAATCAATTTCGCATATTAATTGTAATCAAACTTAATGTATCCAATATCCTGAAACCACTTGAAGATCATTTGAAAAAGCCTATAATCTCTGCTAGAAGGAAGGTAGTTTGCTGCTCAGTGTGCTATGAGGGTAGATAGCTGCTTACATCTCTTTGAGCACTGGGTAAACATCAGCAGAAACCTTGGTCTTGGCAAAGTGTTTGAACACACTCATGATGTAGCTTTTAGGGAGCCCAGAGTCTTTTGTTGAGGCAGCCTGCTTCTTCCTTGCTGCCTTGGGCTTCACCCCCCCCACTGACACACTGGAGCGACACACACACATATTAGTCCACACAACTGACTCATAACAAACCTCCCACCACTGATGAAGGAATGGTACGTGATCTGAGGTGAGTTGTGACTTGCCTCGGCTGACTCTCTCTGAAGACAGTGGGTGTGGCTAGGGTGTCCAGGGACGGAGCTTTCCTTCTCTCTCTGACAAACGCAGGAGTTTTCATAGAGAGCTCTGGAACAACAGAGGGAGTCATCTCCACAGAAAACACACACAAACCCATATCCATCTATCCATTCTACTGGAAAACACATTAGGGTTTAAACCTTCACTCTCACTCCCATCCTCTCCCTCTTCTTCTTCCTCCTCCTCCACCTGGCTCTGGGGGTGCAGTGGAGAGGAATCTCTGTTGGTGGTGTGGTACTCTGGTTCTGCAATCCTCTCGAGAGGAGGCATGGAGTTCTCTTCCACATGACCAGGACTGTCCTCAGCTCCACTGGAACCCCCCTGTTCTGCTTCGTTTCCCAGGTGGTGCGGTGATGGAGAGACACTGCCCAGGGTAGCTGTGTGGAGGTCTTCACTTTCTGATGCACCAGGCCCACTCTGCAACTCATTAGGCAGGTCTCCCTCAGCCCTCCGTCCAGCACCACCTACAGACATACCACAGTACCTTTACTGGCAGTTGAATTAATGAATCAGTCTCCAATGGAAACAGACCAGCAGCACAACATTATTAAAAACCATAAACACCACCAAAGCGTGTTACAATTAGCTGAGGATCATCTGCCACTGATTGTAGAGGACTCACCTGGATCTGTTGGGTGAAGAGTCCCCCCCATGCTCTTATAGCCCCTCCCTCCTTCCATCATGACAGGCAGCTTGGCCCCACCTTCTGAGCGGAACGCTCTTTGACTGAAGTGCTCTGATACCTGCTTCCCACTGTCCTCCCAGTCGCACTCTGCTGCTTCTAGTCCTGTTCGAGACTCTCCTCCTTCTTCTTCTCCTGTCTGAGACTCTCCTGCTTCTTTTTCTTCTTCTCCTGTCTGAGACTCTCCTGCTTCTTCTTCTCCTGTCTGAGATTCTCCTGCTTCTTCTTCTCCTGTCTGAGACTTTGCTGCTTCTTCTTCTCCTGTCGGAGACTCTGCTGCTTCTTCTTCTCCTGTCTGAGACTTTGCTGCTTCTTCTTCTCCTGTCTGAGACTCGGCTGGGTCTTTTTCTTCACTTGTCTGAGATTTTCCTGCTGCTTCTCTTTCTCCTCCTACTCCTGTCTGAGATCCTACTGCATTTTCTTCCCCTGTCAGAAAGCGTCCAAAATCCACTTCCTCTGTTTGTGATGCAGTTCTTTCTGGTCTCAGTGAGCCTCCTCTTTGCCCAGTTTCTCCAGACATCCCTTCCGTTCTTTCCTCTAGCTCCATCTCCTTAGACCCCAGCTCTCCCTCCTGTTTATCCTCCACTCCCTCCAAGTCTCTCTGCATCTGAGTAGCGGTAACAGTGTCTTTATCCTGTGTGATGGTGAAGGTCTCACTCATGGTGGCAGGTTGGGCATAGAGCTCTGTGCTGCCAATTATATCACTTGTGAGGTCAGGGTCGTTGAGATCAGACAGGTGCAAGGTGAAGCCTTCTTGCTCCACAGTCTCACAGTGAGACTGCAATCCAACAGACAAATCTGTCCGAGAAAGGTGAGACAAGCATTTTAGCAAATGACAGTCAAAAGCTTGCCCATTTTACTGCTACAGATAACGTGGTGCTGCTTGTAGCCCCACAGAACAGACCTAGAGGAGAAGGAGGGTACTTGTAGAGTGTCTTACCTGGATGTCCACCTCTCTCTCGACTCTGAACAGCTGCATCAAATTCCTCCACATCGATTTTATGACAATGTTCCACCTTCCTCTGAAGACCCCTTATCTCAGGACGTTTGTCAACAAAGGGAGTTTTCAGACTTAGGGTGACAGAGCTAGAGAAGGCGAGGGTAAAATCATACAGTTACATTCACTGCTGTCAACTTGGGAGAAAACAGTTTAACGTCTTACTGACTCGGCACGGCTCACCAATCACAGCGTGGAAATAGAAACAGTCATAAGACACAAGAACGGGTAAGGCTGTGCAGCTTCTTACCTCAAAGAAGTGGAAGACAAAGCTGAGAGGTCCTCTGCAGATTTTGCACCTTCCTGGTCTCCACCTGCTCACAAGTAACCCCCAAACAAGTTACAGCTAATGTAGAGTATGCTGTTGTAATTGATAAATATACTACATGTTGACTTTACCATCCTCCAGATGCCCCTCGAACGCTGTAACGTTAAGGCTCCGGCGTGGTCGCTTTCTACTCAGTGCTTTCACAGGGTTGCCCACGTCCATCGTGGTCAAATCAGGCAGGTCCAGTCCTGACAGCCCAGTACTACAAGGAAGAAACAACACATCAAACCACACTCACATATAAACCCATGCATTATCGTTAGCATCTGTCAAACACAACTAAAGATACCAATGAGGACGTTGAGAAATGAGTCGTTCAGAAATTCAGCAAATATTGCATGTGCTCACCTTGGACGGTTGCTGTTAAGACTGGAGTCTGCTGAAGGAAGTACAAGCTCCTTCCTGATAGGCCGGTCCTGTATGAGCAGTGATGTCTCTGGCTCTGATACAAAGAGATGGTGGAAATAGCGATTTGATCAACAGGCAGTGTATGCACTCATATAGTCCTCAATTCACCTAGCAACACTGAATGAGATAAGCTCAGAGGTCATCAACGTACCAGTTTGCAGAATGCCCCTCAGAAGGTGCCTTGGTGTAATGTCCTCGTCGTGGTACAGAAGTGAGACTGCAGTTGGGGTAGGTATGTTTACCTTCCTCACCACAGTAGACACGGTCCGCCTTTTACTGGGAGGCAGCGACAGACTGGAAGTGCTCTGGAAAACATGAGTATGATGAAACGCAAAGCCTGGAAATGCCTAACAGTGGGGGGGATGGGGTGGTAGCGGTGGGTTCATCAGATGATCATGTTGCTCTACAGTGCCTTACCTCACGGAGCTTCTGCTTCATACTGTGTCTTAAGGCCTCCTGGGGAGTCAGAGCTCCAGCTTCACTCCTCCTCAGCCTGGCACTATGTCGTGGGCCGGAGACCGGGGGCTGAGCCTTCGACGACCTACTAGTAGTGTGAGTCAAGGGTCAGGACAGAACATCGTGGTTCTGGAGGCAATGTTGAGTGCCTGGTATATTATTTTGAATCTAAAATTACCGGGAGACCGCACGACTTACCTGCGGGTAACGGGAGACCTGGACGGCTCTGCATGAAGGACATTTTTCAGGAGGATCCGAGCTGACAAGTCCTCGTCAACAGAATCCATTTCTTGTCGGACGGAGTCTGATCTGTTGTAGTAATGCGTAATGGTTATACTAGAGCTAGCTGACAAACTGTATAATGCCAACTTACGTATTATGCCAATCAGAAAACAGATGTACAGGTTTCTATGTATTCATATTACGTAGACTCCTGCATTCGTCATACCCTTTAATGTTATTAGCCTCCAATATTATGAAACAACTGATCGTCCACACTATTACTAGCTACTGTATTCATGTCATAATTAAACTGGCTGGTTGGCTAACACCGTCATTACACTAACTCCTTTTTACGCTACCTCATGAAAACGCAAACAGCAATAGCTTAATCGAGGTAACTCAACTGGAATTTACAGTATATTGTAAAAAAAAAATACAGTCTTGACTCAGTGTATTACTAAATTGTTTGTAGTAGCTTACCCTGGCAGTTTTTTTGTGTTTATCCGACTCCCGCCTTTGAATTCAAGTCTCTCTCGCGAGTAAATACAGGGTTTGAACTGAAGTCTGGGAATTGTAGTTCTTATTGACAATGTGCTCTGGTTGACATTTCCTTCGAATGCCTGAATACTGGGTCAACCAATTTAGATTCCATGATGTCCAAAATAAACAAATATATTTAGAAATGTGTGATGTCTCCATAATTCAATATATGCGGAAGTATTTAAAAGAAATTAAATTTTATGCGTCGACAACCTGTTTATGAACCAAAACAGGAAGTTGTAAGCATTGTGGGACGTGTAGTTCCGCTTCAAGGCCGCTGAGCTGGATAACAACTCGAAGGAGAACGAAACAAAAATAAATTTGACCAAACTTCTAAATAATAAGGAACTGGTCTTCTTTGCGTCTGAATAAAGATGCCTGGATTCACTTGCTGTGTCCCTGGATGCTATAACAACTCTCACCGGGACAGAGAGCTACGGTTTTATACATTTCCCAAGGATGCCACTCAGAGGGAGGTTTGGCTAAAGAATATCTCTCGGACCGGGGTGAGCGGTTGTTTCAATACCTTCGAACCTACAACTGGCCACCGAGTGTGCAGCGTTCATTTTGCTGGTGGAAGAAAAACGTACACCATTCGAGTTCCAACTCTTTTCCCGCTTAGAGGAGTGAACGAACGTAAGAGTCGCAGAGGAAGGAACAGGAAGGTGACCACAACAACCCCTGCTCCTCTTTCCAGTCCTAAACGTTGTTCCACTCCTGCTGGCAACATTGTCATCACCAACGTTGTTTCAAGTGCCCACATTGCAACAGAAACAGCCGGGAGCGATACAGGTACCAATTCAAACAGCGACAACCCTGTGGTACAAATAGACCAGAACGGCGAATATATTGGCACAGCCAGTCTACCAGCTCAGGGAGACGGGACCTGCCTCAAAGCGGTTGTTTCTAGCTCTACTGACCTGGCCGGAGAGACCTTATCTCCTATAGAGGCCTTGGCCGCTGCCCACCAACAAACAGTGCAGTACGTCAGCGTGCTCAGCAGCCCTCTGGACCACGCGTACTCGCTCACCACCGGCACCACTTCTGCTGAACTGTTGCGGAAACTGAATGAACAACGGGATATCATCGCGCTCATGGAGGTGAAAATGAAGGAAATGAAGGCGACCATTCGTCAGTTGCGCGTGAGCGAGGCCAAGCTGCAGGAGGAGGTGCGGGAGCGGGACCGGCTACTGTCCGCCGGTGCAGCTGCTGCTATGGCTGTAGTTGGTAGGAAGAAATATGAACAGTAATGAGTTTATATGAATGAGCTGTACGACCTAAGACTCAAACATAAGACACCAAGGAATCCATGGACAGAGCCGCAAACCATCTTTTGTACAAAATGAGCGAAGACAATTTATTTTCAATAGTGCAGATAACTACTTCTTTGTCTACTACCAATGGCACTATGTGTTGGCCAGCTAGTTGATAGTAATAATCCAATAGTTGCCTATAAACCTGACTCAGTATAGTCAAACAGTTATACAACATGCAAGCAGCCTTTCAGAAAATATGTTGAGGCAGATTTGCCTAACTGGTCTTGGAACTATGAATTAGGATTATGTTTGGTTGTATAATGACTTCTCTCCCCTCTAACTCCAGCACCAGTCTGTCACCTCAGAGGCCATCTTCCACAACAAGGTTCTGCAGTGTACTTGACTGGGGAAGATTGGATATGGGCCTAATATGTATAATCTGGAGAGGTTCTGGTTCTGTCTGAGTTCTTTGTTCTTGTGAGGACATTCTGGCACCCAGAGAGCCTGCAGCTCTTTCCAGCCCTGCTCAGTTAGACACCTGGTCTCACTGTTCAGCTGACAGCTATGACTACTTGTGATTAACGATTGTTCTGAAACTAAACCCATATCATTTTCAAGTAAATTTCTTTTTGGAAATAGCTTATTTTTGTGAGTATTTTTCTTTCGTTGCGGCATGGAAACCAATGGTCTTTCTACTATGAGCGTGATATGTGTGATACTGTGGAGAACTATTTGGTGATTCAGTACATGTAAAAACATGTATAAACTCAGGCTTATTTTAATTTGAAGATGAAAGAACTAAGGATCAAGATTTGAAAGTGACCAACTCAGGCACAGTAAGAAAGGACATCAGGACATTTACAGTAACAATTTGAATCCTGATTCCTGTAATGCACCTCTGTATCATGACCTGTAGAGGGCAGTGCGACAAAAGGTTTGGGAGCCGTGTTCTATTAAGGGCTCGGACCATCCTGGTTTCCTGGGGGTTTAGATAGGACTGGCACAAGTCTCTTAGTGACAGGAGTCACACACCCTGCCTGAGGGTTCCTTCTCCTGCAGCCCACTCAGGACCCTCCTCTGTTTTTATTGACCAATGTTTGTTCTAACAGAACTCATATTTTGATACATGAAACAAAAACTATTTGCTGTGTTTACAGTCAAGGTTTGAAAGATAAAATGTGTGTTTTTTAAGTTTTTTTTTATTAAGGGTGAAAACAACCTGTCAACGTCTTTATCAGATGTTGGTTATGATAATAATGTGTTTATTTGAGAGATGCATGGATGGAGCGAGGGTAGAGAGTCCTGATCCTAATCTCATCTGGATTTAGTCTCTTCTCTCTGTAGAGTTACGTAAAGAGTTTATCCAGGGCTGTCAATCAAACATGCCCATCTTTCCTCTCCTTCACCCTGTCTCTTCATTCCCATTCCCCCTCCTCCATGTCTCTTCATTCCCCCTCCATGTCTCTTCCCCTATGTCTGCTGTCTGCGTCAGCCTCATGTCAGGCCATTGTCTACCCCATTTGCAGCCTAATTATGTAACATGAGTCAAACCAAGTGCGAATTGTGTGCATCATATATCTGCTGCTTCTGCTCCGTATGTTATGAGAGGATGATACTAGATTAAAGTCGAACAGCATGATGACGTCAGCGTGGATGTGTGTGTGTGTCTGTGTGTGTATATATATATATATAATATATATATAAAGAGCATTATTTATTGACAATCCCTTTCTCCAGTCCTCTTTGGTTATTGCGTGACTATGGTAAGTGACTGCCACGTGTCCCCCCTGATGGGAAGTCTCTGTTAGGAAATAGGGCCAGCTGCAGTACCTCTGTGTCAGCCTTATCCAGCCTACTGCGTTGATGGCTATGGCACTATGAGGCCTGGAATCTGGGAGGCTTCCTCTGTTATCTACGGGTAGAATGTGCCTACTGCTAGTGGTCTTGCAGCATGCAAACCCATTTATTATACATATGCTCTTTCTGTCTATAATGCCCCTCCACTCTTTGAATGCATTGTCTTTTGGTTAGTGGGAGAGGACAGTGTGAGTGTAGCTTTCAGAACTGTTAACAGACAGGTGAACGAACAATGTACGCTAAGCAGTATGGGAGGATTGTGTTTGTGAAAGAACAGACACAATTCCATGCCCTAATCCCTCTCACTCTGTGTAGTTGCTGTTGTCTGCCCCCACAAACACATAACCATACCAGGTAAATCCAGAGGCATTCAGATTATTCAGTGGTTAACCCTTGTGTTATCTTCGGGTCATTCTGACCCATCAGTCATTGTGACCCACCGTCGTATTGCGACAACTTTACCACATACCAAAACAAAGTGAATCATTTTCTTTTAACCGTTGGGCTGTCTCAGACCCCCCACATTGCGATGGTTAAAAGAAAATTATTTTTATTTGTTTTTGTATTGGGTAAAATTGGGTAAACACAACGATGGTTCGTTATGAACCTTTGGGTCATGTGACCCGAAGGCAGCACAAGGGTTAATGGTTGTTTTAAGCTGCAGATTAACACTGAGATACCGTTCCTTCTGTGGGACTGAATCAACCTCTACAGCTGCGGAGCGGGGTTTATCTGCTAATGCATGGAGCTAGCCATCTGGGGTACAGAGAGGTGGGAGACGGACACACACACACACAGAGAAACATTCATTCCAGGTCTAATGTATTCCTGTATCAGTCTCATGCATAGGCAAGGGTCTTGCCCCTAACAAGGCTGCTTCTTTCAGGAAGAAGTGAAGCTCTTCCAGGTGGGCTGGGTGCTCTAATCCACTCTGGGCTCTAATCCATTTGTTAGCTTCTCCCACAATATCCCGTAATATAACTCAGCCAAACCATATTTACTCATGTGGGAACAGGGCAGAGTGACTGCCCTGATGCCTTTTTTAGATAGATATGTTTGGGTGTGTGTTTAAAATCTGTGTAAATGTTCATGAATGAATTTGTGAATGAAAAATGTCAATGTTGTCTGCATTCTTTCAGGACCCCTCTCATAGATCAATCAGAATTCAGCAACATTTCCTGATGTGGTGTCTCATTCCCGTGACGATCTTCGAAGGTTCTCTCTCTCTAACATCTAATCCATGCTGTTGTTCTACCTCGTCTCTGTGTTCTTAATACTAAAGGCCGGAAATGAAAATGCTGTAATCCAGTGTGCTGTGACGTGACTTTGGCCCCAGTCTCATGAGCTCTCTGTAGTCTGTCTTCCACCACTCCACAACAAACACACATACACACATACACACATCCTGCTTTGCCGTCAGTGGTGAGCCTTTCCTCTCTGTGTTAATCCAGAGAGTGAGGCTGTTTGCTGTGCTGTTCTGGAGTTGGCAGGCCGATGATAGGACTCTCCTCCCGGGACACTGCCAGCACCACTCGCCCAGGGATTAGTCAACTGTGGAGGACATCAGTGTGCGTGGCTCTGTGGAGGACATTGGAGTTTGTTGCTCTGTGGAGGACATCAGTGTGCACTGCCCTGTGGAGGACATCAGTGTGCGCTGCTCTGTGGAGGACATCAGTGTGCGCTGCTCTGTGGAGGACATCAGTGTGCGCTGCTCTGTGGAGGACATCAGTGTGCACTGCCCTGTGGAGGACATCAGTGTGTGCTTCTCTGTGGAGGACATCAGTGTGCGCTGCTCTGTGGAGGACATCAGTGTGCGCTGCTCTGTGGAGGACATCAGTGTGCGCTGCTCTGTGGAGGACATCAGTGTGCACTGCCCTGTGGAGGACATCAGTGTGTGCTTCTCTGTGGAGGACATCAGTGTGCGCTGCTCTGTGGAGGACATCAGTGTGCGCTGCTCTGTGGAGGACATCAGTGTGCGCTGCTCTGTGGAGGACATCAGTGTGCACTGCCCTGTGGAGGACATCAGTGTGCGCTTCTCTGTGGAGGACATCAGTGTGCGCTGCTCTGTGGAGGACATCAGTGTGCGCTGCTCTGTGGAGGACATCAGTGTGCGCGGCTCTGTGTGGGGGCTGTGTCTAGAGTCCCGTGGTCTGGTTGAGTATGAGGTGTCATCCCAGCTCCGTGACCCTGCTGCTTGTTACACTGTGTCTATGTAAGAACCTTTTCCTTCCTCTGCAAAGGTTATGAACGGTTTAAATTGCTTGTGATGGTTGTGACGAATGATTGGTTGGAGGCAGAGAGTGTGTGAGTGCAGCTCAGGAAATTTGTAGCTCAGGGTATTTCTAGTCCATGTTTATGATATGGTTAGTTTATGCTCTTTATTTCATACTGTTTCTATGTTATGTTTGGAGCATTAATGCAGGTGCTCAACACCCAAATCAGACCGGGAACTGTAGAATAATATTTATTTTTAAATGTATTCTGAAATGAGAGTTGCTTAACAAGTTGCACTTATCCTAATGAGCTACTGTGAGAGGCTCTTATCTTCTGAACGGCTGTGTGTGTGTGTGTGTGTGTGTGTGCGTGTCCCATCGCTCAGGGAGTTGTGGGACATATGGAGCATGTCCCTACTGGGGGTTGTGGTGAGGAGCCCCTTCTGGCTTGCATTGGAGGGAGCAATCACAGTATTTCATTTTCTTATATCAGACATACATAACCCTTGTGTGCTGAGTAGCGTAGCTGCAACTGCCCCCCTGGTGTAAAACTACCCAGGTACATGTTTGTGTTCTGAGCAACCACCTACCAGAAGGCAGGGCCACATTTGACAGTGACAGATAGGAGCATGACACAACTGTGTTGCAAAATGGAGCTTTGTGTTCTCATCCCAGACTAAACCCTGACCCGCTACTACAGGATTGTTTTGATATAATCTTTATACTCTTTAATAGTGTGCATGCTTATCAGCGCGTGTGCGTACATTTGGATGTTTGCCAATACAGTTGTGCATGTGTGTTGTACAGATTTGACTGTGACTGATAATCCCACACACACTAACATCTCTTATCTGAGAAACATGAATATACAATGACTTCTATCTATTGATGCCTTCCCTGCAGGTCTGACCCAGCAGAGCTCAGCTGCAGCCGTCCCCAAATCCTGTGCGTCCATCTACAAGAGCTTTGCCCAGTGTCTGGTCTCCCTGGGAGACAGCCTCGGGGAGTCACAGGACGACCAGAACACGCAGGACATCGACACAGTGTGCAGGTGAGCCCTCCCCCGCCCTACTCCTTTCACTTTGACACTTTTTTGTAGGTGATCTTGTTTGTCCTGTTACTGTTCGAATTTCCTCACACCTCTTCAAATTGTGCTCCAGGACCCTTTGTCTCATGTGGTAATCTCTGTCTCACTTTGTCATCTCATTTTTTTTCTCCTCAGGTCATGGGATGCGTTCCATGTGTGTGCAAACACAGCCCTAGCTGGTTGCCCCGGAGATGCAGCAGGTGTGTGGGAATCTCTCAGACAGGAGTCCAGGAAGACACAGTTTTCTGGAAACCTCTATGACCTGTGTGCAAGCCGCACAACAGTCGCCCCCAGCACCATTCCGTCCCAGAGCCCGCCCACGTCAGACCAGACCAATCAGGAAACTCTGAAAGGACACACACAATGCCATGGACCTGCTGTCACTGTGTTTCTACTCCCAGCATGTACCTCTCTGATTCTCCTGCTCTGGACCTAGCCCTCTGTGGGCTCAGGGAGCCCACTCGTCTGACACAAACACATACACACACAAACACACACACACAAACACCCATCCCTCCCACACACAAAGTCTTTTACAGGGATTAATTTAAAAAAAGAACGAGATTTGAGAAGTAATTCCTTTATTTTCATTGCTAGGAAGAGTGCCATCCCCTGTTCACATAAAAAACCATACAGATGCAGACCAGTCTCTCAGGTTCTCAGTGGGTCTATCAATACAACGTCACATGCTGGTTTAATAATGACTTTAATAATGACTTAAAGGACTGAACATTTTTAGATGGTGGAGTTTGTGCCTGATTTCTTGTCTATTGAGGCCAGTTAAATGACAGCTGGCTCCTTTTTCTTCATCCTTCCAGTCATTTCAATATCTTAACTGTCGGTGGTAAGAACTCTATGCACACAGTATGTTTTTGGTACTTAGCCCTAATCGCAGCCCTAATCGCAACCCTAACTCTAACTGTATGCTCCTGGTAGGTATAGCCTTAAACCTGTTAGATAGCTATGCTGCTTGCTGCATCATCAAAGTGATGTTTTTGTGAAGCGGGTATCTCTGATGAAACTTCTGAACTGAGAAGCTTCTCTTCCACTTCATCCTGCTCCTTTGTAGGGAGTAATCACCCACCTGCCTCTAGTGCTCCTCCACCTGCTGAAGAAGCTCTTTCCCAGCTTACTCCTGCTGCTGAAGGAGTTCTCCACCTCCTGCTCCTCCCTCCTTCTGAGGGAGTTCTCTCTTCCTGCTCTTCATACTACATTTTCTTCAGTCTAAACTGTGTGGGTTGTCGGGGTAGATTTGAACTAGCTTCACTCTCATGATAATTGTAATGATGAGGGAAAGGGCAAGATAATTCTTTGGCATAATTCTTTAATTACTTTTTTCATGTCTGCTATATAAGTAATATACTCGTAATTGTCATTGTGAGTAATATGTCATTTACTAATAAAACACAAGTCTGGTTATACTCTATTCCTGTTTAATAATGTGTCTGTTTTTTTCTTCTTTCTGTGTGTTTATGTATAAGCCATTTTATAACTGTACGGTAACATGAACAGATGAATCTCATCCGTCTTTGTTCATGATGCTCTGGGCTATCCCAGCCCACACACTGTCCCACAAAGCACCAGGAAATCCACAATCCCTGAATATCCCACACATGCCAAATAAGAAGAGGGGAAATTAAAAATGACAACATTGTCTTTGACTAAATCAGACATAAGAGCACAGCTGTCTATTTTG
The DNA here is from genome assembly GCF_963692335.1 of Osmerus eperlanus. NCBI lineage: Eukaryota > Metazoa > Chordata > Actinopteri > Osmeriformes > Osmeridae > Osmerus > Osmerus eperlanus. The sequence goes on from NC_085027.1 coordinate 8,763,203, forward strand.
CTTGAGCATGCGTATGTGTGTAGGTCTCTACAAGGAGACATAAAGACAGATGGATCATTCAAGGATTGTTTATCTGTTGTTTGGTTCCTTGTTACTGTCTAATGACAGTGTGAGTCTGTGTCCTGCATCTGGTCCAGTCTCTGGTCAGAAGGCCATATGGCATTGTACCTGACCCCTGACCTGTGGTCATTCAATGCTGCTAGATGTTACTATTTGACATTTTTGTAAAATATTGTTTAAATGAATAATTACATCAAAGCACTTTGACAAAGTCATCATACATCACATTATCCATCAAAATTATCTTATCTATTTGCATAAGGCTGAGTCAATTCAACATTTCAGGAGTAGAACCATCTAGTGGTAGCAATAGGACAGGACATAAATACATGTTATGTGTGTCCTGTAAACCGTAAACATTAAAACTCATTGACTCAATAGTGATTTGAATATTAAGAAAGTTTATTGGTAGATAACTCAATTCAGTACAAATTATATAATTATAAAATTATATAACATTTTGATACAACATTTTATGATTTGATTTGACAAATTATGGGAGTGATGCTGACGCCTCAGTATAACTATTCATTGGTTAGGCAGATCATAGGAAACTTCATGGATAAACAATAAACCAATCATAAAATAATCCATTCACAAGCTCTCTTGATGTTTGAGATTCCACAGTATCTGTTATACTTGAGGCCTGATCCTGCAAATAACGTCACCACCAAGTAGTTGAAATGTTAACAATTCTAGGGGTAGGTACAAGGCTTGGCTGGTGCAAATCTTAGGATTAGAGGTCAATCTAATTCCTCTATGAGACAGTGTGGTCTGCAGCTGGGCTCGTGGTTCAGTTGGGATTCTACCTGTGGTTGCTCTGTGGCATTCCCAGCATCTGGATCTAATGCTACCATGGGATTGGTGGAGGGTGTGATTGGTGCATTGTCACAGACCCTGAAGAACAGTTGGTGGGGTTCTGGCTCTGAGGTGGGTGTGGCCGGCAGACACCTTTTTGGATCTTCATCATCCCCTGACAGGATCTCTATCTTTGGTCGGGACTCCCACTGCAAACATGGAGGGTCAGATCAGAAAAAACTACACCTCAGAAACCAGGTCTTTGTTTAGTGAAACTACATGTATGTATACAGTATGTGTTTGTATGTGTGCACAGTGAAAGCCATAGGGCTACGACTTAATCAGATAATCAGCACCCCCCTCAACAAAAGCGGAGCCTGAAGACCTCAGGGGGACAGAGAGCGAGGGTGAGAACTGGATTCTGGCATGAGTACTTTAGTCTGATTACTGAAAATGAGTGATTTGTGACTCATGTACCGGCATGTGCGACCAACCCAGGTGGATCAAAGCTCCCTGAGGAGAAGCACTGTGAAAAGGACTACTTCTGTTTCTCACTTTGAAAACATTTCCTTTGTTCATTAAAATGCACTGCAGTGCAATTCACCATTTTCTGTCTCAGACCTCCTGAATTGTATGTGTCTCAGCGGTCTGACTCTGGCTGTCACAGTGTGTGAGCGAATATGTCATGTCTGTGTGTCTGTGTGTGTGTGTCAGTGTGTGTGTCCAGGGGAGTCAGGTGGCTGAGCGGTTAAGGAATTGCGCCAGTAATCCGAAGGTTGCTGGTTCGATTCCCGGCCGTTTCAAATGACGTTGTGTCCTTGGGCAAGGCACTTCACCCTACTTGCCTCGGGGGGAATGTCCCTGTACTTACTGTAAGTCGCTCTGGATAAGAGCGTCTGCTAAATGACTAAATGTAAATGTAATGTATCGGATCGTTGGCAGTGCATCGAGATGTGTATCGGGGAATCAGGTGGCTGAGCGGTTAGGGAGTCGGGCTAGTAATCTGAAGGTTACAGGTTCGATTACCGGCTGTGCCGAATGACGTTGTGTCCTTGGGCAAGGCACTTCACCCTACTTGCCTCGGGGGAGAATGTCACTGTACTTACTGTAAGTCGCTCTGGATAAGAGCGTCTGCTAAATAACTAAATGTAAATGTGTGTATTTAGGTTGGAGTGGGGGGTAAGATGACATACCTGGGAGAAGAAAGCACAGGTGGTTTTTGGATCTTCTACATCCTCCAGATCTGGAAGGTCCTAAGAGGAGCAGGAAGGGACAACAGCACCTCTCCTTACACACTCACAGCAACTACAGCAATACAATCATCCAATGTATAATGTATTAAATCTATTAACCTTTCTAATGACACCTGTTTGTATCTGTATATGAATATGCACTCGTAAATACAATGGACTGTACTGCTCGGTATGCAACTCACATCAATCCTTAATGGGGGACGGGTGTCGAGGTGGATGGTCTCTAGGAGCTCTGCCTCCTCCAGTTCTGTCACCATGGGGCCAGGGCCGTGAGAGAGAGGTTCTGTCATCATGGGGCCAGGGTTGGGCTTGGCAGTGTCCTGAGAGGGAGCTCTCCTGCCAAGGAATGGTTGTCTACATTCTGACTGCTCTGGCTTCGCCTCTTCTGTCTCAACCTGGTCTCTGTCTGCTGGGCTTGTCACAGAAATATCTAACTGTTCTTTTTCCGACTGGTCTTTCTTCTGCTCCTCTCTCACTAACGGGTCTTTCCTCTGCTCCTCTCTCACTAACGGGTCTTTCCTCTGCTCCTCTCTCACTAACGGGTCGTTCCTCTGCTCCTCTCTCACTAACGGGTCTTTGTTCTGCTCCTCTCTCTCTGAAAGTCCTCTTTGTGTCTGTAAAAACTCCTCATGGGCTTCAAGACAGTCCTGGACAAAAGCCTGGATCTTCTCCCCCTGGTGCAGGCCCTGGTTCACCTCACTGGGGCCCTGGCTCTCCTCACTGGGGACCTGGTTCACCTCACTGGGGCCTTGGCTCTCCTCACTGGGGACCTGGTTCACCTCACTGGGGCCCTGGCTCTCCTCACTGGGGACCTGGTTCACCTCACTGGGGCCCTGGCTCTCCTCACTGGGGACCTGGTTCACCTCACTGGGGCCCTGGCTCTCCTCACTGGGGACCTGGTTCACCTCATTGGGGCCCTGGCTCTCCTCATTGGGGTCCTGGCTCTCCTCACTGGGGACCTGGTTCACCTCACTGGGGCCCTTGCTGTCCTCATTGGGGCCCTGGCTTTCCTCTGGGTCTGTGACTGAGTCTTCACCATTGTCTGGAAAAAACAAGCAAACACTTATCAAGCTAAGCGTACATTATAGTATATGTATGTGTGTGTGTCTGTTTTTGTGTGTAAAAAAGGCCCCAAAGTTCACTACAGTGTGTGGTGCATGTGAAAAAGTATGTATGCCTACCTCTCTCCTGTAGCTCTCGAAGACGACGCCTCTCCAGTGCTTTTTCTCTAATGGTTGCCATGGCGTCCAGACCGTCCTGGATCCTCCTCCTGTCACGTGTCTCCCAGGATTCCCTCTCCCTGCGCTCTGCCTCTAGCCCCCCTGCAGCCCATGCCTCTGCACACGCCCTGTGCACAGCAGCCAATCCTTAAGCCCCAAGAACACCCTCTCACCATGCTGAGTAACACCAAAAATCCAGGCTAAGCCCAGACAGCTCACCTGTCCTTGGGGAACACGGGCCTGTCATCCAGGTAGGTGAGTTGTTTGAGACGCACAATCACAGTCTTCCTGTAGTTCAAGACCTTCCTGACCACTTCATTTCCCATCAGGCTTAGAACACGCTAGAACATCAAGGAGAAACAAACACACCAGCATATTAACACCATTAAAGGCAAGGTAGAGTGATCACACCAATATCTTAGCACTATAAAAGGCAAAGCCAGGATGTGATGTCAGACCAGTTGGGGCATGGCCTCCAGTACGTTGAGTATGTCCGGGTCCTTCAGCTGGTTGTGTGACAGATCCAGCACACTGATAGAAGGGCAACTCTTCAGGTGCTCCAGATCTGCTGATGTCTCCAGCTTATTATGGGATATCTGCAAGGTGTTCAGCTCGGGGAGGCAAGCTGGGGAAACACACCCTCCTTAGATGCTGTACACACACAAAACACACAGTGAAGGCTGACCAACTTACATATGTTCTCCACAGTGTGTATGTAGTTGTTGCAAACATTGAGGCTGCTCAGCTTGCTGAGCATTTCGAGGTTCTCCAGCTTGTGGATGAGGTTCTGGTGCAGGTACAGACAGCGCAGGTCCGTCTGGGCCTCCAGGTTCTGGATGCGCTGCAGTCCATTACACTCCAGCCACAGACACTTCAGCCCAGTATATTCTTCCAGATTCTCTATGACAGAGAAGCCTTTGGGAACAGGAGGAGATTTACACTGCTACCCATAACCCATGCACTAACATACATTGTCTGCTACCATCTCAAACCAGATAAGGACGTTTTAAGTTCTATTGGTGTAATAATTTGGCTAGACTACCTTTGTAGTGTAGGTACAATGCGTCATTCAGACGTGGGGTCACATAAAGTTTATTCAGCTTGCAGTGATCCTTCAGAAATTTCTTTGTGATCCTGTGTTAAGACAAGCTCATTCATTAATATTTGGTCAATAGGGCTGGCAATGTGTTCAAAAGGTTTTGCCTTCCACCGGTCTTCACCTTGGCCCTAATTCCTTCTCATTTTTGTCTGTCTGAGAAAGGACTTGCGTCCGTTGATCTTCATGCTTAGTTTGTACTTCAGAGTGCAGGTCTTCTGTGGAGGCAAGAATATACACAACTAGCTATGTCAAAGCAGAACAATGGGTAACATTATACTGTACATTACATAAATGTAATGTTTTTCATATCCCATTTCAGTCGCCTAATTTGAACTGACCGTGTTGATCGGAAGTTGACTCTGTCTCCAGAAGCACTGCATCACCGGCTTGCAGCAAATTTGTTATCGCCTCCTTGTTTGGCTTCTCAACGTTGGCCTCGCCGGATTCTTTTAGTTTGGGATGCATTGTGGATATTTCAAATCTAACACCTTTGTAACCCTTTAAATAACTTGCTACTTGGATAGTTTTAAATAATATTTTAAACAATAATTAGCTGTAAAGCTTGTTGGTATTTTTTTTCAGTAAGTTTATCACTCTCCAAAGCCTCTCGCACTGCACTGTAACGCGTCTCCGTGTTTCCATGACAACAGGGAAACATCAGACAAGGACCGCCCTCGATTATTTTAATTGGATTAAAAACGTTGACGTTCCTCATTTATTACTCAATTCTGAGTCAGTATGCTAATATATAGACTATAGACTTATAACCTGTGAGTAACGAGAAAATACATAAATAATATGTAAAACTGTCAGGTAGCGATACACTGGTGTTTGTCTGCGCTACTCAATTATTAGAATATCAATTTAGAACAACTTTATCATAAACTTCATATACATTACTCCTTATGACATAATTGAAACGGCGAACAATGACGTAATAGGGTTATTGGCGTAATTCAATCATTTTTAAGGTGCTATCGCTTTCCACCTAAAGTTTAAGGAGGAATATTTGAATAATATTCCGTGGTGACATGCAGCACACTGGCACACAGCCGCGCGGCTTCACACAGTTCGAGCTAGACTTGGTGGCCGACTCCACCTACTTCCAGCGCGCACCACCTAAGGTAGGCATGGCAGGTCTTTATGGGGGGGACGGATTCTTCACTGAATGAAGGCCTAAGTAATGGTCTCCAACTAAAATGTATGGGCGATTTCCGTTAAAGACAACATGTCACTCTATGCTTGCCAGTGTGAGGACCAGGGAAGGGTGTACGACGCGGTGTTTCATCCCAGACAGGGCTACGACCCCAGGGTGTCTCGGGATGACAAGGCTGTTAACCTGACTCTGAACATCTACAAGGAGGTGAGCTGGAGGCACCAGGGGGCATGTTGGAGGCCTACCTGCGCTGCTCTTTCATCGGTCACTTTATAGGGGAACGAGACACACACAAATAGTAGGCTAATTATGTTTAATTAAGATGATGGGGGAGGGAAGAAGGAATGTAAGGGGTCAAAAGAGGGGGGTATAAAGACAGTAATGTTAACATTGATAAGGGCGATTATGGTGGGCCATGATGATGATGATACAAACCCTGATATGCTACAGGAAAGGTCTCGCCAGGTGCCCGTCCTCTCGTCCAGTGTGTACGGTTGGCGTGTGAACAAGCCCCTTGAGCCCCCTTACAAAAAGAACGTCCGTGTGCAGTTGATCAAGAAGGGTTTCTTCCGCTCTCGAGGGACCGGCATCCCCCTGCAGACAGAGATGGCAGAGCTGAATTAAAAATGTTGACTTCAATAAAACATGAACTGCATAGTTTTAATCAGACTAATATAGTTTTCCTGCATATATAAACCGAAATAGTCCAATAAACCATGGGGGCATGACCCAATGTGCTGTGTGACTGACAGATGTCTCCACGCTAATGCTGTCAATTCAGACCTGCTCCTGATTCAATACTTTTCAAACGAGCTGCATATCTGTCAAAGCAGACAGACCCTTGGCTTATTACCCCCACCCCCCATTACCTCATAAATGAGGGGAAAAACTGCAAAAAGGTCCACTTTGGGGGGGGAAAGAACCCCCCTTCCACTAGGCTGGCTACGGGCCTGCACATGGGCCTACATAACTTTTTATGAATCACATCTCAGGGAAACATGTTTCTGAATTTGCACTGACGGTGTAGGCCTACTGTCCCTGCCTGCCCTACACTGAATATCTGAAAGCTGTCAACCTCCTTCCAAATTCTTCCGAATACATGTCTGTAGACTCAGATACATATTAAGGAAAATATAAAGCTCGTCACACATTAGGCTACATTGCACACACAGGCCTATAGGCAATAGGGCTACTAGGCCTACATATCTTCACGGTCAAACATACACACACGGAAGTCCTTGAGAGATCCTACAGAGACATTTTAACAACTTTGTGTGAATTCTTACACCTCGTGGTGAAATGTTTTAATTGAGACTGCCTCGGTTTGGCTTACTAATTAAAGCCATTCCCCGGTATTGGCTGCAATAAGCGCATGCAGAACAACTTCGGGGATATATACTGTACAGCATATATATTGCCGTCATACATTTCAGACAATTTTGCATCTTAAAAGTTAACTGGCAGAGTATAGCTTGGTATCTTCGCTTGGATGACTAGAGAAACTTCGGACACGCTTCACGTTTATTTCAAAACCATTCCCGCCGGTCATCGCGCGCTCTTTGGCTTGTTGGTGTTCTGACTGCCCGGGGCCGGCATCTGAACTGGAGAAACAGACTATAGTGGGTCTCGTGTAGTCGAAAATGGAAGAACTAGCCCGTGAGAGTATCTGCCTGCTGGCAAGATCTGCGTCGCACGCGGACCCCCCACGCCTTGGTTCGTTCGGTGCCATCTTCATCATGCTGAAGTCTGCCCTGGGTGCGGGGCTGCTCAACTTTCCATGGGCCTTCGAGAAAGCTGGGGGAATAAACACAGCTGTCAGCGTGGAAATGGTGTGGTAACATCCTCCTAAAATCAAAACCAATATGTTTAAGATGTCCATGCTAGTTACACAACATGTCATGTGCTTTGCCTGCAGTGGTGTCCTATTGAATTAGACTCTAGGGAAACTGCATTGCAGTAGCTTTTGCATCAATAAATTTAAACTGTTTTTGTTTCAAGTAAGCCTCTGTTGTGAATTTTCTCATCTCTACAGTGTTAAAAAAATAATAACTCAAGATAAAATGTGTTCAAACATATCAGCAACATATTGTGGGCCTACTTCTCACCCAGTTGTGGTTTGTGATGAGCATGTATAGGTAGAGATCCTCTCCTCTGTGTGAATGACAGGCATCTTTTAACATGCTTGTTCTAATGAGCCCTCACTGCACACACCCAGGAGCCATCATGTGACAGCTGAGCTAAGAGAAGGGATAAGGCTACTAGACACTGTAGACATTAGAGTTTAATATTGTATGTATGTCATTATGTCTATTATCACCCCCCTCAGGTGTCACTGGTGTTCCTAATTAGTGGACTGGTGATCCTGGGCTATGCCTCCTCAGTTAGTAGACAGAACACCTATCAGGACGTGGTGCGGGAGGTGTGTGGAGGCGCGATTGGCCAGCTGTGTGAGGTCTGCTTCTGTTTCAACCTCTTTATGATCTCTGTGGCCTTCCTGGTGGTGGTGCAGGACCAGCTGGAAAAACGTAGGTCACATAACTACCACAACCACATAACGACCATGCAACTACCACACAACTACCTCTTAATCAGCAATGTCCTCTCAACTACCACACAACAGCGTTATGGTCCTCATGAAGTACTGACCACTCACAAATGGTATTCCTGAATGTACCCACCAACATTTTTATTTTACCTGAGGTAAACCAGTGTCTTTGTGTTTTATGTGTTTTAAGAAGTTGATGTGTGTTTAACCTTTGGTGTGGTACTGTGACATGTGTGTTTCAGTGTGTGTATCCCTGTATGATGCTGTGACTGGGTCCAGCGAGGTGGAGATGCCATATCACTGGTATACAGACCAGCGCTTCGCCCTTTTTCTCATGTGCCTCATCTTCATCCTCCCCCTCTCTATTCCTAAAGAGATTGGCATACAAAAATACACCAGGTATATCAGAAACTGGAACTACACCAGATATAGGAAATATATACCAGATAAGCCAGGAACAGGATAAGGAACAGATAATATACCTAGTAAGCAAAGAACAGGAAATACTCCAGGTACACCTGGAACAGAAAACTTAGGCAGCTGGGTCAGGGCTCCACAGAAGAAGGGAATGCCTTTTGTAACTGTATTAACCCCCCCCCCCCCCCCCTCTCTCTCTCTCTCTCTCTCTCTCTCTCTCCCACACGCTCTTTATCTCTCTCTGTCTCTCTCTCATTTAGTGTGTTGGGCACCCTAGCAGCTACATACCTCTGTGTGGCTGTTATTGTAAAATATTACTTAATGGAGGACCATACAGCCATCATCACCCCAGAGCACAGCCAAGGGTTGGTAATTGTGTGTGTAGGCTATAATTAAGAATGATGAATTATAGTATAATGGTCATTCATAAATATTCTTTGTGTTGTATATTTTTAGCATAGGCTCATGGGCGTCGATGTTCAGTGTTGTGCCCACCATCTGTTTCGGCTTTCAGGTACAGTTCAAGTTTTAAAATATTTGAAGTACTGTCATTATGTCTAGTGTTAGGGGTGCTTCATATGTGTCTATGTGTGTTACAGTGCCATGAAGCCTGTATTGCCATTTATAGCAGCATGGAGAA